>NC_041381.1:206987608-207005865 GCF_002162155.2 Triticum dicoccoides | reverse complement strand
TAGAGATCGCGCATATCTGAATATCCAGCTTGCACCGCCGGTGCGAACCGAGTCAAAGTGGCCCAGTGGTCAGCACGGGTGTTGAAGAGCTCTAGCCTTAAGGCCCGATTTTCACGGTCCTTATCCTCGAGCATCTCAGCAGTGGTGCGAGTCCGTGAATCCTCCTGAGTGGGGTCAGCATAGATAGCCTGGAGATACCCTTGTGCTCCCGGAAGTGATCCTGGCATATACCGGAAATCAGAGTCCCGAAATATACCAGATCTGACTCGCATAATGGTCATCATAGAGTAGGCGGCGTCCTGCACAGCCATCTCAATGGTAACCCCGAGTCCATAAGAGCAGTGAAGAGGCTCGGTGGATCCAGGATAAGATGGAAATATCCTGACAGTGCAGAGATATTGGCTTTGATTAAAATCTCGGAATTGCTCTTCGACCGTGTACTCAGGATACCAGCGGTATCCAGCCTCAGTCATTACCCTGACCAACTTGGCAGTATGGCCGGGTACATCTAGGCACCGAGTCAGGCGAACCACTTGATTGAGGTCGCGAGTGGCCATCTGAAAGCACAATCATAATGCAAGGGCATGAGAATTTCTAGCAAAATTTCGGCAGCATAACAGCTGTAAATGCTCAAGAAGGATTTTGAGACATTTGACAAAGGATTACATACACACTCATCATCATCATAACAAGGTTCTGAATCCATTCTAACAACATAAGGTGGTAGTAGAACTGAACTAGGCTTGTATCCATCAAACTTATAAGGTACTACTGATTAGTAACACGTGATCCTGATAGAGAGAATAGATCCTAATTCCTTAACCCCCGGTAGAAGAATGGACTGACTCAGATCAGAATGTCATAAGATAAAGGAGTAAAAAGAGCCTTACGTTCCATCCCACAAACAATTCCCCTACATATAACTAAAGAATTTCTAGACTCAACATCGACCAGTTTGGCTTGGAGAACCTACAGGCAGTCCGGCTCTGATGCCAACGCTGTCAGGACCCCGACTCGATGTCACATCGATCTAGCTGGTAACACCTCATATCACTTTGCGGCCTCACGCACGGTATCCCCACGGGTGTCATCTTACCTTTTCCCGGGACCGTTTGCGCCTTTTGGCTCACGTATATGATAGTGTCGCTAGCATCCATATGATAAAGAGCCCGGGCTGACGTGACTAGTCGCAAACCCAAAGTGGCACGGACTTACAGGGACAGGCATCCATGACCCAGCTTCGAACGTGTCGGTCATCAGCAAGTGGGTCCGGGCTGTAGCACTGGGCTAGCAGGACTCCGGTAAACCGGGCTGTAGCGGGCTAACAGGACTCCGGTACTCAAAGCGTGACATTTCCCCGAAGGGACAGACACAGGAACGAAGAAGGACACATGCCGGCCAGCCTAAGTGTTCCAGAGCAGTAGCAGGCTACCATGGCTCAGCGGCAACACTAGGAGACATTTCCCGGTAAGAGAGGCTACTAAAGATAAACAACTAGATAGTCAGATCCCACACATACCAAGCATTTCAATCATACACACAATATGCTCGATATGTGCAAATACAACGAAGCATCACAACATGACTCTATGACACAAGTACTTTATTTAAGGCTCAGTGAGCCATACATAACATACACAAAGGTACGGGTCTCACGACCCCACATACAATTCATACAGTCATACAAACCAGCAGCGGAAGTAACTTGTCTGAGTACAGACAACTAGCAAAACAAAAGAGGCTTGGAAAGCCTAGCCATACTACGTGGTCCTTCACAAGCTCAGGGTCACCACCTGGGTCCTTAGCCTACTCGTTGATGTCAACGTCTACATAGAACCCATCAGAAGGGGTTGCAGCGTCTTCTGTAAAAAATGTAGATTATAGCAACATGAGTACAAAGGTACTCAGCAAGACTTACATCAGATCTTACATACATGCATAGTATCAAGAAGGGTTGGTGGAGTTATTGCAGCAAGCCAGCTTTGACTCTTGGCTAGGCTATCCTACGATACTCCAACTTGAAATGGTTTTGCGCACACGAGTCCACTACTCACCACTTCAATACACTACCGAGGATCCACCTCCGTCTTCCTACGGAAGAGCCATCCTCGGCACTCACACTTATCTTGAGGCTTTTAACACTTTCCATTTACTTGTCTATGAACTGTATAGGCAACCAAGTAGTCCTTTACCGCGGACGCGGCTATTCGAATAGATTATGATAACCCTGCAGGGGTGTACTTCTTCATACATGTTTCCACCACTTAGCGTCTGCACACGACATGTGCTCGGCAGACTTCAAGCGAAAGCCGACGTGGGTGTAGACCACGACCTACCTAAACACTTAAGCCTCTAGTCCAGGTTTATCGCCTATTCAGGTTCCATCCGCAGGGAGTCCGGCCGGGGTTTCCCATACGGCCCCGAACGATGTGAACAGGGTTCCCGAGATACCTAACGGGTATTCGGTACACCCGGCCACGTACCTACCGCATCACAGCCCACCCCTACGGTCACCGCTGTCCACGGCCTCCAGTAGGCTACAAACACCAGAAACTACTTGCAACTCCTGGACAGAGAGCTAGGGTGAATAAGAAGTCGAGCGGGGTCATATTTCAGGGCCCAATGCATGGTAGTAGCTGTATCTTAAATCACGCATACAGATCTCAGTGCTTAAGGTCAGCTTCAATGAAACAACCCACCATGTACTCCTACATGGCCTCTCATCGATACCTTTACCAAATCGTGTTCACCACACCACTCTCATTACCGACATAATCATTTCACTCTAGCCCATCACCCAGATGAACCAGACCTGACACGACTCTAAGCATAGCAGGCATAGCAAGGTAGGAACAACACATACATATGGCTCAAACAACTCCTACACATGCTAGTGAGTTTCATCTAGTTACTGTGGCAATGACAGGTCATGCAGAGGAAATGGGTTCAACTACCGTAGCACACAGCAGTTGAATCGCGTTGTCTTAACGCAGTAAAAGAGAGCAGGAGCGAGAACATGGGATTGTATCGATATGATCAAATGGTTGGTTGCTTGCCTGATGGTTCGATGCACTGATACGGTTCTTCGTTAGGGTAATCACGGTATTCCTCGGAGGCAGAACCTGTCGCAAGGGACATCGATATACAACCATCACCAAACAATGTGCAACAATATGATGCATGCATGAAACATGGCAATATGAGTGTGTTGGGCTAATGCAACTAAAACCAGAAGGGTTTGAACAAATTTGAATCAAGGATTCAAATTTCAGATTCAAATATGGCCTTTTAAAGTGCTTTTCTTTGTTCTGCTTGAAACATCAATTTAACTTGTTTTATCATGCATGAAAATAGTACAGATGGATAGATTGGATTTTTCTGATCATTTTTCATATATAATTTGTCCAATTTGGAGTTACAGAATAAAAGTTATGAATTTTTGAAGTTTAAATAATATTCTGGAATTTCCTGATTTAATTTAAATCCAGAAATATAATTATTGCGCCAGCATGACGTCAGCATGACGTCAGTGGTCAACTGCGGCTGGCTGGAGTCAAACCTGACGTGTGGGGCCCACACGTCAGTGACAGGGGGGTTAAACAGGGTTAAATTAATTCTAATTACTAATTAGTGGCGCTGGGGCCCACTGGTCAGTGTCAGGGGTTAACTAACAGTGGTTAGCGCTAATCTAACCATCTGACCGACAGGGCCCACGCGTCAGTGACCCTGGGGGGTCAAACCTCAGGTCGGACAGGTCAAACCCCACCGGCGACATGACGCCGGCGAGGCCCGAGACGGCGGCGAAAGTGCTTTTTGCCATTCCGGCAACCAAATGGACGGCGGAAGGCATCTACGTGTTGCTGAGGTTGAGCCGCGACTATTGGTGGTGGTGGTTGGGCTCGGGGTGGCCGGAGTTGACGGCGGCGAGCTCGGCTGCGGCGGCCGGAGTTCGGGTGCGGTCGGAATCGACGTTGCAGGGGGCTTGGGGAGGCGTTAGTGCGCGCTATGTGCTCCTAGTGAGGTGTGGAGCACGATGGTGTGCTCGGTTGGGTGCTACGGTGACCGTGGCCACGACGGCGACATCGCCGGCGGCGTGGAGCTCTCGGCCAAGGTGGGGCTAGGGCCTAGAGGTCGGGAGAGACCAGGGGAGAAGGGGGAAACGATCCGGGGGCTCACCGCGGAGCTGCAGAGGTGGTTAGCGGGCTCGGGGACGCGCTGGAGACGACGAATTCGACGGCGACGATGATCGGAGCCTGAAGAGGGGAACGGCGACGTGGCGGCGTTGCAGGGCTTCCGGGGAGCTGTGGAGCGGTGGGGAGGAAGAGGGAGTCGAGGCGGAGCTCCTGAGCTAGTCGGGGGAGCGAGGGGTGGCCGGAGATGGCTGCTATGGCGAACGGCGGCGACGGTGGTGTTCGGCCGTGTGAGAGAGAGAGCGAGAGAGAGGAAGGAAGAGCCGGGAGAGAGTGAGAGAGAGCAGGGGGGGATCGGGACGGCCTGCGGGAGTCGTCCACGCGGCCAGGAGCGCGTCGGCAAGCAGGAGGTGGCCGCGCGGCCATGCGCGCGCGAGCACGCAGCAGCTTCGGGGCGAGGGGAGGAAGACGACGGAGGGCTGCAGTGGTGGGCTGGGCCGGCTGCTGGCTGGGCCGCACAGTGGAGGAGCCCAGGTAAGTTTTCCCCTTTTCTTCTGTTTCTGTTTTTATTTAATATATCTGCAACTTTGTTGAATTTAATAAAATACCTAGGCAACTTCAAAATTCACCAAACTATTCCTGGCCCATAGTTGGATTATTTCCAACATGAAACATTTTAGTTTGGAGATATTTGAGCATTTAAATATTTTATATTATTTTAAATGCCCAAATTCAAATATTTATGATTTAATTCAAAAACCCTAGGATGGCCTAGGAAAATGTGCACCATTTTTGACAGAGGTTCTGAACCAAGGCAAAAATGATGGGCATTTTAGAAGGGCATTTCAGGTTCATTGAAAAATTATTTTGGTAACCCTAGTTGGTTTCAGAGGGGACTGGGGGTTCTGTCATCCCCATTTCAAGTTTCTGATGAAAGAATAAACATGATGCAACACTCTAATGCATGACTAGCTAGGTTGTGACACAACGGGCCTTCAACTTGTGGGAGTTTGATCCGGCACAACACCAAACCTTGAGCAGGCTCTTCGACACTACGTACGAAGATGCCTGTAAGGTGCTGTTCAAGGGTGCCGAGGCTCCCGCATCCGCTACCGAAGATCGCGGATTCAGCTCGCAGCATCAAGGCAGCGAGGTAAGCTATTTTACCCTTTACAGGACACTTGTTTTTCATAGTTTGACTCTATGCGGGATCTAAACTCCCTTACCTTTGACAGGCCTGGGAAAAGACGTCCGGGTAGGCTAACTGTCTGGCTCCCTTGCCAAAAGACCTAGCGGACGCCCGATTAACGGGGCTGCTGGTTCCGGCACGTCACGTGGTGCCGGAGAAGAAGGCCACGTGAACTCGAAGGAGTTCCCGGCGCCAGGTGTTGTCGGACTCATCGTCCGATGACTCTAAGGCGGACTCCTCCCGCGAATACGAGGAGGAGGAAAAAGAGGCCTCTCCCCCAGCGGGGGGAGAGAAGAAAAGGAAGGCCGCCCCAACTGGGGAGGCCGGAGGGTCCAAGAAGGGAAGGACCCTTCCTCCGGACGACTCCACCAACGCCGACGATGGCGAAGAGGAGTGGCCGCCGAGGGTTAATCCCGTGGCGAAATCGTAAGTGTCCGAATACCAGAATAACTCATGGCATTTCATTTGTCGCACGGTATCTCCTAACACCGAATATAACCCTGCAGCCCGCCCAAGGACGAGCTCGACGCTTCAATTAGCGGCTCCCTGGCTTCGTCGGACGTGAATAGCACCTCACTTCCGGCTGCCTCCTCTCCTCGCGCCGCGGATGACGCCAAGGTGGGGTCCCAAATGGGGCCCAGCCAGGAGGAGGTGGTCCAGGAGGCGCCGCAAGGCAACCTCCTGGACTCCAAGCGCAAGGAGGATAAAACCCCAAATGGCTCTAAGTCCAGCCCTGGGCCGGACTCCGCACCGGAACCTTCAGTGGTTCCGGAGTCCGGCAGGCGGCCCCTTCGTAAGAAGGGCGAGACTGTGACACCGGTGACCTCCGTCCAACCGGAGGCACCGGATAACTTGCTGGAGGCGCTTAACGGCGCCTCCATCAACGAGGAGCACCGCACTGTTATGAGTGTGGTGATCCAGAAAGTTCAGTCCGCCGAGAGCGAGCTGACTGAAGCCTGTGCCAGCCTTCTAACAGGCTTTGAGGTATGTATTTAAGATATGTAAAAATATTACCCCATAGACAGTAGCCCCTGATGCTCAGTTTGGTGTTCGGAAAGAAAAGCCGAACTGAGGATCTAAAAAGATGTACGCAGGAGTCTAACATAAGTATGTCAATATGGGGAATGCAGGCTGCGCTGCCGACCTCTGCCGCACTGACTGCGGAGGTCAATGCATTGAAGCAGAGCCTCGAGCGGTCCGAGAACGAGCTCGGCCTTGCCACAAAGCAGCTCGAGGACAAGGAAGGTAAGTAATACCTTATGGAAGTATATAAAAGATGTGGTTGCAAAAAATGACAGGAATAATGTGAGTATTGCAGGGGCCACGAACGAGGTGGAGACCCTGAAGGAAGCGGTGTCCAAGGCCGAAAGCAATGCGGACGCGGAGCGCATCGAGCGAGAGAAACAGGAGGCGCGGGTGGAGGAGGTGCGGCAAGAGCTCCAGGCTCTCGTGGAAAAACACGAGAGTTTGGAGCGTGACTCAAAGACTCGAGAGTCCGAGCTCGCCTCGGCCCTTGAGAGCGCCAAAGCCGCTAAGGCCAAAGCCCAAAAAGCCCTCCATGAAATTGAGGCATTGAAGAAGATAGCGTTGGGTAAGGCATTCTTTATGCAAAGCAAGCACGTGAAAGTGAACTATCTGTTACTTACCCGAATCCGGAGCTCTCCAGGAGCATTCGCAGATCTGCCCCGCAGTGTGTCCTATGCTGCCACGTTCTACTGAGCCGAGGAGGGGAGCTAGACAGAGAAGGTGTTCTGGTCTCAGTATGCTGAGGCCGGACATCCGGTGCCCTTGAGCGACCAGCTGAAGCAGCTGGTCGAGCTCCATAAGGTGGCCGAACAGGCCATGAAGGGACTCATAGTTCGGCTGTGGCCTAAGGAAGCCATGCCTGGGAGCTACTTCGGGCTGGTGAGGCAGCTGGTGGACGCCTGTCCATGGATTGAAGTCGTCAAGCGCTCCGTCTGCATCGAAGGTGCCCGTAGGGCCCTTGCCCGTGCTAAAGTGCACTGGGGCAAGATGGACGCTGAGAAGCTTGTGACGGATAGGCCGCCGCCGGGTAGGGAGTATCGCAAGCCCGAGATGTATTATGAGGGCGTCCTGAAGGGTGCCCGCCTTATAGTGGGTGAATGCTCCAAAGATGTAATTTTTGAGTAAACTCGCATTTGTTATCCTGTACGCTGAAAATTTATTCATATGCGCTAAGTAACGATTGTGAATTTATAATATTACCTTCTGTGCGGCCGTTTATTAAATTTGAGATGTGGCGACTCGTCGGCTTCTGCCCCTATGCCACAAGTGCTGGGGTGTTTGGGATAAACTTGAGCGCTCTTTTTCCCATTCTTGGGTCCTTCAAGGGAGGCGCTCAATGCAACGAACATGGCAACCAGACTATAATGCTTGAACACTCTCACTTAGCCATAGAATTCTATAATTTTAAATTTCGGCGAAGCCCCTAGTATTCGGAAGACCGAGTTCGGGGCGCTATCCACACCTGGGCCGGACGAAGCCGACTCCTCGCTCTAAGCGGCATAAGTCTTTAGGGACTCGAAAACCTCTCGAATAGCGACCGGCTCTCGCCCTATCATGATGGTCAGTTTTAGCTTTCTCCACTGAGGTGCTTAACCCAGCTCAACCGGGGCACAATCGCAGTGGTTCTCCCAGCGCTACCTTAGCCGATATAACGAAACGTAAGGTACCAAAACATGGGAGCCGGGCAAACCCAACTATTGACCCAAGACATGATTCGGAGCCGATGCATATAATGTTATAAGTTCGGGGTGCCGCACTTGTGAAAGTGTTCGGACTTATCACACCATATTTTGGGGTACTTAAGCCCCTGGTGTATTTGGCTGTACCAAAGTGTACGGGTGCAACATGTCATAAGTGAACATATATAAAAATAGGAATGCAATAATAGGCAGAAACTATGTATGGTTTATTCAAAAAGGCTGCGGTAAAAGCAGAACGATACAAGTAGTGCGATAAGCAATGGAGGGGACTATTTGACATGTCCCCCTCCAGGGGCGAGCTGCGAGATGATATGTGAAACAAGTATACTGCTCGTTATAGAGACCACCTGGACACTCGACGTAGCTTTCTGCTTCCCTGGCTGTTGCATCGTGTGTTTCGGCGATTCTACTGCTGGACAGAGCTTCTTGAGAACGGAGCCCTGAAAGTAAGAAAAAAAGGAATGACACAATTGGGAGCCCCTGGTGCGGTTGAGCCGCATTCTGGGCCTGTCGTGGTCGTGCCCCTCCCCCTATGCCCATGGTATTTCCAGAGCGTAATTATGTACGCGTGGTACTGGTTTTGCAATTTCGCGAGGGTTGGGGTTGGGGCCGCATTACTACGCGTGCTCGGAACATGCCAGGCGGTCTTGTTGTAGGTTACTCCGGGCGCGCTTGACGGTGTCCGGACGTTTGATAGCCAGACTCGAGAATTGCCTTGAGAGGCTGCTTTGTACTTCTGCCGTGAGGGCCGCCGTATGCTCCTCCGTTTAGAGAGAGCGTTCGGTGTTTCTGTTGACCGTAATGACTCCTCGAGGGCCTGGCATCTTGAGCTTGAGGTATGCATAGTGCGGCACCGCATTGAACTCTGCAAATGCGGTTCGTCCGAGCAGTGCGTGATAGCCGCTGCGGAACGGGACTATGTCGAAGATTAACTCCTTGCTTCGGAAGTTATCCGGGGATCCAAAGACCACTTCAAGTGTAACTGAGCCTGTACAGTTGGCCTCTACACCTGGTATGACGCCTTTAAAGTTCGTCTTTGTGGGTTTAATCCTCGAGGGGTCTATGCCCATTTTGTGCACTGTATCCTGATAAAGCAGGTTTAGGCTGCTGCCGCCGTCCATCAGGACTCTAGTGAGGTGAAATCTGTCAACGATTGGGTCTAGAACCAATGCGGCGAATCCACCATAGTGGATGCTAGTGGGGTGGTCCCTTCGATCAAAAGTGATCGGGCAGGAGGACCAAGGATTGAACTTTGGGGCGACTGGCTCCATGCATATACGTCCCTTAGTGCACGCTTCTGCTCCCTTTTGGGTATGTGGGTTGCGTATATCATGTTCACTGTCCGCACTTGTAGGGGGAAGCCCTTCAGTCCTCTATTGTTTGGCGGACGGGGCTCCTCCTCGTCGTTGCTATGCAGCCCCTTGTCATTGTTTTCGGCATTTAACTTGCCTGCCTGCTTGAACACCCAACAATCCCTGTTGGTGTGGTTGGATGGTTTTTCGGGGGTGCCGTGTATCTGGCACGAGCGATCGAGTATTCGGTCCAAATTGGACGGGTCCGGAGTATTTCTTTTGAATGGCTTTTTCCGCTGACAGGGCTTTGAGCTTCTGAATCCGGCATTGACTGCCGTATCTTCAGCATTATCGCCATTAATGCCGCGCTTGTGCTTGTTGCGACACGACCTGCCGTTGTTGTCCTTGGTATCCGAATTACCAGGGCTCTTGGTCATGTTGTTATTATGAGCTAGCCAGCTGTCCTCTCCCGCGCAAAAGCGGGTCATGAGTGTTGTGAGGGCTGCCATGGATTTCGGCTTTTCCTGTCCTAGGTGCCGGGCAAGCCACTCGTCACGGATGTTATGTTTGAAGGCTGCAAGGGCCTCTGCATCCGGATAGTCGACAATTTGATTTTTCTTGGTTAGGAACCGTGTCCAGAATTGTCTGGCCGATTCCTCTGGCTGCTGAATTATGTGGCTTAGGTCATCGGCGTCTGGTGGTCGCACATAAGTGCCCTGGAAATTGTCGAGGAATGCGGCTTCCAGGTCTTCCCAACAACCAATTGACTCTACTGGCAAGCTGTTAAGCCAATGCCGAGCTGGTCCTTTAAGCTTGAGTGGGAGGTATTTAATGGCGTGTAGATCATCACCGCGGGCCATGTGGATATGAAGGAGGTAGTCCTCGATCCATACCACAGGATCTGTTGTGCCATCATATGATTCAATGTTTACGGGTTTGAAACCCTCAGGGATTTGATGATCCATCACTTCGTCTGTGAAGCATAGTGGGTGTGCAGCGCCCCTGTACTAGGCTATATCACGACGTAGCTCAAATGAGCTTTGTCTGCTGTGTTCGGCTCGGCCGGATTTGCTATATCCGGCATGACAGTTATAGTCGCATGTAGTGAGGCTCCCACGCGATCCGTAGATCGATCTTGTTTGCCTTGCCTTGTCCTCCAATATATCTCGCAGGTCTGGTGCGTTTCCCCGTGTGTTGGTACTTTTTGAGCGGCGCCTGGGTGCGGCTTGAGTGGAGGGCCGAGAGGCCTCTCTGTCGCGGCCACGAGGTGGCCGGTCGGCCGTATCATGCGCTGGTGATGTAGGTTTAGGTGCTTCCTCCTCTAATCGGGGTAGCAGCCTGCGTTTTGGGTAGCTCTTGGAGGGGCGTTCGAGTTCATACTCTTTGACCGCAAGGACTTCAGTCCATCTGTTAGCTAGCAAGTCTTGGTCAGCTCTAAGCTGTTGCTGCTTTTTCTTTAGGCTGCTTGCCGTGGCCATAAGCCTGCGTTTGAAACACTCCTATTCGACGGGATCCTCAGGCACGACAAATTTGTCGTCATTGAGGCTTGCCTCATCTTCAGAGGGAGGCATGTAATTATCGTCCTCTACCTCTCTGTCTGCCGCTCTCTCATGAGGGCTGGCTTCTCGGTCCTCCTACGCTGAATCCTGCTGGAGGGGGTTGTCTTCGGCACCGTTTGGGGTGTTATTATCTCCCGTGCCGGAATCACCATTTTTGCTGTGGCGGGATTTAGAGCGGCGCCGCTGACACCGGCGCTTAGGCTATTTCTTGGAGGGGTCATCCTCCATTGTTCCATCGCCATTCACATCTTTTGGGGTGTCCACCATGTAGATGTCGTATGACGAGGTGGCCTTCCAGTGCCCTGTAGGCGCTGGTTCTTGGTCGTCTCCTGCATCGTCGTCCATACCGTCGGTGTCTTCGGAGTCAAAGTCGAGCATGTCGGTTAAATCATCGACAGTGGCTACGAAGTGGGTGGTGGGTGGGCTTTGAATTTCTTCATCGTCCGCATCCCAACCTTCCTGACCATAGGCCGGCCACAGCTCTCCTGATAAAGAGAGAGACTTTAGTGAATTCAGGATGTCGCCAAAGGGCGAGTGCCGAAAGATGTCCGCGGCGGTGAACTCCATGATTGGCGCCCAATCGGATTTGATTGGCAGGGGCGCGGAAGGTTCGGAGTCCGGAGGGGAGTCCGGCGCCTTGGAGTCACGAGCTACGCAAAGGACAGGGTTGGTGTACGGCTCAATCGCCATAGAGATCGCAGCCCCCAAGGCGGTGTCCAGCCACCCGTCCTTGATCGACGCAGTCGGCTCCAAGCTAAGGGTCGGAGCGGACACTGGTGCGGCCCCCAGGGCACTGTTTGGTGACAGAGCTAGATCATGCCCATCGTGATAGTGCGGCGAGCTCGGCTATGGCTCGAACCCATCGAAGATCAAGTCTCCGCGGACGTCAGCCGCATAGTTCAAACTTCCAAATCTGACCTGATGGTCAGGGGCGTAGCTTTCAATCTGCTCCAGATGGCCAAGCGAATTGGCCCGTAGTGCAAAGCCATCGAATACGAAGATCTGTCCGGGGAGAAAAGTCTCACCCTGGACCGCATCGCTGTTGATGATCGGAGGAGCCATCGGGCCTAAAGATGACGACACAGAGGAACTCTCAATGAAAGCACCAATGTCGGTGTCAAAACCAGCGGATCTCGGGTAGGGGGTCCCGAACTGTACGTCTAGGCGGATGGTAACAGGAGACAAGGGACACGATGTTTTTACCCAGGTTCGGGCCCTCTCGATGGAGGTAAAAGCCTACTCCTGCTTGATTAATATTGATGATATGGGTAGTACAAGAGTAGATCTACCATGAGATCAGAGAGGCTAAACCCTAGAAGCGAGCCTATGGTATGATTGTTGTTCATCCTATGGACTAAAACCCTCTGGTTTATATAGGCACCGAAGAGGGTTAGGGTTACACAGAGTCGGTTACAATGGTAGGAGATCTACATATCCATATCGCCAAGCTTGCCTTCCACGTCAAGGAAAGTCCCATCCGGACACGGGACGAAGTCTTCAATCTTGTATCTTCATAGTCCAGGAGTCTGGCCAAAGGTGATAGTTTGGCTATCCAGACACCCCCTAATCCAGGACTCCCTCAGTAGCTTCGAAGGGGTCAAGGGATACGCTGTGGGCCGGATGACCAAGAGTCGTCGTGGCAAGCTCTACATCGACGACGCGGGTTGGGGCCCCGAGGCCGGCTCAATTGAGTACGGGTAGAGGGTCCCCTTCGGCGGAATCCACATCTTCATCGGCAACATCGGCGAGCCGGGCCCTGAGCCGGACATCTGCACCGACCTCGTCGAGATGGCTCAGCATGCGAGACCCGCCCGGTCTCAGCCTGCCATGAAGCATGCCTTTGTGGGATGCATCCACGGAGAGGAATTTTCTGAAGGAGCTGTGTCTGCCAGTGAGACGGCCATCTACTCTGATGGTGAGTCATCCACAGGTGAGACGGATTCGTTGTATGAATTGCAAGACGGCGAGCTTGGGGGCTGTTCTGATGGCAGTAGTATTCCAGATGCCCTTGAGCCGCCGAGCAGAGTTGGGATCTTCATGGCTGGCACGCAATCCTCTCAAAACTCTACGACGGTGCAACGATAACCTCCGGGTCAGTGGAAGCCGGGGCAGGAGGCCCTGTGCACCAGCTGGCTCAGGTGCTGATTGATCTCATGGATAAGATGATAGCTTTATTAACCACTGTGGTCAACCCGGCGGATCAAGCTCAACATGATGCGGAAGTGGCACAGTTAAAGCAGGATATAGTGCAGGCTAAGGAAGACCTGGCGGTAGAAGACGTTAGGATGACCGCAGAGCGGGTGGCTCTGGACGCCCAGGCTCAGCGAATTCAGTCGCAGGCTTTCCAGCTCACGAGGGATCAGAACGCGTCAAATGAGGTCATGAGGAGGAGGTACCAGAAAACTCAATCCCGTCTGCCTCCGGTTTATGACCCTCGAAACCTCTTCCGTACACTCGATGCAGGGCCTAGTAACCCGCTGGAGATAGACGGGTTGCAACACCCGGGGCTGGTACACCGGTTCAGCCACGTATGATGGAACCTCCCCGGATGAATAGTGCTCCGCCTCATTATGCGCCGACACCACTGGGTCATTATTCTAACACCTTGGAAAACATGATTGCTGTGGTAGCACGATCGGCGACTCTCCCGGTGGAGGGCGACTCTCCGACAGCAGTTGAAACTCGTAGGGTCAGAGAGCTTCTTCAGACAGCTTTAGTGCAGCAGGAAGTGTACTCATATAGCCGAGACATGATTCATTCGACCCCTCATCCAAGCCGGAGCCCGAGTTATAGCAGGCACATGGATTTAGCGGCCGTTTCAAGCAATGCCCGGCGCCGTGACCAGCCGTGTGGGCATGACCCAGCACGTGATGGAGCTCTTAACTTGGTTGATCAGGAAAAAATACGTCAAGAAGTTGAGCGGGCGGCTGAGCAGGCGGCTCAGCGGGCGGCTTACCAGTCTTTTCCGGTTTATCCGACGACTTCTATTGAGGCAGGCGTGACCACTAGGACCGGAGGTGTCCCTTGTCTGGTGCCGGCTCTACGTAACGAGCGTTTGCCCAAGGATTTTAAGGGGCCTCGAAAGGTGCCTAATTACACGACCGACTTACAGCCTGGGGCGTGGATTGAAAGCTATGAGATGGCTATGGAGCTATTGGAAGTCAGTGACGCTGCGATGGCCAAGTACTTCACCATGTTGTTGGATGGGATGGCCCGCACTTGGTTGAAGGGGCTGCTGCCTAATTCCATCGGTTCATGAGCAGAGTTAAAAGCGCGGTTTATTCAAAACTTCAAAGACTCATGCAAGCAGCCCATGTTAATTGTGGATTTGACTAATTGCAATCAAGAGGAGGGTGAGTCCACGACCCATTGGGTGCGCCGGGTCAAAGCCATAATACATTCATCTGATAAGATGGATGCCGGCTCTGCAGTCTTAATGTTGGAGAAAAATTTCCGTTTTACGCCTATGAAGATGAAGCTGGGGTGGCTCAAGCGCGATTGTAATGACATGGGCCAGCTGATGGAAGCTCTAGTCAAATATGCTGACTCTGATAGTACCAAGGATCCCGAGTCTAATGATGAGATGATAGGGAAGGGAAAGAAGAACGTAATGCCAAGGGTCCTCAGCATAACCCAGCGAATCAAGGAGGTAATAATAAATGTAAGGCTGATGGTAGCTTGGAGTTTGTGGCTAAGACCAATGCGCGGGGCAACAATCAACGACGTAAGGGGAGAACACCTCCTCGGTCCGGCGGGTCAAGCCCCACACTTGAGCAGTTGCTAAATGAGCCCTATCCAAGGCACGGTACTCCACAAAAACTGGACACTCACCTATGGAAGGATTGTATAATCATGAAGGCTTTCAAGAATTCCAATATGTTTGATGGTAATCATGGGCCGGGCGGCGACTCAGGTGGCGGCGGCTTTCATGGCCCGGGCGGCGGTTCAAATTCCAATTTTCAAAGCTCTCAGGGTCATCAAGGTGGTTATAATTAGCAATCTGGCCAGGGTGGTCAGCAGCAGCAAGGTGGATATCAGAGTAATCCGAAGCAGCTGAATAGTGGACAATATCATGTGTTTACCATCAGTTTGTGCAAACAGGACCAGAAGCTTCATAAGAGGGTTGTGAACGCTATTAAGCCGACAGTTCCTCGTTATTTGAGATGGTCTGAGCAACCTATTCTATGGAGTAGGGAAGATCACCCTCCCCGGGTTGACAATCCGGGTCACTTGGCCTTGGTGGTGGCACCTCAGGTTGGTGGATATAAATTCACTAAAGTGCTCATGGATGGAGGCAGTAGCATCAATATCCTCTATTATGAGACTTTTCGTCGCATGGTTTTGACTGATAAAAATCTCAAGACTTCCAACACTGTTTTTTATGGAGTGGTCCTTGGTAAGTTGGCGTACCCAGTGGGTAAAATTGAGCTGGAGGTAGCCTTTGGAGATGAGCATGATTCTAGGGCTAAGAAGTTAACCTTTGAGGTGGTCAAAATCAAGAGCTCGTATCGCGCCCTGTTTGGACGGCCGGCTTATGCCAAGTTCATGGCATGACCATGTTATGTTTATTTGCAGCTCAAGATGCCGGGTCATAAGGGCACCATCACAGTGCATGGGAGTCGGAAGATAGCTTTGGAATGTGAGGAAGGCGATGCTGCTTACGCTGAATCTGTTTGTGCAACAGAGGAGTTGAAGTACTACAAGGACAATGTTGACCCGATGGACATGACGTCTTTGAAGAAGCCAACCACAGAGCATGAGCCGGTAATGAAGTTTAAGTCGGCCGATGACACCAAGCTTGTTGATTTTGTTCCAGGCGACTCATCTAAGCAGTTCAATATCAGTGCCAATCTGGATCCGAAATAGGAAAGCACGCTCATCGAGTTCATCCGTGAGAACCGGGACATCTTTGCGTGGAAACCTTCTAACATGCCAGGTGTACCGAGAGAACTCGCTGAGCACACTCTCAATATTGATCCAAAATTCAAGCCGGTCAAACAGTTTCTTCGGTGGTTCAATGAAGAGAGGCGTAAGGCCATTGGTGAGGAAGTGGCCCGACTCTTGGTGGCCGAGTTCATTATTGAAGTTTTTCATCCAGAGTGGTTGGCTTACCCGGTGCTGGTGCTTAAGAAGAACGACACTTGGCGTATGTGTGTGGATTACACGGATTTAAACAAGGCTTGTCCGGCTGATCCCTTCGCACTCCCTCGTATTGATCAAATCATTGATGCTACGACGGGTTTTGAGCATTTGAGCTTTTTGGATGCTTATTCTAGTTATCATCAGATCTAGATGGGAGTTAAGGACCAGGAGAAGACGGCTTTTATTACTCCATTTGGAGCCTTCTGCTATTTGTCTATGCCTTTTGGGCTTAAGAGTGCCCAAGCGACTTATCAGCGATGTGTGTGCAGAACTGTCTTCACAATCAGATTGGGCGCAATGTTCATGCTTATGTGGATGAGAAGGAGACCTTGGTAGATGATCTGAAGGAGACCTTTGATAACCTCCGGGCCTACAAGATGATGCTTAACCCGGCCAAGTGCATTTTTGGTGTACCGGCAGGCAAGCTTTTCGGTTTTCTAGTTTCTAACAGAGGCATTGAGGCTAACCCGGAGAAGATCAAGGCAATCACCTCTTTGGCTAAACCGGCGTGTATCAATGATGTTCAGCATCTGGTGGGTCGTATTGCTGCTTTAAGCCGGTTCATAAGCCGGTTAGGTGAGAAGGCCATACCGCTGTATCAGATGATGAAGAAGACAGACAACTTCGTCTGGAGTGATGCTGCTAACGCTGCCTTTGAAGATTTGAAGAGATAGTTAGCTGAGCCACTGGTCCTTGCTGCTCCCATTGATAAGGAGCCATTATTGTTATATGTGGCTGCTAACACACGTGCTGTCAGTGTGGCCATTGTGGTGGAGCGCTAGGAGGCTGGCAAGGAACATCCGGTTCAACGGCCGGTTTACTACATCAGTGAGGTACTTATTGAGTCCAAGCAACGGTATCCACATTGGCAAAAGCTCATTTATGGGGTGTTCATGGCAAGCCGGAAGCTTAAGCAATATTTCCTGGGCCATCCTAACATTGTGGTCAGTTCTGCTCCTTTAGGAGATATCATTCAAAACAGAGAAGCCACAGGACGAGTCGCCAAGTGGGCCATTGAACGCCTCATGGTTTAAAGTATGTACCACGCACTGCTATCAAGTCTCAAGCACTGGTGGACTTCATCAACGATTGGACAGAGCTGCAGATGCCTGAAGAGAAGCCAGACAACACATATTGGACTATTCACTTTGATGGGTCTAGGCAATTGGAGGGCTCGGGGGCTGGAGTTGTTTTAGCTTCCCCTCGAGGTGACAAATTTTGTTATGTGCTACGGTTGATGTTTCCCTGTACTAACAATGCAGTTGAGTATGAGGCCTTGCTCCATGGTCTTCGGATGGCTAAGAAGATGATCTTAAGCCGGGTAAGGTGATTTGGTGACTCAGATTTGGCGGCTCAACAAGTATCAGGCAAGTGGGATTCCAAGGATCCTCTCATGGCGGCTTATCACCACTACAAAAAAAAGACACATCCGTGACATTTTGGGCCGAACGAATTTTTTTCCTGTCATACATAAGACACTTCTATGACGATAATTATGACAAAACCCGGTATCATCATAGATGTGGTGGGCTCCTACTTCTATGACAAAAAATCATGACATAAAATGGGCTTTTCGTCCTGGGCGGGCCGGAGATGCAGTTGCATGACATTCTTTGGGCCGTGCATGACGGAAAAAACCATGGTAGAAGCGAGGGGGAGGAAAATTTCGAGGAGTTGCCGGTTACGATGGGAGAGCGATGCGCGTTTCTCTCGTACGTACACGCGTGTGTGCGAGGCGTTGGCTCTGACTGAACCCGAGCGAGGCGTTGGGCTCTAACTGAACCCGAGCGATATCATTGCAGGCTACGCGTTACTGAACCCGAGCGATCGATCGATGGCTGTTAACTGACCCCGATGGAGCGATTCCTTCGCTACTGCTGCTAACTGAAGCCGATCGATGCTGCCTCTGGGATGAACAGTGAGCATTGCCTCTGGATGAACAGGAACCCGTGGTGTGGAGGGCTGGATGAACAGTAGACGGTGGAGGGGTGGCCGTGGAGGGGTGGTTGAACATGACCCCGTGGTGTGGAGGGCTGGATGAACAGTAGACGGTGGAGGGGTGCCCGTGGAGGGGTGGTTAAACAGTAGCCGGTGGAGTAGCGCACGGTGGAGGCTGGATGAACAGGAGCCAGTGGAGGCCGGAGGAGGTCGACAGTAGCCCGTGGAGGCTGGAGGAGGTCGACGATGGAGATGAACAGTATCCCATGGAGTCCCGTTTT
>NC_041381.1:206974349-206987234 GCF_002162155.2 Triticum dicoccoides | reverse complement strand
AAGTCCATTTCATTCGTTTTGCGGTACGCCACACCCCTCCCAATCAACAGGACCCCCTTTTCGACCGTAGCGCTCCAACACAAGTTCGTTTCATCCGTTTTGCGGTACACCACACCCCTCTCGATCAACAGGACCCTCGTTTTGACTGTAGGAGGTCCATTTCGTCCGTTTTGCGGTACGCCACACCCCTCCCGATCAACAGGACCCCGTTCCGAACGTAGGAGGTCCGTTTCCTCCGTTGTGCGGTACGCCAGGCCTCGTTTCCATCGCCTGTTCCGTCCAAGGCCTCCCGATGAACACGACCACACATTCCGTTCCGACCCAGCCGGTTGGCTCCCACGCGTTCTGTTGCCTCCCGATGAACACGACGCATTTCGTTGCCTCCCCATGAACATGACGACGATGTTGTTTCTCCGTTCCGACCCAGCCATGTATGTATGCGCATGCAGGCGTTCGAGACCCTGCCCGTATGTACGTACGTGGCCGTATTTTCTTTCTTGCACCCTCGCTGTTGTACGTACGTGTACGTGCACGCCTCTACTACGACCAGTATGTACGCACACGTTCGCGACCAGAATGACAATGCTACGTACGCTTCGACCAGGTGGGTCCCGACTGTCATGCAGTTCCTTGTGTGTGAAAATATAGCTGGTGGGTCCCAGCAGTCAGAGGGGTGAATCGTTTTTTTGCCCGGATGCACTTCCTTTGCGTGCGAAGATGTAGCTGGTGGGTCCCAGCAATCAGGTGGGTGAATCGTTCTTTTTTGCCCGGACGCAATTCCTTGCGTGCGAAGATGTAGCTGGTGGGTCCTAGCAGTCAGGGGGCGAATCATTTTTTTTGCCCGGACGCACTTCCTTGCGTGCGAAGGTGTAGCTGGTGGGTCCCAGCAGTCAGGGGGGAAATGTTTTTTTCGCAAAATATGGTGGCCCGTCCGGTGCGTCCCCGTTGTCAGGTGGAGGAATAATTATTTTGCGCGTAATAAGGAGGCACTTCCTTGCTGCGGTCGTGGACCCAGCTGTCAGCCTCTCCACGTACAGTCCACGTCCGATGGAAGCCGTTCCTTGACCAGGTTGACCACGCCGCGCTGAGAGCACCAGGGCGGTGGACGACGGCGAGGCCTAGGAAGGGGATGACGCGGAGCCGGGAAGACGCGGCAGTGGGTGCCCACGCGTAGAGGAGTACGAGGGTTCACTGGTTCGCTGCGGTGTGAGGCTGCCGTCGCCGCAGAATAACAGGGGGTGTGGGTGAGTAGAGGGATGGCCTGGCCAGCGGTGGGAGTAGTAGGGGGCATTGAGGCCTCCGCCGCATCGCAGCCGGCCACGGGAGGCAGGAGCACGAGGCACGACCGATGCTGGTTTGGGCAGCTGGAGCAAGAAGACCAGAGGTTGAAGAAGCACTACGGCTGTTGGATGGACATCGTACGGTCACTGGAGCTAGATCGTGCATATTGACTAAGTTGACAAAGCCCTCCGTCCCCGTCAACTTAGTAGTCCCACAAGTCAGCCTGCCACTATACTGGGTCCCAGGTAACAGGGGGAGTATTCATTTTTTTTGTTCGTAATAAGGAGGCACTTCCTTGCGTCCGAAGATATAGCTGGTGTGTCTGAGCTGTCAGCGGCGGTAACGTTTTTTTCCGAAATACTGAGGCCCTGTCGGTGGGTCCCTGATGTCAGGTGGACGAATCATTATTTTGCATGTAATAAGGAGGCATTTCCTTGCGTGCGGCTGTGGACCCAGCTGTCGGCCTCTCCATGTACAGTCCACTTCAGATGCATGTCGGTCGTTGACCATGTTGACCAGGCCGCGCTGAGAGCACCAGGGCGGTGTACGACGGCGAGGCCTAGGAAGGGAACGACACGGAGGCAGGGAAGACTCAGCAGTTGTTTCCCACGCGGAGGGGAATACGACTGAACGAGGGTTTACTGGTTCATCTGCCGTCGCCGGAGAATAACAGTAGGTGTGGGTGAGTAGAGGGATGGCTAGGCCAGCGATGGGAGTACGGTGGGGCGGTGAGGCCTGCGCGGCAGCACAGCCAGCCGCGGGGAGGAGGGAGCAGGCAGTCCCGCCGGCGCTTGTTTGAGCGGCTGGAGCGCGAAGAGCAGAGATTGAAGAAGCACGATGGCTGTTGCATGGCCATCCAACAGTCACTGCTTGTGCGTCAACCTTTTTTTAGGAAAGCCTCAAATCTGTGGAAAACAACATACAACCCATCTGCCATTATTTCTAATAATTTACAGCCCATTTGCTAATTCTTAAGGTTTTTTTTGGAGCCCATATTCTTTTTGTTAGCATTACAGCCCATATTGTGGCCACGGTTAAAAAATTATACGAAATTTTGCATATTTCGGTGCGGTCTGAACTGTTTTTAATCCCGAAATTTTGACTCACATTCAAACTGGTTTTAAAACTAAATGTATATCAATATAAAATCCAACAAATTCTCCACGCATAAAAATTAATGTAATTTAAAATCTCGAAATGAAAAAAAGATATTTGAAACTAATTGCCGCTTTGATGTGTTTTAAAAATGTACAACCCATTTCTCATTACTGATGGACCATTTTCTCGGCCAGCCGAATGAAAGCTCTCCTCGTCTTGAAAGATTTGCAGCCCAACAGGCCTGACAAAGCGACTTACTTGGCAAATCACAAAAAAACTGGGCTGTGGCCGTGGACCCAGCTGTCAGCCTCTCCACGTACAGTACTCTTCCTATGGAATTCGTTCCTTGACCACGTTGACCACGCCGCGCGGAGAGCAACACGGCGGTGGACGACGGCGAGGCCTAGGAAGGGGACAACGCGGAGCCGGGGAAGACGCGGCAGCGGAAGCCCGCGCGGAGAGGAGTACGAGGGTTCACTGGTTCGACTGCGGTGTGAGGCTACCGTCGCCACAGGGCCTGGCCAGCGGTGGGAATAGTAGGGGGCGGTGAGTCCTCCGTGGCAGCACAGCCGGCCACGGGAGGCAGGAGCATGAGGCACGACCGGCGCTGGTTTGGGCGGCTGGAGCAAGAAGACCAGAGGTTGAAGAAGCACTACGGCCGTTGGATGGACATCATACGGTCACTGGAGCTAGAATCGTTCATATTGACTAAGTTGACAAAGCCCTTTGTCCCCGTCAACTTAGTAGGCCCACAAGTCAGCCTCCCACCAAGGTGGGTCCCAGCTAGCAGGGGGAGTATTCATTTTTTTGTGCGTAATAAGGAGGCACTTCCGGTGGGTCCGAGCTGACAGCGGCGGGACGTTTTTTTCGCAAAATACGGTGGCCCGTCAGGTGGGTCCCAGCAGTCAGGGGGCAAATGTTTTTTTTCCGCAAAATACGGTGGCTCGTCCAATGGGTCCCTGCTGTCAGTTGGAGGAATCATTATTTTCTGCGTAATAAGGAGGCACTTACTTGCTGTGGCCGTGGACCCAGCTGAGACACTCCACATACAGTATACTTCCAATGGAAGTTGTTCCTTGACCACGTTGACCTCGCCGCGTTTCGTTGCATGCATGCGTCCATGGGCGTGGTGCGTCCCCACTATCAGACTCTCATGTACAGTCATCTTCCGATGACTCTCGGTTGTTGACCACGTTGACCACACCGTGCCGAGCGCACCCAGACTAGAATGACCCGGAGATGGGGAAGACAGGGCAGTGGAGTCGCAGATGGAAGGAGTGGGAAACTTCACTGGTTCGGGTGCGCGGCAGCACATCCGCGGTGCCGGCCACGGGAGACAGGAGCAAGAACAGAGGTTGAAGAAGGAGCACGGCTGTTGGATTAACATCCAACGGTCCAGCTGCTAGAATCATTTGTTGATTAAGTTGACAAAGCCGTGCGTACACGTCCGCTTAGCAGGCCCACAAGTCAGTCACCAAATCTGACGGGTCCCAGCTGTCAAAGGGATGAATAATTTTTTTTCGCAAAACAAGGAGGCACTTCCTTCCGTGCGATGATACAGCCGGTGGGTCCCAGCTGTCAGGTGGAGGAAACATTTTTGTTTCAGCTTAATAAGGAGGAACTTTCCTTGCGTGTGACCATGGACCACGTGGGTCCCAGCCGTCAGGCTCTCCACGTACAGTTCTCTTCCAATGACTCTCGTTTGTTGACCACGCCGCACCGTACATAGTGAGGTGGTGGACGACGGCGAGGCCCCGGATGGGAACGACTCAGAGATGGGAAAACGCGGCAGTGGAGTCGCAGATTGAGAGGAGGAGAAGGGTTATAACTGGTTTTGTTGCAATTCATATCAAACTCAGGTTCACAGGACATGTTCATATTCATAGGCAACATTCACTATCAACAACTCAAAAGATTCATATATACACAAGCTCAGCATATCTATGCATCCAAATGATTGATAGATCACACGACAATATTCATACATAATTCACAAAAAGATTCAGATATACACATGTTCAGTATGTTTATGCATCCAAATGATTAAGATCACAGCCAATATGATCCATGGATGAACTTTAATTACCTAGGGTACAGACTGGTAAATGGTGTTCAATCAGAGGTACTTCTTGCTAAAATTAGTTCTTGTACGAGTAAACTTTTGAGTACATAAGAGGCAACACAGACAATCTGAACTTTGCTTGTAGGTTTATCCTCAAATAGTGGCCTCATGCCGATGGAGGTTTGAGCAACTTGGCCACTACTTTCATCCAACTAGTTTACTGGCTCATCTTGGTCCTGTATCTCGCCAAAATTCTACATTGCAGACGAGAAAGGAGGCGGTTGAGAAAATGAACCAACCAAATTTTTTGTGCAGTTCAACTGAAATGGAGCATCCTTGGCGTGCAGACTGATTAAGTCCCAGATGAATATACGCGTCAACCAACTTGTCTGGAATCTTTAGACTCCATGCCATATAGTTCGCTACCATATGTGCCGATAACCAAAAGGCACAAGTTGGGACCAAAGACTGGACTGCATTTTTCTAGGCTATGCACCAAGCAATATTTTTGGCGTTCACTCTCCTAATACTTGGAGTTTGACAATTGGTTGACGCCGGTTGATACTCGAATGAATATAGGCACTTCTTGTCAACATCGATGCTTGTCTGAGTGAACTTTGGAGTACATAGCAGCAACATAAGTACCTGTCCATCTGATCATTTTGTGCAGTTCTACTGAAATCACCCGATGTAATGATTTGCCTGCGAGTTCAGGCTCCAAATATGAAATCGGCAAACAGTAGCACAATACCAAATTACCAATACATATGACAGGCACAATAATCAGGATAAAGGCCAGTACCAACCTGTGTGAGGTAGCATATCAATTACTATTTCCGTTGACTGGAAGCCGAGATAAGCCAAGCGACTGACAGCAAAGGAAGAAAGCAAGCGGAGATTAGCGACTGACAAGAAAGGACGGAAGCTGTCGAGGAAATAAAGCACCCAATGTTTTTGTGCAGTTCCACCAAAATCGAGCATCCCTGTTGGCACATATATTGAGAGAGTGAGATTACTATAATAGTGGGACTAGTTGATGAAATATACACTAACAAATAGAAGCACCCTCATTATCTTAATGGGTAAAGTGAGAAACATAGTAGTCTTGCTTAAAGAGAGGTATTAGTTAATTTAATCAGTGGCAATTACCTCAACTCAACACTCAAAGCATTGCCATTTATCATAGGTTGCAAAACTTAAAAGTGCAAAGATAAAAGAGTTTCTCATGACAGTAGCATGATACAAATAGAGATGACAGCAAACTAATATGGATGAAGGCCTTAGGCCCGTACCAACCTGAGAAAAAAAGCTTATTCATGTAGTCCCATAAGAGATGATAAAGCACTCACTGGAATCACACAATAGTATATATTTTTGTGCACTTCAAATGTATGGTTGAAATCACTCTTGTTTACCAATGCTGAGATTATATCGAAAGATTATCAAGAACTTCCAGCAGAGTTAAAGCACTGGCTGGGATATAGTTCATTGTATTGTCTTGTGTAGTTCCACTAAAATGTATGATTGGCACAACATGATCCCTGTTTGCACAAGTAGGAACAAGGTGAAACCTTCATTAGCTTAGTGAGAAAGGATAGGAAGACATTAGCATATTACTCAAACAGTAGCATCAAATTCATGATGGACAATACGCAAAACATTGCCTCATTGAACCAATGGCAAAAAATTGACATGCAAAATAATAGCACTATTATGTCATGACACTAATAATATTCCCTCCCTGCTCCACCAAATGATTCACCTTCATAGACAAACATTCAAAACATACATGATTCATCATAGGGTCCTACTAAAGATTTGTTTAACTCCAACAGGAAAATTAGGCAGTAATAAATTAGTGGTACTTAAGTGCTCCTAATTAATTAAGTGAGACAACAGAAGTGGAAGGGCTCCCTGGAGGATCATCTCACATGTAAGGTAGTCATTGCCGGAGCCCTTGAATAGCCTCGACTGAGGCCTCTGGCTTCAGCAAGATCGCCTTGGCACTGTTTATTCTTCTTCTTCCTCCTATTCATGCTATGTTTCTCTTTGTCCTCACCAGTTGGTGAAATCAAGTACATGATTGGCCTTCTAATTTAGAATTAGTTTTGTCAGTGAGGGAGTACAAGTGTACTAGTAAAAAACAGCATTATTTTCTCATGGCAGTCGGAAAATAGAGATGAACACATGCATTAAATATCATTCTTACCTAAAGGAAGGTTATGGCGCCAATATTGATGATGAGGATTGGAACACAGATCTCCCTTTGTGCAGTTCCACCAAAATGAACCAACTGTTCCATCTGACATTCCAGTTAAACAGCACAAAAGTCACTTCTTTTAAGAAGAGTTTTGTGCAGTGCACCAAAAGGTCACAACAGCAACCAGGTGAATTGGATATCCCTGTTTGCACAAAAAGGCACAGAGGAAATAGTCAGAGTCTCAAACAATTACAGGCAAAAACATTTGGCTAAACTTGTCAGAGTCTCAAACAATTACAGGCAAAAACAGTGGCATGGCTTCATTTTTACCAGGGACATTATATTAAGAACAACTAAGGCTGCGTTCGGTTCACAGGTTTGGTGTAGGATTTTCGTAGGAACACAATTCTTACCGTATTCTTTCCCTTCCAACCGTTCGGAACACAGGAAAGGTGAATAGTGTTTCATAGGAAAGCTGGTCTGGTAGTACTGATTCCATCGGATTAGAAACATCCACGCGCAGCTCATTTTTTGGGCGGAAGCCCGAGGCGGGCGCTCGCTGCCATGCATTAGATAGGTTGATGTGCTGTGTTTGCCGGAATAAAAAAATCAACCTATGTGTGGTACGTGAGGTGAGGACAAGAGTAGTCATTGTGCAGCTGAATAAACAAATATCAACTCATACTGCCAAGCATGCTACTCTAAAAAAACAAATCTATACATTTTGTAGTCCATCCGAACACATTCTCTTGAGAGTTTCCTCCGGTTCGCTGTTCCATAGTTTTATACCTACATTCCTTTCCTATTCCTCTATTTTCATCAATACCTATGTTTTCTACCCCTTTATTCCAACCGGAGCCTAAATATTTGGTATAAGGGCATGGGACAGTGGGTGCACCAGCAGTACAACACCATGTACGTAAACAGGGGCATAAAGTGGTGATTCATAGTTTGTTGCCCCGAGAAACAAACATCCAAGAAACATATCTGGGTTGGTCCCATTTTTGTTCACTCTAGCCACCTACTCCTATGTGTGGATAGCAAATCTAGTCCTGGTCATACCACTGTGTACAACGTTACCCCTATATTTCCCTTTTCGACCAAGAGACCGGTTGGATGACCAGTCTGTACTACTTTCACCCCCTTTCCTTCCTGTTTGTACCAAGTCCGATGTACATACTAAATTCCCCCACCCCCACTTTATTTCAATGACAAGTATTTTCGGATGGAGGGAGTACAAGATTCGACTCCATGAAGTAGCTTTACCTCTAACAATAGAAAAAATAGGTGACGTTGGACCATCCGATCGAGAGGGGCTGAGAGGTAGAAAATAATGCACATGCAGCAACGTAGCGAGCTGGGGAAGTAGAGTTAAGGCGGTTTCGAACTAAGATATACCTGAAGGTCGTCGGGATGTGGATAGGTGGGCGACGGGAGGCCGGATCTTCCCACAGGCAACGACGAAGGGATCGGAGGACCTCCCGCGCCGGTGGTCGGCCAGAGATAACGGTGCGACCGGCAGTGGGTCTCCTCCCTTGCTGTCGACGGCCTAAACGCTACCCCTCCTCCCCTTGACCGGCAGAGGGGGATACGTCCGGATCTGTAACCAGCGGTGAGGACAGAAAGTCAGTGTTTTTTGAAGGGAGAAAGACAGGGTTACTACCCCTATCTTGTTTAGATCTAGAGAGGATGAGAGTGTGTGAATAGAGCAGCCCTAGCAAGCAAGCGCGGAGGCTCGGGCCTATATATAAGTAGTGGGGTACTTTTCCTTTTTCACTCCATCAAAACAATCGTTTAAAATTGTGTACAATACTACATGCCAGGTCGCGTTTTTTTTAGTTGTTGATTGTTTTTTGAGATAGCTACCCGCTTGTTCCAAGTGGTGTTACGGTGTGCCAGGTCGCACTTTGTATGGTTCAAGTCTGGTAGTACTACAAGTCCCTCCATTAAATGAACAACCACCCCCTCGTAAAAATTGTGAACAAGCCCACAACTAAAATTAGCGGAAATGTGGGTTGCCCCAACATGCATTATTATTTATATTTTCTACTCCCTCCGTTCCTAAATATTAGTATTTTTTATTAGCCACACCTAAGACAAGAATTTTTTTTATTAGCAGTGAACCCCACATGTCATAGACACAAATTTTTTGGCAAGATTCCCTTAGGCAAGCCAAAGTGTGTCTAACAATTTGAGCAACTCAGGTTAGGCAAGTGTGGCAAGTGTGGGAAAAATAATGTGGCAACATAAGACAAACATAGTCACAATCCAAACAGCCTCGTGATTTTTTGTGACATGCATGAAAATTTGGTTAGTTAAATTTATAGTCAAAATTTGGCAAGGTGCATCAAATCAACACATGCAAGTATCAAAAGGAAAGTCACGGCATGCATGCATGCGTTGTACTCCCTCCGTTTCCAAATATAAGTCTTTTTAGAGATTGCAACAAGTGACTACTCCCTCCGTTCCTAAATGTAAGTCTTTTTAGGGATTCCACTACAAACTACATACGATGTATATAGACATATTTTTGAGTGTAGATTCACTCATTTTGTTTCGTATGTACTGTTCATAGTGAAATCTCTAAAAAGACTTATATTTTGGAACAAAGGGAGTACATACGAAGCAGAATATGTCTACTCCTACATACGAAGTAGCCCATTTGAAATATGTAAAAAGAGTTTTATCGAATGCACTGCTTTGATGTGTCGCGTCAACTCGTACAAGCCCGAGAAATTTGATTACTACGACGCCCTCTCCCTCGTGTACTGAGCTCCGGTGCCTTAACTGCACCTGCCTTTGGCTGCATGACAGGTGGGCCAACCACCTGTTGGGCCCACCTGTCATGGACGCAAAGCCAGGAGCAGTAAGTAGAAGCTTTTGCTACACGCTATCCCTCCCGCACGAGGTGGACGGACATGCAACAGTGGATTCAATACTGTATAAGTAGGAGTAACATCATTGTTCGTCTTCTCGAAGAGGCGAAGAGCCAAGTGCAAACCGAACGTGGCAGTTGCAAACGCTCGCGCGGTGCGGTTCCTTGGAGTACTAGCCAGGCTCTTGCATGAGACAAAATTGCTATTGTTTAACAATTAAACTCCATTATCCATTCGTTGATACTCATTCTGCATAGGTCCACGCGCTTAGCACCGTTTCCTCCTGGGGCCACCAATGTTTATTTTCTAATTAATAGCATTCCATGCAATGAACTAGCCATTGCAAGTCATTAAAAGCATGCACACCTCTCATCTCTGATTGGTTGATACGTATGTCAAGAAACAAGAAACAAGGTAGAAGTTAATGCACCGCGCCTAAGTGTTTTGGGACTATTTGGTTTTCGTAAGATGACTTACACACCTAGACAGAGGGAGTAGTATAGACCTGTAAACCTGAAAGGAGTATTTTCCTTTCTAGAGATTTCAACAAGTGTCTAGACTTCGGCTAAAAAAACAAGTGACTAGACTACACCGTGTGCCATACCCCGTCCCCTCCAGTTTATAGGGCTCAAATCTCAAATCTCATGAACCAAGGCATTTTGCGATTGGAGGAATGTATCTCGTACTTTACAAAACTACCCTAATTAAACTCATGCATTAATTATGTAGTCTCTCGTTTTCCTCTCTGCCTTGGTCGCGGTGCATAATATTGAGGCTAGCCATAGTGGGAGTAACTTAGGTAGTAACTTAACACATCCCAAGACAATTTTGCTTATGTGGCAAGTATTTAATGAGGAAAGAGGTGCTTGTGGTAACATAATATGTTACTGTAACATAGCGCTTTCCGAGGCAAATGAGTCTATGAGATAATAAATGAAGCAATCTATGATACTACTACTATGTTACTTTGCACTATGGAGGTAGTAACTTACACTAGTGTCATATGCATGACACTAGTCTAAGTTACTCCCCACTATGACCAGCCTGAGAGAGTGCTTTGATACGTTTTAGTCTCATGACTAAAAGTAGTGGGACTAAAACTTGTTAGCCTCATCCATGCTTGGATCCAAATACTAAAGAGATTAAAATCAAGTTAATGACATTTCAAAGCATCCGGCCCCGCGTGCCATCCACCAAATCACAATGAGGTGCTACAGTCGAGACTCACCTGTCACCCCGGTGTGGCCGTCATGACCCGTCATATCACAAAACCCACACCTTTACCAGCAGTGGTAAGGTGGCCTCCAAGTTGGACTGGACGAAGCAACCATCATTTCATTGGAACGCTCGTTCAATCCCTTTCTTCCCTTTCTTGAAGAAAACCTCACTCCAGGCTACTCACTTCTGCCATTTTTCTTCTCTACTGACGAAGGAAAGGTGGGCGAATCAGTTATGCTGCTATATTTTCATTCCAATAATCTTCTTTTTACGAAGCACCGACCGATTCTCACATGCTATTCTTTTCCCGTTTTCATTGCGATTATGGTTTCCTTTCGATTGCTTTTTGTTTGTTAGTTCATTGATGGATCCTGGAGCACTAGGCAAAGAGTTGCCGGCGGACAACCCACTGGAGACAGCGATCTCCAGGAAGCGAGCACCGACTAACGAGTTGACCATGTTGGCGGGCCAAACCATGGAGACGAAGAACTCCAAGAAACAAGCACTGGCCAAAGAGTTGAGGACGTTGGCGGACGAACTCTTCAAATAAAGTTGAAAGAACAGCAAGGGCCCCACCGTGCCTACCCAAGGAGCTCTGATTGCCACCTATGTGAGGCTCAAGACCGAGTTTGAGGAGATAGTCGCTGTTGAGAAGTAGTATTCCCCTGGCAAGGTGATGGCCCCCATCGAGGACGAGGAGATGGCCCCCGGAGGGATGAGATCCCCCGGTGAGCTGCACAAGGTAAAAAAATAATGGCTTATTACCATAGTTGTGGTTTTTGATTATTTGCAATGTGCTTGCTTTTTGATTATTTGCAATGTGCTTGCTAATATGTTAGTGTTGTGCAGGTGCCGGTGGGTGTCCTTGATGATTCCGATGTCGTGGCCCGTCCTGTTGGCATCGCCCCGGAGATCGATTCCGATGCCACTGTCCATCCTGTGGACATCACCCCAGAGATCGATTCTGATGTCTCGGTCAGTCCTGTGGACATCGCCCCAGATATCGATTCCCATGCCGCTGTCCGTGCTGTGGTCATTACCCGAGAGATCGATGACAAGAAATAGTTGGTCGCGCTAATCCTTCAGGGTAGTTTGCATTGCCATGTGTTTAATTACCAGAATGATGCGTGTTATCAAACCATCTTAGGTCTCACTACTAGGAAAAGGCCTACTAATGGCGCACTGGTTTTGCCTACTAATGGCGCATTACCAGTGCGCCATTAGTATCACGCCACTAGAATTTTTTACTAATGGCGCACCACTGGTGCGCCATTAGAATCTGGTATTCTAATGGCGCACCACGTAGTGCGCCATTAGTATTGCCCATAGTGCGCCACTATTATCTGCTATACTTATAGCGCACCACATGGTAGTGCGCCATTAGTAACAATTTTTTTAATTTTTTTTGTTTTTTCTTAATCTCAGGTCACTATTTCACATATGAGATATTCAACACATATATATACAACAAGCATCCATATAACAATCATATCCAACACACAAGTTTCATCATATATACATACATAGCCAACACATAGTTCCGTCGTTACATATTACAAAAGTTTCACATTGTTCATCCAACACTGTTATCCATCAATTCATAAAAGTTTCACATTGATACAAAATAAAAACACAAATGGAAAAGAAGCACTCCATCCACGCAAGCTTTCGTCAATTAAATCAAATCTGCAAAATGATAAACAAGAAGTTAGAAGAAGAAAAAGAAGAAGACTAGAAGAATACTAGAAGAAGAAGAACACTAGAAGAAGAATAAGAAGAGTTTTGGAAAAGAAGAAGAATAAGAAGAAGACTATAAGCTTATTATGTAAACTTGATCATTTTGTGCTAACATAAGTTATTTTGGAGCTAACCTATAGGAAACTAAGCATATAAGCTCTAGGTTAGTATATTAGAGCCAACTTAGGTAAAATGAAGCTAACCTATGTCATTTTGGAAAAGAAGAAGAATAAGAAAAAGACTATAAGCTTATTATGTAAACTTGATCATTTTGTGCTAACATAAGTTATTTTGGAGCTAACCTATAGGAAACTAAGCATATAAGCTCTTAGTTAGTATATTAGAGCCAACTTAGGTAAAATGAAGCTAACCTATGTCATTTTGGAAAAGAAGAAGAATAAGAAAAAGACTAT
>NC_041381.1:206970904-206974046 GCF_002162155.2 Triticum dicoccoides | reverse complement strand
CATAAGTTAATTTGGAGCTAACCTATAGGAAACTAAGCATATAAGCTCTTAGTTAGTATATTAGAGCCAACTTAGGTAAAATGAAGCTAACCTATGTCATTTTGGAAAAGAAGAAGAATAAGAAAAAGACTATAAGCTTATTATGTAAACTTGATCATTTTGTGCTAACATAAGGTATTTTGGAGCTAACCTATAGGAAACTAAGCATATAAGCTCTAATTTAGTATATTAGAGCCAACTTAGGTAAAAATGAAGCTAACCTATAGGAAACTAATCATATTAGTGATAACATAGGTAACTGAGTATATATATATATATATATATATATATATATATATCATTTTGGATAGCTAACCTATATGAGATCTGACATACCTGACAAAGTTCAGTTCTCATGCATTGTTCTTCTCCTTCTTCTCCTTCCTCTCCCTGATGCGCCTAGAGCGGCGAGGCAGTGGAGGCAGTGGAGGCAGTGGGATGTAGTCTTCTACCACAATTGGCGTGGTCATGTCGCCCAGCTGTGGGATCGCCAGCGCCACGACCGGTGTGTGGTCATTGTCAGGCACCACCACCATCGCGAGTCCACCTTTAGGCACGACCATCGCTAGCTCATCCTCAGCCACCTCCATCTCTTGCCCATGGTCAGCCACCACCATCTCTTGCCCTTGGTTAGCCACCACCAGCGCTAGGTCATCCTCAGCCTGATGCCCATCGTCATCCTGCAGCTCCTCATCCTCACTCTGCTCCTCTTCTCCTGCACTCCAGTCCGGATCATCCTTCTTGTTGTCTATGCTGCTGCCAGAATCGCTACTGCTTTCGCTATAGCCAGAATCGCTGCTGCTTTCGCTACAGCCATAGTCGCTGCTGCTTTGGCTATAGCCAGTGTTGCTGCTGCTGCTCCCATTACCTGTCCAAAATGCAACAATGACCATTAACAATCGATGTGAGACAAAGCCAAATGTAGAGGAATAAGAAGAGGCAGAACGTACCGGCATCATCATCGGCAGCGTAGCGCATGCGACACATAGTCTTGTTGAACACCTTCACGATGAGCATGTTGGCGTCGTCGTCGTACCTGAAGAGAAGGAAGTACCACAGCTGCAGGTCGTAGGCACGGTAGAACTTCTCCCACCCACGAGACAAGTACATGTGGCCCTTCTTGATCACTAACTGCACATCCCACTACCTGCGAAACCCGCTGCCGGCCTGTCGCAGCTTCACATTATTTGGCGGATCTTCACCCATCAGCATGTTCATAAAACTGGCAGGCAGCCTCTGTAGTTTGGGACAATGAGTGATGTAGCAAACAACAGATATCATAATGATATGGGTGAAGGGGAGATCTCTCGTTTTATATACCTGTGTCATGGATGATACTGAAGCCTCAAGTATGATAGTGAGGAACTCGGAAGCATCCAACTCGTACTGCGGTGTCGCAGATCGGCGGTGGCTGCTTCCCGCCATCTCTGATAAGCAGCAGAAGAGACCAATTAGTACCCATGCATGATAACAGGCATTAGTCACAAGTACCCCATATGTTCTATTTTTAGCAAAGTAATGCTAAAATTCACGGAAAATTTCAGCATTACCTTTGCTGAAAATAGGACATATGGAGTACCCGAATTTGCCGGAACGGAAGTTAATCGACATTCTGACAAACTCAAGGGCCTCTCGGGGTACCTACAACATCATCACAAGTACCACTTGATCTGCACTTCTCTATATTATATGATGTACTGAAGAACTTGAGCAAAAAAAGATAAATAGGAACATATTTCTCACCTTGAAGGTGTTGCTGCTGCTGCACTGTTTGAACTTCACTTCCTTTACCTCCTCAGAAACCTGAAATATGCAGATGTTAGAAAGGTTAATGAACCAACAGATGCCCTAATGGAAGTAATAACAACATGACAGCAAACAACCAACAAATTATCTTGCCCTCTACCTGCAAAATTAAGAACAGTTCAGTCAGTTTCAGAGGAAATGTGCATCTTGGAATAAGATAACAGCTGATTTTGTCATGATCCTGCTACACCTCTATCATCAAACAGAGTCCATATTAAGAACATGTCAGTTTGAGAGAAAATGTGCATCTTGGAATAAGATAGCAGCACATTTTGTCATGATCCTGCTACACCTCCCCATCAGCATGTTGCTACTACATACATGATACATGATAGGTGTGCGCTCAAGAAAAATGGAGATAAAGACAAGTTGATAGTGCCACTTGGTCTGCCAGATGCTGAACTAAGTGTGACACTCTCTGAAGTTGATTATACTAGTACAGTTAACACTAATTAATGGCGGTGCAGGTCAGACCAGAAGAAGAAGCGCGCAGCTGGCATCTAGTCATCATCCATATCCAACCCAGCAAGCACAAGGATCGGCACGGTCGATCAAACATGTCGCGTGGCTGATTCACACCCGAAAGGCAATCAGCCGGGCCGGGTTAGTGGGATGATGCACCCGAAAGGCAACATCCATGCTTTGCCCCTTGTAGCATGTTTTAAGATAAGAAAAGAAAGCACTACACCCTCTAAAGAGCTAGTATTGGGCCCCAAATAGGTTGAGTCTCAGCGAGCTCTATCCACAAAACCTAACTTCAATTTTGTAGCACAAAAAGGTGCTGCCGTCCAAAAGTCTTTCCATCGGTGGAGAGCCAACTAGATTTTGGTACTGTGTCAGCCATCTTGGCAAGCAGAATCTAGTTCCTGATAGCCTTTCTGGGAAGTGCCATATAATGTGCTGCATGGCAAATATGTTTAAGCAGACGCAGCATATCAGCCACTGGTCCATTGACAAGTAGACTGGTATTTTCGACAGTTGTGAGAAATCTTTTGGTTTTCTAGTGTTCTGGCTTGGAAGTTGCACCTACCACTATTTTCTGCAGATCACATTCTTAATGGAGGGCTATGGTTGTGCACTCAAAAGTTATTGGAAACAAAATACCTCGTATTTTAGTGCATTATATATATAGTACACAAAAGTAGGCAAAGTTTCTGTGAAAATATAAATGCAAGGAAAAAACAAGCAGCCAAAACAGCAATTAGCAAAAGTGCTAGTGGTACTGAATTTAAGTGTGTGGTAATTCCTAGAAAATAGACGAGGTGGTCGTCCCAGACGCCGGCGGAGCTAGGGTTCG
>NC_041381.1:206969813-206970475 GCF_002162155.2 Triticum dicoccoides | reverse complement strand
CGCCCGCGGCGGTGGGCCGGCAGCGGTGGCAGCGGCAAGGAACCCTAGCTGTCGCGCTCGGGATGGAGGGGGGCGCAGGCGGGGCCGCGGGGGGAGGGGGATGGAGAGGGCGCGGGCGCGGGCGGAGGGGGGACGGTGAGGGAGGTGGTCGGCGGTGGAGGGTGGTCGGGTGCACGTACGGCTGGGGACGGCGGGTGAGGCAGGGGAGGGATTAGAGTGTGGATTGGGAATTGGGGATTTTAGTGTGGGGGAGGCTTAGCAATGGCGCACCACCCAGGGGTGCGCCATTAGTACATCCATAGCAATGGCGCACCACCGGAGGGTGCGCCATAAGTAATTTAATCTAGCCCGACATATATACCACCTAACCCTATCTACAACAGAACCCGCCCACTAGCCCGACTGGTCAGTACGCAGCACACACATCAGGAGGTCCTGGGTTCGATTCCCAGGCTCCCCAATATTTTTTTATGCATTTTAAATCATGTTTGATATTTATTTGTGTTTAAATATGTTCAAACTTGTTTAAATCATAACAGTAATATTTTTTTATAAAAATAGTAATAATTATTTAGAAAATATGTTCAAATTTGTTAATTGAAAATATCATCGGCGGCGGTCATGGAGCGGGGGGAAGGTGCCGGGGGTGCCCGTTGGCGGCG
>NC_041381.1:206953112-206968953 GCF_002162155.2 Triticum dicoccoides | reverse complement strand
GGCGGTGGAGCGGGGGAGGGTTGCGGTGGGTCGTCGGCGGCGGTGGAGCTAGAGGGGGAGGGTGCGGGTGGGATCGAGATCAAGATCAAAAAGTGTCCATGAAAATATACACAGTGCGCCATTAGCAGTTTTGCAAAAAAGTAAAAATATTATATACTAATGGCGCACTGCTTACAAGGTGCGCCATTACTTGGTAGAGCTAGTAATGGCGCACTTTGGCACCATGCGCCATTAGAGTGTATGGAAAAATGGAAAAAAAACCAATACTAGTGGCGCACCGTGTGCCTGGTGCGCCATTAGTGTCTTCCACACTAGTGGCGCACCTCTGACCGGTGCGCCATTAGTATATAGTAGTGGCGCACTACTTACCAGGTGCGCCATTAGTATCAATCCTATCTATAGCCCTTTTCCTAGTAGTGGCTAGTGCACTGTCTTGTGTGGGCAGATCTTGCTACTTTTGTTTGATAGTGAATCATGCGATGAATCATGTGAACCCTCTCCGAGTTATGGAAACAGATGTATCCTCACCAGCTTTTGATTTAATATATAGCATGCTTAGATGTAAGTTTGAACTGTTTATCATATCAGCAGGGCTTGTTTGATGATTCTTGGTGTTAGTAGGCTAGCTACCGTGCGAGCTATAGTACTTGCAAAACACTCACCAAAGAGAAACGTTGGGGCTGATGAGCTCGTGGTACGCTTATACTTATCCCTCGTCGATCGACCAATAGCCCTAGCTCCTAAAATTGTCGGCTTAGCGACCGATTAGACAATAGTTGACATACATTCAGGCCTCATTTGGTTCATAGGGTAGGAAAATCGTAGCAAAAGTACAGAGAACGTGCAACACAAAATCTAGCAGTGCAGAGATGTACTCCCTCCGTTCCAAAATAGATGACCTAGGCGGGCTAGTTTGGCCTAGTGGGTTTCAGTGATATGACGTGGTACAGTGCCGTCCAGTCTTCGCGTGTGGTAGCAGTATTGCGGGTACAGTAAGTTTTCTTGAAGAAGCGGAATTCAACGAAGTCATGATGGTTCCTTCGTCTGAACAACTTGCGGTGGCAAAGGTTGGGCCTGCGATACGACCGGGGTAGACCAGGATAATTTTGTGCATGGCAGGTGGACCAGGATGGTCGACGTCCCACATGTCGGTGAATGAAAGCATTCTTTCCGATATAGAGGATGAGCAACGAGTATTCATTGTTTATTTTTGATGAAAGCTATTGTCTCCACTGTTACTCCTTGACTTTGTCAATGCCTCTCTCTCCTCCACATAAGCGGGGGCTACTTGCTATGCATGCAACGGGCAGCTGGCGTCTTGAGGGGCCAGGGCGGTGAGAGCGGGCTTCGGAAGCGGTGCGGACTCCAGCATGGCCCACCTCACATTATCACCATATATTTCTTGGAGTCCATGCGCGGCGGGCGGGCAATCTCTTCTCCCTCCCCCGTTTCTCTCTTCTCAGCCGACGCCCGCCGAGCGATTAGATTTCGGCTATCGACGGTTTATTCAATTACGGTCCCACATGTCAGTGAAATTGCAAGACAACTCGTGTCCCCTTTGGTGAGCGGCGTGCTAGCCGGACTATCGGGGTTGCGATGCGTACGAGTCGTAAGTGTGCCGCCTTTTCCTTTAGAACTCGCGAAGCGTAACATTTTCGCGCGCTCGATCGATAGAAATCCAAAACAAAATGATGAGGGCGGTGCTTTCCCGCTCGTTAGGCGGGCTAGTTCGAGTGATATGACGTGCTACAGTGCCATCCACTTGCTCCATTTTTATGTAAGCAAGAGTTTACACTCGTATGCGGGAGGAGTGCGAAACACCGCGGATCTGATTTTGATCGAGGGATAAATGTTCCCTGCCAAATAATGGAAGATTGTTAGCGATTATAGCATGATAGTTAGGGCATCTCCAGCGCTGGCCCACAAATTTACACCGGCATCTGTCCGAGGACACTGATGGATGCCACCCGATGCTGCCCGCATACCTTTCGACAACTATATGAACTAACCGGACGAAATTCATGCAAACAAAGCAAATTTCAAATTAATCGGATGAAATTCATTACATTTCGAAAACGTTTCCTACAAACTGGACGAAATTCATTACATATTTCGCACAAAGTGTACTAAACCTACTGTAAACCTAATCTAAACGATCACCGGCGCCCGACCACCAAGTCCGGCCATGAACCCGATAAAGCTGGCCATTGCCTTTGCCTCCTCCTCATCCGCCTCGATAACCTCCTCCTCTGGCCAAAGCACAAGGTTATGAAGATCTCCACCTCCATGTCACCGTCGAGCGCTAATCAGCCGCCGATGTTTACCCCACCAAGCTTGGCGTCGACAGAGTGGAGTAGCGGTGGCCTTCCCGAGATCAGAGCGGCGGCGACCTACCGTGTACTACTCTTCCTCGCTGCCGGCTGTGCCCGCCCACGCGCGCCGGCTTCGTGGTCGTGGCGGCGGAGGGCGGCCCGGGGGGTGCCGGCGATCTCTTTCGTTTGCTCCTGCGACAGTACGTCGAAGAGAGCTTTGGAGCGCGCCCGGAGCGGAGCCGCTGATGTCCCTCGTCTGCTCCTGCGACAGTACGTCCAAGAGAGCTTCGGAGCGCCACGAGGCCATGGTTGAATAGGTACTGACAGAAGGAAGGGACCGGAGGAGAATAAGTGTGGGTCTTTGGCTATGGCTGGGAGCTGGGGCTCAAGTTAATATAGCGGGCGAATGGCAATGAGCCGCGGCAGACAGATGGACAACTGGCGTCGGAGTAGGTTCGTCGGGCGTGAATGTGGACGCTGCTTCAGTGACTAAACTGCAGATGCGTTTGGGTGTCTGACATGTGGGCCCAACGGGCGTCTGGCTCGCATGTCAGTGACACACCAATTGCACCTGCAGTTAAGTCCAGTGAAGGCGGCATTGACATTCTGGAGAGACGGTGACCGTTTCAGGCGCATGCGGACTGTTTGGCTGGTCAACCATACAAATACGGAGCTATACGCTGAGCCAGCGACTGTATAATCACCATATCTCGTATACAATGATCAAAGTGAGATATCAAGACAAGTTCGATGACCGCCAATGCATTTTACTCGGTAATAAATGACCAGGATTGAAGGGGAATCCTAATTTGCTTTGTCTTCTGTCCTTGAGCTCTTGACAAACCAATGCACTATACGGTTGTCCGGCCACTCCACCCCAGAGCTCTCACCAAGCGTCGTTCATGCCACCGCGCCGCACACTAACCGGTAACGCAGTGATGGCATCCTACCGCGCCGAGTTCCTCGCCGCCCATGAACGCACACAAAATGGTAGGGAAGCAATGGCATCCCGCCGTGCCGAGTTCATCGCCGCTCGCGACCTCACAACTATGTGTGAGGAATTTGAAGATGCCAAGGCCGAATGGGCGGTAGAGCAAAAGGCGGCCAAAGCCGCACAGAGGGAGCGGAAAAGTCAGAAAGCACTCAAGAAGAGAGAGGCCCGCCGCCGCAAGAAAAAAAAGGACACATGCGCTGCTGCGGAGAGGTCGACGGAGATCCAAGCACGGTGGGGTGTCGCCGACAAAGCCGGGAAGGAGAACGACGACGTCTGGCCAGCATGTGAGAAGTAGTAGTACTAATAGTTAGTGTGTGTGTCTGTGTTTGAGTACGAGCATGTACCAGTACTACTAGTTACTACTGTAGTTTTTAGAGCAAATTACAAGTACATTAGCCTAGACTAAGTGGAAAAATTCCTATCCTATGCATCAAATGGCATCTCTTTCTCTATAGGAATTGAGATGCATGTCATCTCACTTTCTATGATTTTCATATTCCTATCCTATGAACGAAAGGAGGCCTCTGTTGGAGTAAATACTGTACTAGTAGTACTGCTGGTACAGTAGTTTGCTTCAAGAAGCGGAATTCAACGAAGTCATGATGGTTCCTTCGTCCGAGCAACTTCAAAGTGGGAAGTGGGCCTGTGATTTGATGGCTCATTAGTCATTGTTACTGCGGCGCGACGACCTGGGTGACACTCCCTTGGAGTTCTGCGTGCATGGCAAGTGGACCAGGATGGTCGACGTCCCACCTGTTGGCGAACGGAAGTCTTCTTTCCGATATTGAGGAGCAAGGAAACCGCGTGGTATAGTACCATTGCTGATTGGTTCGCAAAAAAATAGTAGCACTGCCGATTTATAATTATTTTTTATTTCTGATGAATGCTAGTGTTTCAACTCTTACGATGAAGGGTGCCAAACACGGCACGTGCTGGATGTCCCACACGTCAGCGAAAGGAGTGGGACATGAACAGCGTGGTAGAGCCCGGCGTAAAAAACAGCATGGTAGAGCGTCTCCACTTCTTCCACTTCTGGGTCGGAGACCACACATAGTAGTACTTAGATGTATGAACGATACAAAGTGCGACTTGGAGAGAAAGACACGTCTAGTTGGATGGTCTCGGGGCATACACGTAAACAAATATAAAAGTTAATACGTGCCTCCAACTAATATAGTAGAGTACTTAGACACGTACTCCATAACATCACTGTGCATTGCACGTACAACATTTAGTGGTAGTACGTAGTAAGAGACAAATGCCGCCCAAGAGTTCCCTTCTCGACCTACTTTTGGGTGTTTGGTAGAGTGTATGGAGGGTGCATGAGTCCACACTAGTTTAGCACAAATACACTAGAAGCATGCATGAAGAGAGCATGCATGAAGATGGGTGTTGAGTTGAGCATGCACGAAGAGGGAACAACTATGCTGAGACGAGAACGCAACCAAACACACCCTGTATGCCATGCATGTTCAGACCATTTGTGCCTTTCTACTTCACTTACTGCGCTACATTACTCAGGTTCGTACGTCCACTCCTGGGTACATGTCCGTCTCGTAGTTCCAGTGCCACGTGTTCCTCATATAGATGGAACGATCATTGCATAACACGTGTGCCTTGATGCTAGATGTCTCGCGTGTTGGCAAAAGGATGAACAAAGCTCACGTAAAAAAAATAGAGTGGAAGAACATAGATTCCGGACGACCGAGAAGGAGCAAGGAACCTCGTGGTGGAGCGTCTGCACTCATAATATTTAATATTATTCAGCGATATAAAATTAACCAATCATCTCCACAGTGGACTGGAAGAGTTCGAAACACGGCAGCCCAGTGTAGTTACATCATACTAGTACATGGCTAACCAATGATATCACCATATTTCTTGGCTTCCGTGCGACACCTATCTCTAGTAATCCAGCAGCCTGTATCGCTTCTCCCTCCTCGTCTCTGTCAAAGTGCGGCGGGCTGGCGTTTCTGCCGTCTATTGAGGCCGGTTAACTATCACATGTTAGCGACATGCCAAGAGCATTCTAAAAAAACTCCTTTCATGTTCTGTTTTCAAAAATAAAAAATCCTTTCACGTACGAATTTGCCTGTATGCTTTGAGCAACTTGCATGTCCTATACTGCTCCTGTTTGATACTCTAACTTAGCTAGAGGTTAGACTAACTCATGACTAACCCTGAACTAACTGTAGCCAAAGATGTGTTTGAGTGACAGGGTTAGATTGACAATAAATGCACTTCATGGAGAGAGAAAAGTGATTTTTCAGTGGTCCCAATGAGAACTATCTCCAGTTAGCACCTCTTGGGTGGGATAGTTTTTTTTGGTGGGTTCGGTGCAACTTGCTCCAATTTAAATCCTAATGCTTGGATACTTTAGGGCTATTTGAGCCCCAACTAACTCAGACTAACTCTAACCCATGGATCCAAACAGGGCCTATTGCCAGTCTCGACGCGGAGCAGTCGCATGCACCGGGAAGCGGCGATCTCTCGGCCCTCGCGCCACTTCAAAGCCGGCGCTAGTGAGAGGTCGCCTCTGCTCTGGCTGGGCATTAATGCGGCACTGACGCTCCAGGCGACGCTGATCGTTTCACGCGGGAAGCGCGCGCTGTCAAGGGAGTATAGATTTTGAACCGTTTCAGGTGTAGTAGTAATGGTAGTTTGCAAAACTACTCAATTATTGCACTGAGTTTCCTAAGAAATTGTGGTAAAAAATGTTACTCCACAGCCTGCTTCCCTTCTCCTTCCTGCTCATGATTTACGTGGCCATGTTAACATGGTTGTGTCAAAAAAATGTCACTTCCTGCTCGTGATTTGCGTTATATAATTACAAGCAAGATTCTCGTGCATTGCATGGAACATCAATATGCATTTTTTTACAAAACACCTGTTGTGATTGACCCATGCAGGAGTAATCCCATGTGTAAAAACTAATGATATCTCGAGAATTTTATCGGAAAATTGGTATCTCGAGAATGTCATCGAAAAAATGAAAGATGAGAGATAAGGCAAGGAGGAGTGGAGCGTGGTGGTGACTGGTGGTCGGAATGGGCGGAGGCATGGGGATGGACGGCGCCGGCAGGCGGCAGCGGCCACCATGCATGCTAGATTGTTCCAGAGACTTATTCCTTTTTTAATTGCTGAGCAATGAGGTTGCGGGAGATAATGATGTGGAGAGAGGTGCGGGTATCTTTTGTAAAATTATCATAGTTTGCTTCCTATCCGTCAGATATAGATCATATGGTCTATATTACAAGATGGAAGGCACACCATCAACACCAACTCGTTTTTTATAAGGGTATACAGATGATAAGTTTGCTGACTACTAAAGTAAAGTGGAATCTGTCCATGTTATGCAAGTAAATAAAGGTGATTGTTTATCATACGGGTAAGGTTAGATGAAGGGTGGTAGGAACAAATACTCCGCCTAGAGCATGTGTGTGTGAGATGGAGTCTTAGTGTGTGTGGTGTGTGTGTGTGTGAGAGAGAGAGACAGAGAGAGAGGAGAGAGAGAGATGGAGTCTTAGTTTGTGTGTGTGAGAGAGATGGAGTCTAAGTGTGTGTGGGGGGTGTGCGTGTGTGTGTGTTTGTGTGTGTGTGTGAGAGAGAGAGAGAGATGGAGTCTTAGTGTGTGTGTGTGGGGGGGTGCGTGCGTGCGTGCGTGTGTGTGTGTGCGCGCGTGCACGGGTGTGTGTGTGTCCCGGGGTCCTCTGTGGCGGATGTAATTTAAGTGTGCATGGCTTCATCATAGAGAGGTGATGTGTATGGCAGAGGCCACCAACGATGGGATGCGAGAGAGAAAATGCCCGTAGTGTTGGGGAACGTAGTAATTTCAAAAAAATTCCTACGCACATGCAAGATCATGGTGATGGCATAGCAACGAGAGGGGAGAGTATTGTCCACGTACCCTCGTAGACCGTAAGCGGAAGCGTTATGACAACGCGGTTGATGTAGTCATACGTCTTCACGATCCGATCGATCCAAGTACCGAACGTACGGCACCTTAGAGTTCAGCACACGTTCAGCTCGATGACGATCCCCGGACTCCGATCCAGCAAAGCATCGGGGATGAGTTCCGTCAGCACGACGGCGTGGTGACGATGATGATGTTCTACCGGCGCAGGGCTTCGCCTAAACTCCGCGACGATATGATCGAGGTGAAATATGGTGGAGGGGGGCACCGCACACGGCTAAGGAACGATCCGTAGATCAACTTGTGTTGTTCCTAGAGGTGCCCCCCTGCCCCCGTATATAAAGGACCAAGGGGGAGGGGGCGGCCGGCCTAGGAGGGGGCGCGCCAAGGGGAGTCCTACTCCCACCGGGAGTAGGACTCCCTTCTTCCTTGTTGGAGTAGGAGAAGGGGAAAGAGGGAGAGAGGAAGAAGGAAAAGGGGGCTGCGCCCCTTGTCCAATTCGGACCAGAGGGGGGGCGCAGGCCTCCTTCCTTTTGGCCTCTCTCCTCTATTCCCGTATGGCCCAATAAGGCCCATATACTCCCCGGCGAATTCCCGTAACTCTCCGGTACTCCAAAAAATACCCGAATAACTCGAAACCTTTCCGAACTCCGAATATAGTCGTCCAATATATCGATCTTTACGTCTCGACCATTTCGAGACTCCTCGTTATGTCCCCGATCTCATCCGGGACTCCGAACTCCTTCGGTACATCAAAACTCATAAACTCATAATATAACTGTCATCGAAACCTTAAGCGTGCGGACCCTACGGGTTCGAGAACTATGTAGACATGACCTAGAACTATTCTCGGTCAATAACCAATAGCGGAACCTAGATGCTCATATTGGCTCCTACATATTCTACGAAGATCTTTATCGGTCAAACCGCATAACAACATATGTTGTTCCCTTTGTCATCGGTATGTTACTTGCCTGAGATTCGATCGTCGGTATCCAATACCTAGTTCAATATCGTTACTGGCAAGTCTCTTTACTCGTTACGTAATGCATCATTCCGTAACTAACTCATTAGCTACATTGCTTGCAAGGCTTATAGTGATGTGCATTACCGAGAGGGCCCAGAGATACCTCTCCGACAATCAGAGTGACAAAACCTAATCTCGAAATACGCCAATCCAACATGTACCTTTGGAGACACCTGTAGTACTCCTTTATAATCACCCAGTTACGCTGTGACGTTTGGTAGCACCCAAAGTGTTCCTCCGGTAAACGGGAGTTGCATAATCTCATAGTTACAGGAACATGTATAAGTCATGAAGAAAGCAATAGCAACATACTAAACGATCAAGTGCTAAGTTAACGGAATGGGTCAAGTCAATCACATCATTCTCCTAATGATGTGATCCCGTTAATCAAATGACAACTCATGTCTATGGCTGGGAAACTTAACCATCTTTGATTCAACGAGCTAGTCAAGTAGAGGCATACTAGTGACACTATGTTTGTCTATGTATTCACACATGTATTATGTTTCTGGTTAATACAATTCTAGCATGAATAATAAACATTTATCATGATATAAGGAAATAAATAATAACTTTATTATTGCCTCTAGGGCATATTTCCTTCAGTCTCCCACTTGCACTAGAGTCAATAATCTATTTCACATCGTCATGTGATTTAACACCAATATTCATATCTGTATATGATTAACACCCATAGTTCACATCGTCATGTGACCAACACCCAAAGGGTTTACTAGAGTCAATAATCTAGTTCACATCGCTATGTGATTAACACCCAAAAGAGTACTAAGGTGTGATCATGTTTTGCTCCTGAGAGAAGCTTAGTCAACAGGTCTGTCACATTCAGAGCCGTATGTATTTTGCAAATATTCTATGTCTACAATGCTCTGCACGGAGCTACTCTAGCTAATTTCTCCCACTTTCAATATGTATCCAGATTAAGACTTAAAGTCATCTGGACTAGTGACAAAATTTACATCGATGTAACCCTTTACGACGAACCTTTTTGTCACCTCCATAATAGAGAAATATATCCTTATTCCACTAAGGATAATTTTGACCAATGTCTAGTGATCTACTCTTAGATCAAAATTGTATTCCTTTGCAAAACTCAGAGCAAGGTATACAATATGTCTGGTTCACAGCATAGCATACTTTATAGAACCTATGACTGAGGCATAGGGAATGACTTTTCATTCTCTTTCTATTTTTTTGCCATGGTCGGGTCTTGAGTCTTACTCAACTTCACACCTTGCAACACAGGCAAGAAATCCTTCTTTGACTGTTCCATTTTGAACTATTTCAAAAATTTATCAAGGTATGTACTCATTGAAATTTTTTATCAAGCGTTTTGATCTATCAATATAGATCTTGATGCTCAATGTGTAAGCAGCTTCACCGAGGTCTTTCTTTGAAAAAACTCTTATTCAAATATCCTTTCATGCTATCCAGAATTTCTATATAATTTCCAATCAACAATATGTCATTCACATATATTATCAGAAATGCTACAGAGCTCCCACTCACTTTCTTGTAAATACATGCCTTTCCAAAAGTCTCTATAAAAACATATGCTTTGATCAACTCATCAAAAGCGTATATTCCAACTTCGAGAGGCTTGCACCAGTCCATAAATGGATCGCTGGAGCTTGCACACTTTGTTAGCACCTTTAGGATTGACAAAACCTTCTGGTTGCATCATATACAACTCTTCTTTAATAAATACTTTAAGGAATGCAGTTTTTGACATCCTTTTGCTAGATTTCATAAAATGTGGCAATTGCTAACATGATTCGGACAGACTTAAGCATCGATACGAGTGAGAAAATCTCATCGTATTCAACACCTTGAACTTGTTGAAAATCTTTCGTAACAAGTCGAGCTTAGTAGACAGTAACACTACTATCAGTGTCCGTCTTCCTCTTGAAGATCCATTTACTTAACATGGCTTGCTAATCATCGAGCAAGTCAATCAAAGTCCATACTTTGTTCTCATACATGGATCATATCTCAGATTTTATGGCCTCATACCATTTCGCGGAATCTGGGCTCATCATCGCTTCCTCATAGTTCGTAGGTTCATCATGGTCTAGTAACATGACTTCCAGAACATGATTACCGCACCACTCTGGTGCGGATCTTACTCTAGAAGACCTACGAGGTTTGGTAGCAACTTGATCTGAAGTTTCATGATCATCATCACTAACTTCCTCACTAATTGGTGTAGGAATCACTGGAACTGATTTTTGTGATAAACTACTTTCCAACAAGGGAGCAGGTACAGTTACCTCATCAAGTTCTACTTTCCTCCCACTCACTTCTTTTGAGAGAAACTTCTTCTCTAGAAAGGATCCATTTTAGCAACGAATAACTTGCCTTTGGATCCGTGATAGAAGGTGTTCCCAATAGTTACCTTTGGGTATTCTATGAAGACGCACTTCTATGATTTGGGTTTCAGCTTATCAGGTTGAAACTTTTTCACATAAGCATCGCAGCCCCAAATTTTAAGAAACAATAACTTTGGTTTCTTGCCAAACCACAGTTCATAAGGCGTCGTCTCAACGAATTTTGATGGTACCCTATTAAACGTGAATGCGGCTGTCTCTAATGCACAACCCCAAAACGATAGTTGTAAAACCGATAAGAGACATCATAGATCACACCATATCCAATAAAGTGCGGTTACGATGTTCGGACACACCATAACATTGTGGTGTTCCAGGTGGCGTGAGCTGTGAAACTATTCCACATTGTTTTAATTGAAGACCAAACTCGTAACTCAAATATTCGTCTCCGCGATCAGATAGTAGAAACTTTATTTTCTTGTTACGATGATTTTTCCACTTCACTCTGAAATTCTTTGAACCTTTCAATTATTTCAGACTCATGTTTCATCAAGAAGATATACCCATATCTGCTCAAATCATTTTGTGAAGGTCAGAAAATAACGATACTTGCCATGAGCATCAACACTCATTGGATCGCATACATCGATATGTATTATTTCCAATAAGTCAGTAGCTTGTTCCATTGTTCCGGAGAACGGAGTTTTTAGTCATCTTGCCCAAAAGGCACGGTTCGCAAGCATCAAATGATTCATAACCAAGTGATTCCGAAAATCCATCTCTATGGAGTTTCTTCATGCGCTTTACACCGATATGACCCAAACGGCAGTGCCACAAATAAGTGCACTATCATTATCAACTTTGCATCTTTTGGCATCAATATTATGAATATGTGTATCACTACGATCGAGATCCAACAAACTATTTTCATTGGGTGTATGGCCATCAAAGGTTTTATTCATTTAAACAGAACAACAATTATTCTCTGATTTTAAATGAATAACCGTATTGCAATAAACATGATCAAATCATATTCATGCTCAACGCAAGCACCAAATAACATTTATTTAGGTTCAACACTAATCCCGAAAGTATAGGGAGTGTGCGATGATGATCATATCAATCTTGGAACCACTTCCAACAGACATCGTCACTTCACCCTCAACTAGTTTCTGTTTATTCTGTAACTCCTGTTTCGAGTTACTAATCTTAGCAACCGAACAAGTATCAAATACTCAGGGGTTACTATAAACACTAGTAAGGTACACAACAATAACATGTATATCAAATATACCCTTGTTTACTTTGCCCTCCTTCTTATCCACCAAATATTCAAGGCATTTCCGCTTCTAGTGACCATTTCCTTTGTAGTATAATCACTCAGTTTCAGGCTTTGGTCCAGCTTTGGGCTTCTTCGCGGGAGTGACAACTTGCTTGCCATTCTGCTTGAAGTTCCCTTTCTTTCCCTTTGCCCTTTTCTTGAAACTAGTGGTCTTGTCAATCATCAACACTTGATGATCTTTCTTGATTTCTACCTTCGTCGATTTCAGCATCACGAAGAGCTCGGGAATCATTTTCGTCATCCCTTGCATTATAGTTCATCACGAAGTTCTACTAACTTGGTGGTGGTGACTAGAGAATTCTGTCAATCACTATCTTATCTGGAAGATTAACTCCCACTTGATTCAAGCGATTGTAGTACCCAGACAATCTGAGCACATGATCACTAGTTGAGCGATTCTCCTCCATCTTTTAGCTATAGAACTTGTTGGAGACTTCATATCTCTCAACTCGGGTATTTGCTTGAAATATTAACTTCAACTCCTGGAACATCTCATATGGTCCATGACGTTCAAAACGTTTTTGAAGTCCCGATTCTAAGCCATAAAGCATGGTGCACAAAACTATCAAGTAGTCATCATATTGAGCTAGCCAAACATTCATAACGTCTACATCTGCTCCTGCAATAGGTCTGTCACCTAGCGGTGCATTAAGGACATAATTCTTCTGTGCAGCAATGAGGATAAACCTCAGATCACGGATCCAATCCGCATCATTGCTACTAACATCTTTCAACACAATTTTCTCTAGGAACATATAAAAATAAACATATGAAAGCAACAACGCAAGTTATTGATCTACAACATAATTTGCAAAATACTACCAGGACTAAGTTCATGATAAATTAAAGTTGGATTAATCATATTACTTAAGAACTCCCACTTAGACAGACATCTCTCTAGTCATCTAAGTGATCACGTGATCCAAATCAACTAAACCATGTCTGATCATCACGTGAGATGGAGTAGTTCTCAATGGTGAACATCACTATGTTGATCATATCTACTATATGATTCACGCTCGACCTTTCGGTCTCCGTGTTCCGAGGCCATATCTGTATATGCTAGGCTCGTCAAGTCTAACCTGAGTATTCCGCGTGTGCAACTATTTTGCACCCGTTGTATTTGAGCGTAGAGCCTATCACACCCGATCATCACGTGGTGTCTCAGCACGAAGAACTTTCGCAATGATGCATACTCAGGGAGAACACTACTTGATAATTAGTGAGAGATCATCTTAAAATGCTACCGTCAATCAAAGCAAGATAAGATCCATAAAGGATAAACATCACATGCAATCAATATAAGTGATATGATATGGCCATCATCATCTTGTGCTTGTGATCTCCATCTCCGAAGCACCGTCGTGATCACCATCGTCACCGGCGTGGCACCTTGATCTCCATCGTAGCATCGTTGTCGTTACGCCATCTATTGCTTCTACGACTATTGCTACCGCTTAGTGATAAAGTAAAGCAATTACAGGGCGTTTGCATTTCATACAATAAAGCGACAACCATATGGCTCCTGCCAGTTGCCGATAACTTCGGTTACAAAACACGATCATCTCATACAATAAAATATAGCATCACGTCTTGACCATATCACATCACAACATGCCCTGCAAAACAAGTTAGACGTCCTCTACTTTGTTGTTGCAAATTTTACGTGGCTGCTATGGGCTGAGCAAGAACCATTCTTACCTACGGATCAAAACCACAATGATAGTTCGTCAAGTTAATGATGTTTTAACCTTCGCAAGGACCGGGCGTAGCCACACTCGATTCAGCTAAAGTGAGAGAGACAGACACCCGCCAGCCACCTTTAAGCAACGAGTGCTCGTAGCGGTGAAACCAGTCTCGCGTAAGCGTACGCGTAATGTCGGTCCGGGCCGCTTGATCTCACAATGCCGCTGAACCAAAGTATGACATGCTGGTAAGCAGTATGACTTATATCGCCCACAACTCACTTGTATTCTACTCGTGCATATGACATCTACGCATAATACCTGGCTCTGATGCCACTGTTGGGGAACGTAGTAATTTCAAAAAAAATCCTACGCACACGCAAGATCATGGTGATGGCATGGCAACGAGAGGGGAGAGTATTGTCCACGTACCCTCGTAGACCATAAGCGGAAGCGTTATGACAACGCGGTTAATGTAGTTGTACGTCTTCACGATCCGACCGATCCAAGTACCGAACATACGGCACCTCCGAGTTTAGCACACGTTCAGCTCGATGACGATCCCCAGACTCCGATCTAGCAAAGCGTCGGGGATGAGTTTCGTCAGCACGACGGCGTGGTGACGATGATGATGTTCTACCGGCACAGGGCTTCGCCTAAACTCTACGACGATATGACCGAGGTAGAATATGGTGGAGGGGGGCACCGCACACGGCTAAGGAACGATCCGTAGATCAACTTGTGTTGTTCCTAGAGGTGCCCCCCTGCCCCCGTATATAAAGGAGCAAGGGGGAGGGGGTGGCCGGCCTAGGAGGGGGCGCGCCAAGGGGAGTCCTACTCCCACCGGGAGTAGGACTCCCTCCTTCCTTGTTGGAGTAGGAGAAGGGGAAAGAGGGGGAGAGGAAGAAGGAAAAGGGGTCTGCACCCCTTGTCCAATTCGGACCAGAGGGGGGGCGCAGGCCTCCTTCCTTTTGGCCTCTCTCCTCTATTCCCGTATGGCCCAATAAGGCCCATATACTCCCCGTAACTCTCTGGTACTCCAAAAAATACCCGAATGACTTGAAACCTTTCTGAACTCCGAATATAGTCGTCCAATATATCGATCTTTACGTCTCGACCATTTCGAGACTCCTCGTCATGTACCCGATCTCATTCGGGACTCCGAACTCCTTCGGTATATCGAAACTCATAAACTCATAATATAACTGTCATCGAAACCTTAAGCGTGCGGACCCTACGGGTTCGAGAACTATGTAGACATGACCTAGAACTATTCTCGGTCAATAACCAATAGCGGAACCTAGATGCTCATATTGGCTCCTACATATTCTACGAAGATCTTTATCGGTCAAACCGCATAACAACATACGTTGTTCCCTTTGTCATCGGTATGTTACTTGCCCAAGATTCGATCGCCGGTATCCAATACCTAGTTGAATCTCGTTACTGGCAAGTCTCTTTACTCGTTACGTAATGCATCATTCTGTAACTAACTCATTAGCTATATTGCTTGCAAGGCTTATAGTGATGTGCATTACCGAGAGGGCCCAGAGATACCTCTCCGAAAATCAGAGTGACAAAACCTAATCTCGAAATACGCCAACCCAACATGTACCTTTGGAGACACCTGTAGTACTCCTTTATAATCACCCAGTTACGTTGTGACGTTTGGTAGCACCCAAAGTGTTCCTCCGGTAAACGGGAGTTGCATAATCTCATAGTTATAGGAGCATGTATAAGTCATGAAGAAAGCAATAGCAACATACTAAACGATCAAGTGCTAAGTTAACGGAATGGGTCAAGTCAATCACATCATTCTCCTAATGATGTGATCCCGTTAATCAAATGACAACTCATGTCTATGGCTAGGAAACTTAACCATCTTTGATTCAACGAGCTAGTCAAGTAGAGGCATACTAGTGACACTATGTTTGTCTATGTATTCACACATGTATTATGTTTCCGGTTAATACAATTCTAGCATGAATAATAAACATTTATCATGATATAAGGAAATAAATAATAACTTTATTATTGCCTCTAGGGCATATTTCCTTCACGTAGGAGGGAAGAGAAGGTGCGTGCGCGTGAGAGGAGTCGACATCGAGAGAACGTGTTTGTTCGAGAGACACCACGGAAGACTACTATATATGGATGGTGCATGTAGGCGGGAATTAAACCAAGGGATGGTCTTATTGGTTTCGGGGATATAGGGGAAGAGTG
>NC_041381.1:206861636-206952773 GCF_002162155.2 Triticum dicoccoides | reverse complement strand
GAAGAGTGAGAGGCGCGCGGGGTGGGGGGGGGGTAGCCAGAAGGAGATTGTTAAGTGTGAGTGTGTGTTTTGCCCATCCAGGCGGAAGTTATGTGCACAAAAGAGGAGAACGATTCAATGTGGCCTTAGGATTGAGGGTAATTAACTACGTGTGGAGACATAGAGACCTTGAACGTGCATGTGTGAGAGGTATACATGTATACGTGGGATGTGTGTGTGTGCGCGCACGCATGATCGAGATAAAAGAAAGAAGACATAGGTCCTATGATCAACGACATGGGAGAGACGGATCGGTATGACAATATGCATGCATGTGAGAATGCAGGGAAGAAGGCCCGACAATTGAGCATGTGTTTTTGTCTTTAAGAGATAGTGGCGTGGGATGGAGCATGCATCTATGGCGAGCAGAGGGGGTGAGACGCAACGATTGTGCAAAAGAGATCAACCTATAAATGCATATGTATGGATAGACAAGTGTGGGTGATAGGAAGCAAGACTCCGTGCGAGAAAGAAATGTTGACGGAGAAACTACAGATAGATACAGAGATGGAGATGCTAGCTAGAGAGACATCCGTTAGTTTGGGTGTCGGAGATGACTATCGGGTGGTTCAAAGGGTGAAGTTATATATGTGTGTGAGAGGGCACTTGACTGCATGCATGTAGAGAGAAACATATGTAGTGTGAGTGATAGGAATCAAGAGTGAGGGCGAGAAAGAAGGTTGATGGAGAAATAGATAAATAGAAAGATAAAGATGCTAGCTAGTGTGCGCTAGAGATAGGAGTCAAGTGGATCAGAAGGCTGGCTTATGTGTGTGGGTGTGAGAGAGATAGAGAGAGGGTGCAAGTGAGTCACATACAAACAAATATCAGAGACAAATGAGATCCAGAGAGACGGAGTTTTGTGTCTGCGAGAGAGAAAGATATTTCACAATGAGAGTGATAGCTAGAGAGACATATGAGGAAACGCAAGATATCTCTAGGGAGAGAGGGTGTGTTTGAGCGACATACAAGAGAACAATGGAGAAATATGAGACCCTGGGAGACAGAGTTTGTGTTTGTGTGTGAGAAAGAGATATTGAAGAGGAAGAGTCGTAGGTTCTCATATCTAAGGAGCGAAAGACATCTCTGTATGAGGGGTGTGCGATTGTCACACATGGGAATAGTTGAGAGAAATGAGACCCTGGGAGACAAAGTTTTGTGTTTGTGTGAGAGAAAGAGATTCCACATGGAGAATCATAGCTAGAGACACATAGCAGGGAGCGAGATATACTTAGAGAGAGAGATAGAGTGATGAAGGTCGATGGAGAGAGTATCGTCAATGTGTTACGAAGATAAAAGATCATTGTCGACATACAGGTAGCACGAGAGATGCCTGAGAGACGATGAATGCGTATAGGTCCAGAGAGATAGTCCTATATAAGCATGAGTGATAGCTATATGAGACGAATATCTAGATTAAAGGGGATTCAAATATTTAAACTGGAGATCACGACATCGATAATATCATAATGCAAATTGGTTTATCAAACATGCATATTCATTTGAATTTGGGCACATGTGTAATGTTATATAGTTTATAAATATTGGTGATCCCTAGATTCTTCAATTACAAACAATGCATGGTTTATATGCAATTAGTGTCTAAACGGGATTACATTATATGTTGCGTGTGTGAAACACATTATACATGTTTGAGAAGTTAAAAAAACCACATGAAACACACATAAATTGGAGACAGTTAGCGAGGAATGCATACATTGGATTTCAACATAAAGTGGTTTCAAATATTTGAAAATCCAAATTGATGGATACAACCTTATGAATCTGAGATCATGCCATTTGTAAACCATATTTATGTATAAATGGTGTTGTGCTTTTGAAAGTATATATGTAAAAAAATGATGTATATAGAATGTAATTCCAATTGAAAATGGATCCCGCCCGAAAAAAAATAGTAGAATACAAATGGGAGTCGAATTGAGTTGGCACGGTAAACATGCACTGTGCAAAATTTGAACGAAGCGGGGAAAGTCGCAGTAACCGCCCGAAACCAAAATCTGCGAGATGGAAATCACTACTGCCTATCCCTGCCGCACAAAGCATATCTGCTGGATTTCTATAGGTTTCGATAGGGGTAGGTTTGTAATTTCACCCAAACATGATGTAACCGCCTCTCACCCGGATTCATACACGGTGGGCTCCAAAACACAGTGTGCCCTCGGCCGAAATCGACTCCCTCCCCGATTCATATTCACACATGATGGGCGCCAAAAACAAACTCTCGTCAGCAAATATTCGGTGTATGCGAGATTACCGTCCTATCCCCAACCGACTAATGTTGTTGTGATGTAGTAGAAATTTGAAACGGGGGCTAAGTTTGTAAATTTCCTCGCATTTGAGACAAGCGCGCCCTGACTACATGGTTCCCCCCTTCCTCTCTACGTCCCTTTTCCCCATTCATACTCCGTGGGCGCCAAAACACCCTCTCCACCCCACCCTCCTCCGTCCGCCGCCATCCGCCACCCCATCCACCGCCGTCCTCCTCCACCATGCCGGAGCTGATACCCCGACGCTGCCGTCCATTACAAGAGATCGACCTCTCTCATCCACGCCTTCAGATCGGGATCCTTTCATCCCGTCCTCTCGCTTCATCCCCGTCGTCGTCCACCTTGACGGTGCCGCTCCTATGACCGTCTCGTCCACCGTGCCCTGCCGCCACCATCTACCCTCCTAGATCTGCTTCCACGCCGCCGACAGCCATCGCTACCGCAGCACCGTCAAATTCTCACCAGATGCGTACACGGTGCCGCACCAGAGGCGGTACTCTTTCGTATCTGCTCAACTTATTTATCGCAGCAAGAAAATAGATCGCCACTGCTTTACTCTGATTTCTTGTCTTGGTTGCGAAGTTGCCTTTGTCCGGTTTGCACCTTCAGATCTGCCATGGCACGCTCAACAGTATACTCCCAATTTTTATGGTTTTACCCTTTTATATTCCACACTAGTTAAATCACAGTAGACTAAATTTCAAAATTGGGTCAGTCGATTTTTCAGAGCTCGCCGGAGTTCGCCAGTGCGATCCAAGGGGCTCGGGTGGTTGTGGGGCCTCGCCGAACGAAGAAAACTCGACGCGGGTGGGGGGTGGGGGTGGCGGAGGAACACAAACGGTGGGGGCCGGTGGTCCGGCCGGCGGCCCTTGCAGTGTTCTGTATGGGAAGAATCACAAACGAGGAAGAAGAAGGGTTAGGAGACGTAGGATCTTCATCCAGCCGCTTGAAATGGTCGAGAGACAGCTGGGAGTTGCATTCTTAATGTGCTCTGGTTCATCATGTGTGGGCACTGCTCAACCAACATTTTATTATCCAAAATCTGCTTGCTCTTCTTTACCATGTTCGATAGTGTTGGCCTGTACATGATCGATAGGCTTTCAATTACTAGCGGCAATACAACACCGTATTTTCAAGCCAGTTCCACTTTCCCGATTTATATATCGTGGTTATGGTGTACCCCTGTTATGTACACTATGATCTGCCTAGTTGCTGTGTGCTCTTGTTATCATGGTTTGGCAATAAACTATCTATACAGTATATTATGAACCTATCATCTGCCAGCTATCCTTACTTCTGGAGCCTATTTTTTTGTGTTTTTGTGCCAGATTATATAAATGCACGCACAATATTACAGCACACATGAGCTCTCTCATCAGAATCCAGTGATAGCACATAAGTGTTTACAGGGGCGCCCCTATATTAGAATATCATTTGCATTACAAAGATAATCTCACAACTATTTATGTTTTCATGGTTCTTAGATATTATATGCAATTACAATGAATATCAGAATCCGCGCATCAGAAGAATATTGTGGAACACTGCAATGACTTACAAAATTGGCACCAAGGTATTGAGTGCCATTCTGGAAGCAATGAAACTCGTACGCTCCCCACCTGTTGATTCTTGTTCAGAATATCATTCTAATGACTATTCTAACCTCTAGGAGTCAAAGGCAGATGGCCTGTCCTGTTCACCCATCAAGGTGCCTGTTCTAATTTGGCAAGGTTTTATTGATTGTGCGTATCTTGCATATGTTGTCTTGCATTTCTTCTACTTTGTTGCACCACCATCTTCTTAGTTCACTCATCATATAACTCGAGATGCTATGCCATCCATTATCAATACATATTCCATCTGTCGTCATACCATGTTTTTCCACTCAAATGCTATTCTTGTGCATCAGACATCAAAAAGGAAGAGGGTGATTGCCGAACCTGAAGGAGCACCAGCAAAGTCCTTGAAAAACGTGGTGGTGCCGAAGAAATCAGACAGCGCCCCACTTATATTGGTTGTACAACTAGTGACACAAAACATAGGACCGACTCCGGTAGATTGTACCCATACTTCACTGGCCACACCACTAGCCCCACCACAATGGACCTGCACTCCAGCAAAAGGTATACCGATTTCATTTGCCATAGCACTAGCCGTACCACAGAAAAATCCCACTCCAGCAAAAAGTACAGCAAGTCCACCGGCCGAAGACCTATCCCAGCTGCAGAGACAGCCAATTCCTGCAGATTGGAACCCCATTCCATTTATTCCCAATTTAAAAGACAATGCTTTCAATGTTGTTAGGGACTACGTGCATATATTCCCATCATGGGAAGATTATAGTGAAGACAAACACCATTTTCACATCTTCCTGTCCAACTTACGTGTAAGTGCTATTATTCATGGTTATTATTTTCCTGTTTTCTGTTGATCGAACACATCAATGATTTACATTACATTGTTGTAACTAGGTGAGGGTCAATCTGGATAGTCATGACGAGCAAAGCTTGCTTGTGCTTTTCAAGGAAGCATTGCAGCAGTATCGGTGTTACCTGAGGAAATCACACTTTGATGGCAAGTCTATAAACGAATTTCCGGTGAAGTCTTCTATGCTAAATTTAGAAGACATTGAATGGAAAAACCTTGTTATGCACTGTACTAGCATACATACATGGTTCATTATGTGACAGCAATATGCATGATAGCTTGCTTATCAATTGTTCGCTCCAAATTATCTGATCTTTATGAATGGTTGAATTTTTTTAGCTCTGCATTGTTCTTGTAAGTACATGCTGTCCTTTATCAGTGTACTTATATTGACAGGTAGTTGTTCATGTACCATCACTCTGCAGCTTATTTTCCTTTGCCCTCCATTTTCTACACATCAGATCTATATTTACTCTTACCATAAGGTTGGTACTGAAGAAGTTTAGCTGTGCATTGCTCTTGGCTGTGCCTTTTGCCTGTATCGCTGCACATACAGTTATAGCTACTTGGTTATGTAGCATCACTCTTCATCTTATCTTAAATATTCTCCATTCTTTCGTATATTATCACATCTATATTTACTCTTAACAAAATGTAGAATAAAGGCAATGCTTATGAAGAACATTCTGTGCGAAACTTCTTGAATTGCCCCCCCATGAGCATGGACAAGGGCTTTATAGAGCCTATCTTCACCAGTAATGTAAGTTTGTCCTTCTCAAGCCTTCAAACTTTGTTGTGTATATTTGGTTAGGCATGACTGCAACAGCTGTTTATTTTTGGTGTTTGCATCAAATTGCATGTTTAAAGTTTATTATGTAGTTCATAAACAAAAGTTTGTCCTTCTCAATTTAAGTTTTCAGTTGTACAACGTTCCTTCTTCATACCATGTAAATTAAACTATACAGAGCAAGTGATCTTCTTTTGCACTGCATGTATGCTTCTGTTCTTCATCCGTAATCCAGTGGTGTGGTGAACCTGGCCACTACAGCACAATGTCATATTCTGCAATGTCTTAACTATGAACAATGTCATATCATTCTACTATTATTTAAACTGCCTCTTTATTTGCCAATCTGAAATGGGATAAATTGACAACACACTAACCATTGATACTTATGAGTTCTTGATCTGTAATCCAGTGGTGTCGTGAAGCTGCCAACTCCTTCACAATGTCAATTCCTGCCATGTCTTGACTTGAACAATACCATATTGTGTTAATGCAATTTTAAACTGTGTCACTTTATTCGTCAGTAAGAAATGTTATGAATTGTCAGCACTGATACTTTTATGTCAAAATCTGTCATCTGTCTGCTTGTTTATCTTTCAGAGTGAGGAAGATATAAGTGTTGAACAAGCATAGTCTCATCATCTTGCTCAGTTGCTTGCGCTGCAGCTCCCCAGCAGGGCTAACCTTTCGTGAACTCTATTGAAGTGCTGTCGGTTTTGTATATTATTTTGTCGGCGTGTTTATTTGCACTGGTGGCGATCTTTGATGCCCAGTGTATGTAATCTGCTGTCTGCTTGTGCTTTATTATCATAGTGGCGAACTTTGATGCCCAGTGGATGTAATATGCCGTAATTTCTTTATTGTATAGTCTAGGTTTTTTCTTATTCACGATGTTGCAGTTATTTTACTGTACATATATTCTGTCTTCGTAGTAAACCGGCCAAACCGTAAAATTATGGTACATAATCGGGCCGTCATGCAATCACGATGTATGATCCGCATCATGGGCCTCGTCAAACTAGCCCACTAGTAGATTCAGGCCTTTAATAGGCCGAGTAACCCCCGACCCTCTTTTCGCAAGAAAACTCAATGGGCTTTTAGGAGGCTGAGAAGTAGGCTGGGCCTGAAACGTGCCGAATAGCTCACGGGCTGGCGGCAGCCCGAAATGGACCCCGGCCCATGATTGTGCGAATCAATTCACGGGCTTTTAACAGGCCAAAGTTGTCTCGGTCCTTGTTTGGCCCAATCAGATATCGGCTGCGAGCAGGCCGGATGCAAACCGGGCCGTAGTTAGGCCCAACTATATGACAGGCTTTTAACAGGCCGAAATTAATATAGGTCCGAAATGTTAAATGGGCCCTTAATAGGTAGAAATTAATATTAGGCCGAATTACTAAATGTGCCTTTAGCAAGTGGGCCCAAAAGCATAGCGTCCAGTCAACGGGCCGAATCTGATATGGGCCATAATTGAGCCCAAAGCCTCTTAAAGGGCCGGACCTGATCTAGGCCGTGATTTGGCCCAGAAAGTGGGAGGCTTTTAATGGGTCGGATCTTATATGGGCCATTACTAGGCCCGGAACATGGCAGGCCATTAATGGACCGGATCAATTATGGGCCGGCATTTGGCCCATAACATGGCAGCCAATTAATGGGCTGGCCTACTAGGGTCCTCAATATCTTGTGGGCCTACTGCTGGGCCGGCCCATTAATGTCGGCGAAATCTCGTGGGCCTTAGCTGGGCCGGCCCATTATGATCCGCAAGAATTTTGTGGGCCTTTACCTGGGCCGGCCCATTATGGCACACAAAAATCTTGTGGGCCTTTACCTGGGCCGGCCTATTATGGCCCGTGAAATCTTGTGGGCCTTTAGCTGGGCCAGCCCATTATAGTCCGCAAAATCTCGTGGGCCTTTAACTGGGCCGGCCCATTATGGGCCGCCAAATCTCGTGGGCCTTTAGTTGGGCCGGCCCATTTAAACTTGATTGGCCATGCCACGTGTCGACGTATCATAGGTGCCTTCTGTCCAATGAGTGGACGACATCTGTCCCAACGATGAGCCAACACGTGTTTCCTCCAGCCAATGATGATTTTACACGTGGAAAATCCCCATTGGTCGGGGCTGTTAACGGGTTATCGGATCCAAAACCCGACCCGATAGCTTAACGGCATTCCATTACGGTGGATGCCATGTGTCGGTCACACTTGATGAAAGCACTTCTGTGATGCGCGATTTATCGTCATGGAAGTGGACACTTCCGTGATGATAATTTTGGTAATGTCATCGAACACTTCTACGACAGCACAGGTATGACTATCTTGATTCTATCATAAATTTGTCATGGATGTACATGCATGACAAAAAACGCGACCTACTATGACAAACACGTATCATCACGGAAGTGTATTTTTTTGTAGTGCACCATGAAGTTGATGCCATTGCTGGACATTTCAAGGGTTACCAAGTGGAGCACATTGACCGCATAAATAACGAGGCGGCTGATGCCTTAAGCCGGCTAGGGTCTCAGCGTAAGCCAGTGCTGCCTAATACTTTCTTGGATATTTTGCATAACCCTTCTGTCAAGTTACCTACAGAGGAAGACTTGTCTGTTCCTGACCCGGAAGCACAATTGGTGGCAGTTCTTCACGTCATCCCAGATTGGACAGTACCATACTTGGCTTACATGACCCAGGGTGAGTTGCCTGAGGATGAAACCTTGGCCAGGCAGATAACCAATGGCGAGTTGCATCATCGCAGTGTCACTAGGGCGTTTAAGCGTTGTGTTTCTCCTGAGGAAGGTCAAGAAATTCTTCGTGAGATTCATGAAGGAGATTGTGGCCATCATGCCGGGTCAAAGTCCCTTATGGCCAAGGCTTTTCGTCATGGATTTTATTGGATGACAGCTCACGCTGATGCGGAGGATCTGGTCAGTAAATGTGACGGTTGTTAGAAGTTCTCAAGACGTTCTCACGTGCCGGCTCAAGAGTTGAGGATGATTCTAATTACTTGTCCGTTTGCAGTCTGGGGGCTTGACATGGTTGGGCCTTTCAATAGGTCCAAAGATAAAAGGACCCACCTCTTCGTGGCAGTTGACAAGTTCACCAAGTGGGTTGAGGCGGAGCCAGTTAGTAAGTGTGACGCAGCTACGGCGGTTCAATTCATGAAGAAGGTGATCTTTCGCTTCGACTTTCCACACAGCATTATAACTGACAATGATACTAATTTGTCTAAAGGCGCCATGGAAGAGTTTTGTCAATGTGAGCATATTCAGCTTGATGTTTCATCAGTGGCTCATTCCCAATCTAATGGTCAAGCTGAAAGAGCCAATCAGGAAATCTTGAAAGGCATCAAGCCCCGGCTGTTGGTTCCCTTGCAACGGACGCCGGGTTGTTGGGTCGAGGAGTTACCCTCTGTGATATGGATCATCAATACTAGTCCTAACAGGTCTATAGGTTATACACCTTTCTTCATGGTTTACGGAGCCGAGGCGGTTCTCCCTAGTGACATCCGTCATGACTCGCCCCGCGTGGCGGCTTATGTTGAGGCTAACAATGAACAAGCGCGTTAGGATGCACTTGACCTGTTAGATGAAAAGTGAGACCTGGCAGTAGCTCGATCGACGATTTATCAGCAGGACCTGCGCCGTTATCACAGCCGTCGGGTTAGGTCCAGAACCTTTCAAGAAGGTGATTTGGTGCTCCGGCTCATCCAGGATCAAACTGATGAACACAAGTTATCCCCACCTTGGGAAGGGCCCTTTGTGATCATCAAGAACTTAAACAATGGGTCATACTACCTTATCGATGTTCGAGACCACAAAGACTCACGTAAGTCGGAGGAGGAGACCCGCCGGCCGTGGAATATCACTCATCTGCAGCCTTACTACACTTGAGCCACCGGCTCTCATGATGTACATATTTTGACGATGTATATATTATGATAAGTAATAAAGTAGGACCTCTGTCCTTTTCATCCTCAATGATCATGTCTTCATCATTGTCATTTCAAATGACCAATTGGGGGCTGATCGTATTCGAATCTAGCTTAACCCTCTTGGTCCGGCTCATGATCGTATTCGAATCTAGCCATTAAACCTCATGATCACTAGGGGGCTTCCTGTTCAAACATAGGTCGTATTCGAACCAAAGAGAACATAGCTGTCGGTACTCTCTTGATCAGCACAATGCCAAGCTCACCAGGGGGCTTCTTGATCGTATTAGAATCATAGCTTAACCCCTTTTGGGTCCGACTTTGATCGTATTCGAATCAGAGTCGTTAAAAAACTCTCAAGGTCATTAGGGGGCTTCCTGTTCAAACACATGTCATATTCGAACCAAAGAGAACATAGCTGTCGGTACCCTCTTGATCGGCGCAATGCCAAAGCCACTGGGGGCTACATGATCGTATTCGAATCCTAGCTTTACCCCTTTGGAATGGTTTACTGATCGTATTCGAATCAGAAGCCTTGAATTTTTTCTTTCTATTTGGCTTAAGTTTTGTTTGAAAGCGACCTTTGTTTTTGTCTTGAGACTTTTTTGTTTAGATCTAAGTTTAAGTGTGGTTTACATTTAAACCGGCTTGGATTTGGATGATAAGTCGCCGGTATATGATAATCATCATACATTCGGAAGTATTGGCTTCTAAGGATTGGGTTATCACCCTTACTGTTCAGGTTACATAAACCGGTAGTGCAGACTTAAAATCACAGGTATAATATTATAGTTGTGTTTCCAAGCTATAATTCATAATAAGCTTATCTGTGACTCCTTTTTCCACATTAATGGTTATATATAAAGATACTATGACCCGCCTTGCGATAAGCCGCCAAGGGTTCTTGTGATCTCTTTCTGTGTGCAGGACAGTTCAAAGGCTTTCTTCGGCATAAGGAAACAACTGATAAGTATAATATGGGTGAATATAAGATGGCGGCTTAACAGTGTTGAGCACCAAAACATGCACAATGGCACGACAAAACAAAGTTATTTCTACCCTATTACATGACTCCTCGAGTCAAAATGATTAATATTGTATTTCAGCAGACCACAGAGATGAGCCTCTTGGCGGATTAATTCTCGTGTTGACCTGAAGCTTCCGGGTCAGCCCTCTCCGCTTCTTCTCCTTGCTCCCTTTCCTGGAAGGTTGATGATGACCAGTCAATGCCATTCAAAGCTTCAAATTCAGCTTCATCATCAATTAGTCCGGCCGGGTCAACTTCAGGGGCGAAGGTATGCTTACGGATTGGTGGGATCAGGCTGGTCACTTTATAATGCAGCATTGGAATCCTCCGGTTCTCCGCATCATAACCCGGCTGGTACCTGGTGACATCCGCTTCATCAGCTATTAAGGTGGCCACGGGGCATATCTCCTTCACACAACTGACAAAGTCTTCCTATTCAAAGGGACTGCCATCCTCCTTCAGGCTTGGATAACCAATGGCGATGTCGGCCGGGTCTAACTCCGGCTTAAGGCAGCCACGGCTCCGGCTCTTGCAGATGATCGCCTTAGTTCATTGAACCGCTGGGGTAGCACAGAAAGCTTCCTTAGTACATCCGCCAGGAGTGTGGGAACTTCATTTGACAGGGCAACTGTGGCTAAAGCACGCTGAGATCCGGTATAGAGTTGTTCCACCAGCATCTAAACCGCCTTCAGCTTTATCAGCATGTCTTGGTTAAGAATTGAACTCCTGGGGCCTGCATAATGATGCCAGGTGAGATAATGACAATTTATATGATCATTACAAAGATTCAAGTATTTAACACTTGCAGGACGACTTACCAAAGATTGTTGAGACCATCTGAGATACATGGAGTTTTACGTCGGATAATTCGACGGTTGCTTCTTCAAGAGCCGCCTCTGCCTTCTCAGCTCGATTGGTCAAAGCAATCTTTTCATCAGCCCAAGCCTTTTTCTCCATTTCAAAGTCTTTTTTCAGTTTCTCTTGTTCAGATACACTGAATTCAAACTTGGAGTTGGCTCTTTGGGTTTCCGTCTCTTGTGCTTCCAGGCGGTTCTTCAAGTCAGATACTTCTGATTAAAGTTGACTGGTGGTGGCCTGTACAAATACCGGGTCAAAATCATGAATGTTATCATACAATATTAAGTCCCAAGCCTTTTGCAAGCAACAATACTTGGCACTTAGGGCCTAATGTCTACCTAAGAATTTTACCTAAGTGGTGGTTCATGAGAGTAAGTCCCAAGCACTTTGCAAGCAAGAGTACTTGGCACTTGGGGGCTAATGGATATTGCTGTTAAAGTTTTACAAGTATTTTATTCTAACAAGCATATGAAGGACCGGCTCAACCATGCTGATTAAGCCGGCCCTTGGGGAATATGAAGTAAGCCGGATTTCTTACATGTTTATCCAAATATATCACTAATGTTATTAAGCTTGTTTCCAAGTCTACAACATATTCATCATAAGCAATAGACTTGGGGGCTGACATAAGTAAGGATAAATCAGTGAAGGGGAGAATGTATACCTCCAATTTCTGATGCATTTGCTTCACCATGTCAACTTCGACGTCACGGCTGCTGTGTACTTGGCTAAGATAGCCAAAAAAACTTCTGCAATACTCATATGAGTATAATCATCGACATCAAACCTAACCTTGCGACATTTCAGAAGCTCCTCCTTGGCAGAAAACTTGGCCAGCACAGTTGGTCTCCCCGGCTCAGCAAAGCCGGTCCTGGTAATCTCAACATCAGTACTTTGCGGATCGTTTGTCTTGGCCGGGCTAGAAACATTAGGGTTTTCAGATCCATCAGCGGTTTGCTCGACAGGCGGGTCAGCAGTTGGCGTCGGCATGTCATGAGCTGGTTCAGGTGGCGGCTCATGAGTAGATGCCTCAGGCGCGGCCATCCCAGGTTCCGGCTCTTTGAAAATCGGCTCTTCGGCCGGCTTGTTCTTCTTCACCTCTTGCTAGGCTTTGCTTTTCTGCTGCATAAGATCAAAAGATCAGTACAAATATAGAAAATTGAAATGAATACAGGATAAGCAAGTCATCATTACCCTGGAGCGGTCTTGAAAGCCGGCAAGTTGGACTGTATTGAGTCGCTGGAGGAAGGTGAAGTTTCCTAATAATTTGATTCAGAAGAATTGAGTGGTTGACGAGTGAGACCCGCCAAAGGATAAAAGGGATTTAAATCGGAGGTGACCTCGTTCCGGCGCTTCCTTGGTGTATTGGGTAAGCCGGAGAAGAGTTTTGCGTCCTTGCTGGTCCGGGTCTTCTCCCGGCTCTCATGAATCTGTCGCTTCAAAAGAAATTGAGGATCTTCATAATCTAAGGGATGTGAAAATCTTACTTTCCGGGTTACTCTTCAGATTTTCTGTCTTGGCAAAGGCTCAGAGTCAGAGGAAATGATAGTTACCTCTTCATCCTTTCCATGACTCGTTCCCGTGTCCCCCTGATGATAATCAGTGTCAATAAGGTGGTTAAAAAAGGAGCCAAGAGAGTCAAGGGCTACCTCCGACTCAGAAGTATCTTCTAGTCAAAGCAAGTCAGAGGTGGTGGCCTTCTTTCCCTTCTTCTTGGCGGCTTCTTTCCTGGCGGTTCTCTTGGCCTTCCTGGATTTCTTCACAGCCTCGTGATCATATTTTGCTTTCCAAAATTTATCATCAGCCTGTGAGAATCAACAAAGCTTGAGTACAGACAAACATCAAGGTTAATGGTAATTTACTCAGGTTGGCGGCTTACCGCTGGAGCCCGGTTAGCTTCGTAGAAGGGGCTTAATCCCACTTTACCACAATCTGCTAGGCTTTTGTTCAGGAGTGACTTTGTCATGTCATTAACAACGTGGTCTGGTAAATCGGCAGAGTTGTGCCGCAGAGGGTTATTCTTCTTGCCCGTGTAGGTACACATCAAACCCGGGCGGCGGCTCAACGGAATGATCCGCCAGGAAAGCCAAACCCGGACCAAGTAGATACCGTTTAGCACGTTCCCTAAAAGAGCCTTGATTTTTGCCATAGTGGGGGCGAGCGTTTGGCATTCGGCGGCTGTAATCTTGTCAGGAAGTGGATGATTGGACTCAAGACGCAGAGCACGAAAGCAGGGTAGGGGTTCTCATCAGCCGAAGAAGTGTCTTGGTAATAGAACCATGTCTGGTTCCAATCTTTGGGATGACTTGGTGAGTTGGCATAAGGAAAAATTACGTCTCTCCGATGTTAGATTGAGACATTGCCAAGTTCCAAGCTTCGTCCGTTGGCACACTCATTCTGGCGGTTCAAGTAAGATAACTCTCTGAAGAGTAGTAAGCTGGGCTCTTCTCCAAGATATACCTCACTGAACACTTGAAAATTGCAAATATTAGACACGGAATTGGGTTCGATGTCTTGAGGACAGAGGTCAAAGAAGTGCAGGACGTCCCTGAAGAATTTTGAGCTGGGTGGTGAAAAACCCCAGTTCATATGGTCAGTAAAGACAATGACATCCCCCTCTTTAGACTGAGGCTTTTCCTCCGTCGGATCTGGAGCACGGTATGACATAACTTCCTTCTTCGGCAAATAGCCGGTCTTCACAAAGTCATCAAGCGTACTGTCTGTGACGATGAATTTGACCCAGTTGCATGAAGTGGGTGGTTTGGGCGGCATTGTGACGAAATCCTAAGAAAGAGTAAAAATTTCCGGTTCAAATTTAAGCTGGAGAAAAACGTTACAGTGCATGTTCGAGATGGCGGCTTATAAAGGGGCCTAATGGTATATGGCTAATTATGTCAAGTTATTTAAGCCGCCATGAGCACTATGAGAAGTCAAGTTATCTAAACCGCCACGAGTAGTTAAGATTATCAATTGAGCCGGTGATAAGAGTCGCCATGGCTAGGTGGATCTAACAAATACAGTTTTTGCCTAAGTGTGGCACAAACAAGTTTCACAGGTTGCAGCTATTATTTTGGATCAAACGGCTGTTCAGAAAAGAAAATGTTCTAGACCTAAAAACGTAGTACAGATGAGTTCGTCAGTTCTAATGAGGCCTATTTACAAGAAAAAGGGATATGCTAGTATCAAAAGTGGACACAAAACAACTACCGCACGAGTTATATATTACTTTTGGATCAAAAGAGGCTGCGGTGGAGGAACTACGAAGAAACTATGATGAACCATGAAGAACACAGAGGAACTTGAAAACCCTAATGCGGATCTGAGGTGCGGGAAGGCAAAGACTTACAGCTGCAGATCTACTGCAGAGGGTCGCCGTCGTTCTCTGGATCGACTCAGGTTGATGCAGCGGCCGAGGTTGAGGAAGACGAGATGCTCTACGGTGGCGGTGGAGCTCGAGCGGCAGTAGGGTTGCGAGAGGAAGAAGATGAGGAAAGGGGAGAATGAGGAAAGACCTGGTCGTGTCTATTTATAAGGAAAGACTGATAAGTGGGTGCGAAAAACAAGGAGGCCGAAAACATGGTTATCCAGCTACAAGGACGCCTCGATTCTCGGGATGGTCATTAAGATAAGGATCTGTTGAGATATGTTGGACAAAACATGCATTAATGGCAGATGACTTCATGGCGGGTTACCCCAAATCCAAAGGATGACGTCATGGCGGGTTACAAATTTTTTATAGAAGCGAAGAGCAGAAGATTTTTATTAAGTGTTGAAGATTGACATGAACCAGTTCAAATCAATCTGGGGCCTAATGTTGGGGATATAACTATTAGGTATGATCCGCCCAGGAGGGGCCGGGTTATACCTATGAGGACTCCTGAAGCCCAAGACAGAGCTTGAAGATGGTGGTTCAGTTAATGGCCCAAAGCCCAAAGGTGACTTAAGGCCCGTAGAGATAAACCGCCATATGTACATAACTTGTATTGTAAGGCAAGAATAGTTAGAGACCGAGTCGGACAATGTTTATGAGCCGGCCGGGACTCTGTGAGCCGCTGGGCGTCGACCTATGCATATAAAGGGATGAACCAGTGGCGGTTCAGGGCAAGTAACATCAGATCGAGAGCTAGGTCAAGCGGAATCGCTCCCTGCTAATCGAGACATAAGCAATCCCACTCAAAACTGGATCGTAGGCTTTTACCTTCACCGTAAGGGGCTGAACCAGTATAAACCCCGTGTCCTTTGTCCCGATTAACCCCTTTAAGCTTCCTAGTTGCAATGGCTCCACGACTAAGTCCTTTCACTAGGACATCTGACGTGACAATTCCACGACAGAAACCCTCTTGTTGGTAAGTCAAGGGACAAGGTAACCAAATGCCTTCATGGACATCATCATATGTGTACTTCACTCTATGCCTATGGATATCCTTGTTTGTTCCTTGTGGGAAAAACCCATGTAGGTATTGAAAGTGCAACTCACTCCAATGGATTGCTCCAAATTATCTACATAAACATTGAGCATTGATACGTCTCCAACGTATCTAATTTTCCAAACACTTCTGCCCTTGTTTTGGACTCTAACTTGCATGATTTGAATGAAACTAACCCAGACTGACGCTGTTTTCAGCAGAACTGCCATGATGTTGTTTTATGTGTAGAAAACAAAAGTTCTCAAAATGTCCTGAAAATCCATGGAGGCACTTTTTGGAAAATATAAAAAATACTGGTGAAAGAATCAAGACCAGGGGGCCCACACCCTGTCCACAAGGGTGGGGGGCGCGCCCCCTGTCTCGTGGGCCCCCTGGACCTCCATCGACCTCAACTCCAACTCCATATATTCACGTTCGGGGAGAAAAAAATCAGAGAGAAAGTTTCATCGCGTTTTACGACATGGAGCCACCGCCAAGCCCTAATCTCTCTCGGGAGGGCTGATCTGGAGTCCGTTCGGGGCTGCGGAGAGTGGGATTCATCGCCGTCGTCATCATCAACCATCCTCCATCACCAATTTCATGATGCTCACTACCGTGCGTGAGTAATTTCATCGTAGGCTTGCTGGACGGTGATGGGTTGGATGAGATTTACCATGTAATCAAGTTAGTTTTGTTAGGGTTTGATCCCTAGTATCCACTATGTTCTGAGATTGATGTTGCTATGACTTTGCTATGCTTAATGCTTATCACTAGGGCCCGAGTGCCATGATTTCAGATCTGAACCTATTATGTTTTCATGAATATATGTGTGTTCTTGATCCTATCTTGCAAGTCTATAGTCACCTATTATGTGTTATGATCCGACAACCCCGAAGTGACAATAATCGGGATACTTCTCGGTGATGAACATAGTTTGAGGAGTTCATGTATTCACAATGTGCTAATGCTTTGTTCCGGTTCTCTATTAAAAGGAGGCCTTAATATCCCTTAGTTTCTGCTAGGACCCCGCTGCCACTGGAGGGTAGGACAAAAGATGTCATGCAAGTTCTTTTCCATAAGCACGTATGACTATTTACGGAATACATGCCTACATTACATTGATGAACTGGAGCTAGTTCTGTGTCACCCTATGTTATAGCTATTGCATGAGGAATCGCATCCGACATAATTATCCATCACTGATCCATTGCCTACGAGCTTTTCACATATTGTTCTTCGCTTATTTACTTTTCCGTTGCTACTGTTACAATCACTACAAAACCCAAAAACATTACTTTTGCAATTGTTACCTTTATTATCATACCACTTTTGCTACTAAATACTTTGCTGCATTACTAAGTTATCCAGGTGTGGTTGAATTGGCAACTCAACTTCTAATACTCAAGAATATTCTTTGGCTCCCCTTGTGTCGAATCAATAAATTTGGGTTGAATACTTTACCCTCGAAAGCTGTTGCGATCCCCTACACTTGTGGGTTATCAAGACTAATTTCTGGCACCGTTGCCGGGGAGCATAGCTCTATTCTCTGAGTCACTTGGGATTTATATCTGTTGATCACTATGAAGAACTTGAAAGACGACAGAACCAAGATTTTGCCCTCAACTACGAGGGGAGGTAAGGAACTGCCATCTAGCTCAGCACTAGATTCTCCTTCTGTTATTAGTAAACTTGCGACACCTAAACCTGCTACTGCTGTGAGTTCTGATATGTCGCATGTTATTGATGATGCCACCTCAGTTATGCATGATACTTATGATGAAACTACTTCTGTGCGTGATACTACTTTGCCATTAGGTGAATTTCTTGATGAACAACTTGCCAGAGTTAGGGGGAATGAAATTATTGAAGATGCTATTATTGATGATAGTGATGATGAAAATTCTCCCAATGATTATGAATTGCCTGTTGTTCCTGAGGGTTATGTTATGAATGAAGAAGCTGCTAGAGCTATCTTTGCTTGCAATGATAGATATGATCTTAAGAAATTATTAGCTAAATGGAAGCAACAGTCTCTTAATGCTAGAATGAAACCTGACCCTGCTTTTGCTACTTCACCTATCTGTGTTACTGATAAGGATTATGAATTCTCTGTTGATCCTGAAATTATTACTTTAGTTGAATCTGATCCTTTTTATGGCCTTGAATCTGAAACTGTTGTGGCACATCTTACCAAGTTGAATGATATAGCTACCCTGTTTACTCATGATGATAAATCTCGCTATTTTTATATCCTTAAGATTTTTCCGTTCTCGTTAAAGGGTGATGCTAAGACTTGGTATAATTCTCTTGCTCCTGGTTGTGTGCGTAGTCCCCAGGATATGATTTATTACTTCTCTGCTAAATATTTCCCTGCTCATAAGAAACAAGCTGCCTTGCGGGAAATATATAACTTTGTGCAAATCAAAGAAGAGAGTCTCCCACAAGCTTGGGGGAGGCTTCTCCGGTTACTTAATGCTTTGCCTAATCATCCTCTTAAGAAAAATGAAATACTTGATATCTTTTATAATGGACTAACCGATGCTTCCAAGGACTACTTGGATAGTTGTGATGGTTGTGTTTTCAGGGAAAGAACAGTCGACGAAGCTGAATTACTATTGAATAATATGTTGACTAATGAAAATAATTGGACTCTTCCTAAGCCAATTCCTGAAGCAATTCCTGAACCAATTGAGCCAACTCCTGAGCCTATTCCTAAACCCACTCCGAAGAAGAGAGGTGTTTTATTTCCCAGTCCTGAAGATATGCAAGAGGCAAAGAAATCAATGAAAGAAAAAGGTATTAAAGATGAATATGTTAAGAATTTACCTCCTATTGAAGAAATACATGGTCTTAATATACCGCCTGTCAAAGAACCACATTGTCTTGATAACCCGACATAGGTAGTAAAGGTAAATTCTCTCTATAGATATGATAAAGTTGAAATCCCCTCTACTAAATTTCATAGCCCATGTTTAGATGAATTTGATGATTTTATGGCTAGACAAGAAAGTTTTAATGCTTATGTTGGTAGAGAGTTAAAGAATAATGCTTTCGAGGTAGGACGCGTGAGCGATAATACGGCTAGAGTTAAAGGTGAACTTAAACTCATTAGGAAATATACTTCTATGGTTGCTACTCAAGATGAGCAAGTACTTAAAGCTCAAAATGAATTGCTTGATGAATTAAATAATAAAAATGACTTTGCTGCTAGAGTGGCTACTAGAACTGGTAGAATGACTCAGGAACCTTTGTATCCTGAAGGCCACCCTAAGAGAATCGAGTAGGATTCTCAGAGAAATAATTTAGAGGCACCTAGTTCTTCTAAAAAGAAGAAAAGAAAAATGATAGAACTTTGCATGCTTCTAGTGAACCTACTGTAGACACACCTGAGAATCCCAATGATATTTCTATTTCTGATGCTGAAACACAATCAGGTGATGAACATGAACCTAGTGATAATGTTAATGATAATGTTCATGTTGATGCTCACCCTAGCAAATACAATGATGTAGAGATTGAACCCGCTGTTGATCTTGATAACCCACAATCAAAGAATCAACGTTATGATAAGAGAGATTTTATTGCTAGGAAGCACGGTAAAGAAAGAGAACCATGGGTTCAGAAACCCATGCCCTTTCCTCCGAAACTATCCAAGACAAAGGATGCTGAGGATTTTGAGCGCTTTGATGAAATGATTAGACCTATTTTCTTACGTATGTGCTTAACTGATATGCTTAAAGTAAATCCTAATGCTAAGTATATGAAAGATATCATTACAAATAAAAGAAAGATACCACAAGCTGAAATTTCCACCATGCTTGCTAATTACACTTTTAAGGGTGGAATACCAAAGAAACTTGGAGATCTGGGGGTACGAACTATAACATGCTCCATTAAAAGAAATTATGTTAGAACTGCTTTAAGTGATCTTGGAGCCGGATTATGTTAGAACTGCTTTAAGTGATCTTGGAGCCGGTGTTAGTGTTATGCCTCTCTCTTTATATCGTAGACTTGAATTGAATAAGTTGACACCTACTGAAATGTCTTTGCAAATGGCTGATAAATCAACTGTTATACATGTCGGTATTTGTGAGGATGTGCCTGTTGTGGTTGCAAATTTCACTATTTTAACAGACTTTGTCATTCTTGATATTCCCGAGGACGATAGTATGTCGATTATCCTTGGTAGACCTTTTCTTAATACTGCAGGGGCTGTTATTGATTGCAACAAAGACAATGTCACTTTTCATGTTAATGGTAATGAGCATACGGTACACTTTTCGAGGAAACAATCTCAAGTTCATAGCATCAATTCTATTGCGAAAGTTCCAACTATTATTATTGGAGGTTTTTAATTTCCTCTTCCTACTGTCAAGAAAAAATATGATATTCTTATAGTTGGGGATTTTCATATCCCCGTTGAGGTAACTTAGTGTTATTCGAAATTTCTTTGGTTCTGTGTTATTCGGAATGAGTTTGTTAACAAGACTTTATAAACCTTGTTAGTGGATTCATTTTGATGATCATGAGATTGATGAAACTAGAAGGCACAACCTTTTGTACCCTCTTTTTACTTTCTGTTATCTAGAATAAAGAAAGCAAAATAGTATTATCTGTCTGTTTTCTGAATTATTCGTGCATTAAAAAATATCCCGAAAATAAAAGTGCTCCAAATGCCCTGCAAATTTAGTATGATTTTTTACGGAATATTTGAGGATTGTAGGCACTGAAATCACTGCAGGAGGGGCAAGCACCAGGCCATGAGAGTGGAGGGCGCGCCCACCCCACCTGGGCGCGCCCCTGTCTCGTGGGCCCCTGGTGGCCCCCTCCACTTATGCTAGCACCCATACACTTCATATTCTACCCAAAAAATCCCCATCCAGCTCAAGCACGAGTTCAAGCTCATTTTGCTGCGATTTTCGACCTCCTTGCTCAAAGCTCCATTTACAAAACTGCTTTGGGAGATTGTTGCTTGGTATGTGACTCCTCCATTGGTCCAATTAGTTTTTGTTCTAGTGCTTTATTCATTGCAATTTTTTGCTGCATAGGTGACCATGTTCTTGAGCTTGCATGTTGAATTTATGAGGTCCCAAGCAATTCCAATGCATGATATAGGCTCTAGGCACTTGTAGCAGTAGTTGCTACCAATCTTGTTTAGTTTTATTCATTTTTATTTTGAAGTTACTAAAATTTTAGAAATTTTTAGAAAATGTTAAGGAAACTTTTGAGGGGCTCTTCTAGCCAAGGCTCTCAGGAAAAACAAGCTAAAGAGAAGGAAAAAGCCAAGTATAATCTTCCTCGCTTAGCGGAAGTACGGTCGTGTGAATGGCCATGCGATGATTTCTTGAAAGAAGCAGGAATTCATGAAGATTTTTATTCTTTGATCGAGAATGCAGGCCTCCTCGGTTTCATGAACGACCGGATCGATCAGTATCTCTTACTCACCAATACTTTCGTGCAAATTTTTTATTATTATCCTAAGAAGTCACCGCCCTCAGTATCATTTCACTTATATGATGAATTCAGAGAAATGTCTTTACGTAATTTTTGCGTGGTGTGTAGGATACCCTATGAGGGAGAATTAGAGGAACCCCATCGTAAAGATGTGGATGGTTTGTTAACACTATAGCTATAGAGGAACCAAAGAAGGGTTCCGAAGCAAAAATCTCTAGCATACATTTTCCTGTTTTATGCTACTTTGCTCTATTTTCTAGTAGATGCTTGATAGGTCGTGGAAATAGTGGAAACCTTAGTGTTCCTGATATTATCATTCTTCAACATGCTTTGCTCGGAGATAATAGTTTTAGTATGGGTGCCGTCGTCGCTAAACGGCTAGGCCTGAATCGTATAAAAGGCCCCATTTTTGGAGGTATCTATGCTTCACGTCTCGCTAGACATTTTCATATACCTATTAGGCACCATGAGAAAGAGGAGACAAAATTACCTCCTCATATTTTAGATTACAAGAGCATGGTAGTCCACAAGTTTATTGTTGACAACAAAGAAAGGATGCTCTTGTATAACCTTAGATTTAATAAAAACATAATGATATTATTATTTTGCCAGCGCCTCTGTTGTTTGATTTGCTTGCAGAAAATTTTCTTATTACGCCGGAGGCGGTGTATGCTCATCGAGCCCAAGCATCCACTCCAGAACCTGAACCTGAGCCGGAACCTGCACTGGACCCTTATCGTGCATCATCTTTCCAGTGGGATCCGGAGATGACCAGCCAGTGGTATCCTGATTACACCTCCCAGTACACCGGGGAGAGTAGCGACAGTCCTTGGCATTAAACCAACTTAGGCCAAAAGCCTAAGCTTGGGGGAGTACGTATTTCTCACCGACTTTACATTCATGTTCACACACTAGTCGTAGGTGCTCATACTCTTTCATTGTATTATCCATGCTAGTTTAATTTTCTTTTTTCTAGCTTTCTTCTTGTGTGTTTGATAAACCTTAAGAAAATCCAGAAAATCAGTTAGTTTAATTTCCATGCTTGTAGTAGAAATTAAAATGAAAACCCAAAAAGATTTCTTGTTCTTCTTCTTACTTGTTGGGAGCTTTCCCGTGTAACTAGTTTTATTTTCTTTTCTTTCCTTTGGGGGTCGAGAAGACCATATTGAAAATGCTTAGTGGCTCTCATATGCATGATTGTTTATTTAACTTAGAGCCCATATTACTTGTCTTCTCTCTTGAGTTGAATGCTTGCAGATTCCAGCTTAGTCCAATGCACGTGCACTATTATTATTATACACATCGTTTGATCGTGCAAGTGAAAGGCAATAATGATGATATATGATGGACTTATTGAGATGAGAAAAGCTGGTATGAACTCGACCTCTCTTGTTTTTGTAAATATGATGAGTTCATCGTTTCTGATTTAGTTTATTATGAAGTAAACATATTTGCAATGACCTTTAGATATTATATTTGCTTGTGCCATGCTTGATTAGCTATGAGTTATAATGGTTTACCTTGCGTGCCAACATGCAATTAGAATGATTATGATGTGGTATGATGGGATGGTATCCTCCTTTGAATAAATTGAGTGACTCGACTTGGCACATGTTCACGCATGTAGTTGAAACAAATCAACATAGCCTTCATGATATTTATGTTCATGGTAGATTATATCCTACTCATGCTTGTATTCGGTGTAAATTAATTTTAATGCATGTTTATGATTATTGTTGCTCTCTCAGTTGGTCGCTTCCCAGTCTTTTGCTAGCCTTCACCTGTACTAAGCGGGAATACTGCTTGTGCATCCAAACTCCTTAAACCCCAAAGTTGTTCCATATGAGTCCACTATACCTTCCTATATGCGGTATTTACCTGCCGTTCCAAGTAAATTTGTATGTGCCAAACTCCAAATCTTCAAATGAAATTCTGTTTTGTATGCTCGAGCAGCTCATGTTTCAACTAGGGTTGCCTTTATCTTCCATGCTAGTTGGGTTATTCTCAAGAGGAGTGGACTCCGCTCCTCATTCACGAGAAAGGGCCAGTAGCCGGGATGCCCAGTCCCATGATCCAAAAAGATCAAAGCAAATCAAAATAATTAAACAAAACTCCCCCAGGGCTGTTGTTAGTTGGAGGCACTCGTTGTTTCGAGCAAGCCATGGATTGATGCTTGTTGGTGGTTGGGGGAGTATAAACCTTTACCATTCTATTTGGGAACTGCCTATAATGCATGTAGTATGGAAGATACAGCCATCTCATAGTTGTTGCGTTGACTGTAAAAGTATGCCGCTCAAAATGTTATTCCATCTCTATTTTAAAATCAAGCTCTGGCACCTCTACAAATCCCTGCTTCCCTCTGCGAAGGTCCTATCTATTTAATTTTATGCTGAGTCATCACCCTTCTTATTAAAAAGCACCTGCTGGAGAGCACACTGTCATTAGCATTCATTATTATTGGTTTATATTGGGTATGACTTGACTGAATCTTATTTACCATGAATTACAATGTTTAGTCACTCCTTGATCTTTAAAGGTGCTCTGCATTTATGTTTTGCGGTCTCAGAAAGGGCTAGCGAGATACCATTTTTTTATATCATGTTATGATTATTTTGAGAAAGTGTTGTCATCCGAGTTTTATTATTATGGCTCGTTAGCTGATTATGCTATTGATATGAGTAATTGTGAGACCTAAGTGTTATTATGAGTATGGTTAGTTCATAATATTTGCTTAAACCTGAATGATGGCTTTGCATGTTTACAATAAGAAGAGCAAATAGAGTTTGTAAAAGTTTTTCTTTATCACTTTCAGTTTATCAACTGAATTGCTTGAGGACAAGCAAAGGTTTAAGCTTGGGGGAGTTGATACATCTCCAACGTATCTACTTTTCCAAACAATTTTGCCCTTGTCTTGGACTCTAACTTGCATGATTTGAATGAAACTAACCCGGACTGACGTTGTTTTCAGCAGAACTGCCATGATGTTGTTTTATGTGTAGAAAAGAGAATTTCTCGGAATGTCCTGAAAATCCTCGGAGGCACTTTCCGAAAAATATAAAAAATACTGGCGAAATAATCAAGACCAGGGGGCCCACACCCTGTCCACGAGGGTGGGGGGCATGTCCCCCTTGCTTGTGGGCCCCCTCGACCTCCACCGACCTCAACTCCAACTCCATATATTCACGTTCGGGGAGAAAAAAATCAGAGAGAAAGTTTCATCGCGTTTTACGACACGGAGCCACCACCAAGCCCTAATCTCTCTCGGGAGGGCTGATCTGGAGTCCGTTCGGGGCTGCGGAGAGGGGGATTCGTTGCCGTCGTCATCATCAACCATCCTCCATCACCAATTTCATGATGCTCACTGCCGTGCGTGAGTAATTCCATCGTAGGCTTGCTGGACGGTGATGGGTTGGATGAGATTTACCATGTAATCAAGTTAGTTTTGTTAGGGTTTGATCCCTAGTATCCACTATGTTCTGAGATTGATGTTGCTATGACTTTGCTATGCTTAATGCTTGTCACTAGGGCCCGAGTGCCATGATTTCAGATCTGAACCTATTATGTTTTCATGAATATATGTGTGTTCTTGATCCTATCTTGCAAGTCTATAGTCACCTATTATGCGTTATGATCCGACAACCCCGAAGTGACAATAATCGGGATACTTCTCGGTGATGACCATAGTTTGAGGAGTTCATGTATTCACTATGTGCTAATGCTTTGTTCCGGTTCTCTATTAAAAGGAGGCCTTAATATCCCTTAGTTTCCGCTAGGACCCCGCTGCCACTGGAGGGTAGGACAAAAGATGTCATGCAAGTTCTTTTTCATAAGCATGTATGACTATTTACGGAATACATGCCTACATTACATTGATGAACTGTAGCTAGTTCTGTGTCACCCTATGTTATAGCTATTGCATGAGGAATCGCATCCGACATAATTATCCATCACTGATCCATTGCCTACGAGCTTTTCACATATTGCTCTTCGCTTATTTACGTTTCCGTTGCTACTGTTACAATCACTACAAAACCCAAAAATATTACTTTTCCTATTGTTACCTTTATTATCATACCACTTTTGCTACTAAATACTTTGCTGCAGATACTAAGTTATCCAAGTGTGGTTGAATTGAAAACTCAACTGCTAATACTCAAGAATATTCTTTGGTTCCCCTTGTGTCGAATCAATAAATTTGGGTTGAATACTTTACCCTCGAAAGCTGTTGCGATCCCCTACACTTGTGGGTTATCAAGCATCCACATCTTCAACATCTACATGAAGCCATCATCGACAAAACCCAAGGTTAGCTCATCCATCTAAAATGGGATATCACATCTAGGGGGAGCTTTACTCAAGGAATTGAGCTAAATCAACTCTAATGGTGTGAACACAACAATGCTTTATGTAAAAGTGGTAACCCCACTTGTGCTTAAACGATGAGTATGACCTATGATCAAATGCTCTCATTTGACTCCTAAGTCAATATACTCATATATAGATGACCTAGTCATCGCCAATTGCTTGATAGATGCTAGAGTGTCTGTGCATGCTTTGCCACATATTTCATTTGCTATCTTATTGTGTGAGCATGTTGGTTGCATAATTTTCTCCATTCGAGGACATCCATTAGTTGCTTTGATTGTTTGGTTTTTCTTTTTGCCAAATGGATGGACAAGAATGCCTAAGTACTCCCTCTAGCTATCTATGCTTTTATCGTCTCAAACCCTATTCTTGCTACATCAAAAAGTTTGAACAAGTTGAATTCGGACCCTCTAGGTGAGGAGCACTCGGAGCCACCGATCCGTCAAGGATTTAAACTTCCAAAACCTCTTAATGCATCTAGGTCAGACCAATCCACCATACTCGGTGTCACCAAAATCATTAGGTTGATCTAGGTTTTCACCTCAGTGCAATTCATTAGAACTGTTCAGTCACACCGAGTTGCAGTAATTGCTCACAGTTTTGCATCTCGGTGCCACCGAGTCATTCCACTCAGTCACACCGACAATGACTGGGTATATATACTCCGCGGGTTGGACTTTTGAAACTTCTTCAAATTCTCAACTGCGCCTACACAGCTCTGCCGCCCCTCTAGGTCTCCGGACCATCTCCTTGTCGCCAGTGACCTCCTGCCGCCGGTCTCCGCCACCGTCAACAGGAATAACGACTTCCGTTGTCGCCGTAGCGAGTTCGCCGCCAAGTTAGGGTACAGACTCGATCTCTTTGTGCTATCTTTAACTCCGATTCTTGCACAAAGATCAATGCCAAGTTTCCTGCCACGTTTGAGATTACTCGATCCACCTAAAACTTCCTTTAGATTAGACTTGATGCAAAAACTTAGGGTTAGGTTTCCGCTGAACTCATCTCAGACCAACCGATCTGAAAGCCTCGGTCTCACCGATTTGGCTCAGGCCATTGCACATGTACTACTCGGTCTAACCGAAGTGTACGAATCGGTGTGACCGAAACCACTAACTTTGTGAAACCCTATTATCTCGAAGTCACCGAACTGCATCTCGGCCTGACCAAAATCGCATGTTAAGACTCTATAGCTGCTTCGGTGTCACTGAGTTGGACAAATTAGTAGCTCTGAAATGCTTTCTACAGAAAACTAAAATTAAGTTTTTGTGTTAAATTTTTGCCAAAACAGTTGTGCTTTGTAATGATCATGTACTCTAACTATTCCTATCTATTCACAGGGACAGTTTCAGAGATGTCAGACCACAGTGATAGTCAGAACAGGTCAAAGGAGCAGGCTAATCTGAGTGAGGGCACTAGTGCCTCCAACAACAGCACTCCAAGCAATCTGCCAAAGGGCACTATCAGGCAAAGGAAGAAGAGAACTTCTGACTCAAGAGGATGAGGATTTTGAAGTTGAGGAGGTAACCTTAAAGAAGAAGCTTGTCAAGAAGGAATTTGGTACTGCTACCTCCACCAGGCCTGGCATGTAAAAGAAAGCTCCTGCCAACAGAATTCCCATGTCCAAAGCGAGAGCCTCAACTCAAGCTACTGTTGAACCAAGAGAAGAAGAGGATGTTGGAGGAAAGAAAAGGAAAGAAAGAGTCCAGGAGACTATGGCCAGAGTCATTGGCAAGCCTTCTATGATCAGAGAATCTGATGATGAAGAAGAGGAGGAAGAGCCTGTTGCACCTCCTGCAAAGACCCAGAATTTTATGGGGGATGCTATCAAGTCTGGGGCTGCTCCATCTAAGCCCAAGACAGCCCCCAAGCCTGCTTCTGCTCAAGCTTCAAAGCCATCTGCACCAACAAGATCCACCAGGAATATCTCTGCTGCTGAGAAGAACAAGGCCCCATTGCCTGAAGTTCAAGAAGAAGAAGAACATCAAGTGCTCAGAAAGTTAAAGCCCAAGATACCAGATCATGATGACCACCATCCCATTGCTGACAACATGAAGGATAGAAAGGATGCAGGACTGAGACTATGGAGACAATCTGATCCATATGCTGTGAGGAGAAGGACCGCTGTTGACTATAGATTCCACACCAAGGAACAACAAGACTTTTATGAAACTGAGTTACTGCACAAGAAGCCCATTGTGTGTGATATGAAGTGGGTTGACTAGAAGTACATAGCTAACAATGTTGATTACTTCCCGGGAGTGCATGACATCTTCAGGTTGAATGATGTGGACAAATTTGTTGGACAGAAGCAGACAAAGTGGAATGACGAGATGATTATGCAATTCTACTCCATTGCACACTTCTATCCGGATGGCAAGATAGTCTGGATGACTGGAGTCACAAGATATCAATCTACTATTGTTGAATGGGCCAAGTTGATCAATGCCCCTTGTTCGCACACGAACACGTCATGTGTACCCTCGACGCCGGGGGTGGTGCACCGCACCTCACGTCAAAGCAGTCTCACCGGAAGCGCGATTCACAAGTCGACCGACGAGAGCTTTAGAGGACCCGAAACCCTACACTCCCGGGAGGGACCCCGTCGGGGAGTGCAGCGGCTATGGGATGCCCTAGGTCGGTCAAGCCGCCCCTAGATCCTCCCGATTTGCAGCTCTCCGACAAGAAGAACGACGAAGAACGAGGGAGCAAGAACGAGGGAGGAACAAAACGTAGATGAAAAAGTTGTAGATGCGTTTGCAATTGTCTGTTGTTGTTCAATCGGCCATCACCACTTATCTATATAAGAGGCGGATGGACTTCACATACAATAAAAGGACTTGCCTTACCATCCAAATCATCAAAATCTAACCAAACTCGGACTTCTCACGACCTCCGGCCCGGAAGTCCGGCTCTAGGCCCGGATGATCCGGCCTAGCCCAGTTTTCTAACAGCAGCCCACTGTTTTGGCTCTAGAATCCACATACGACCTCGTAGTTGGACGAATTTTATATCAAAATCAACTGCCTCGACGAGGCGCACAACTTTCATGTTGAACACTTTTCGATATGAGGTCATCTTGAGGGAATGTCGGGCTGTTTTCTAGCATCTTCAGCAGAAAAAACTTCCCGGACGTCCGGGCTTCTACCCGGACTGTCCGGCCTCCATCCGGATCATCTGGGACTGGACCCAGATCATCCGGCTTCATCGCCAACCTTCTTTTCTCTTGGTGCTTCAATTACCCGGATGATCCGAACCCCGGCCCGGGTGATCCGGTCAAACATTGCTGCAGCGCACGGTTTTGCCTGTAACTTTTGCATACGACCTCGGATGAGGATGATTTTTATATCAAAATCGTCCGTTTCGACGAGACGAAGAACTTTGCAGTTGTTTCTTTTTGCATCAGAGGCCATATTAATTAGTCCCCATGCCATTCTTTAGTCTGATGTTAATACATGCATCTCTAAGATTGTCATAACTTTTTCATCCAAACTCCGTTTTGGATCATCTCTATATCTATTTTGATCGGGTTGAAGAGAGCCATCAAATGGTGACATGAACTCATAATTTTAGCATCTTCTCATTATAGCCTCAAGTCATTCTTTATGATCACGCCATTTTCGAGCGTCAACACATGCCCCCCTGTTTTTCGGCAATATGCGGAAAAATAATTTATCCATAGTTTGTTCTAAGGACGATGTCAACACTCCATTAGCCATGTATATGTTCTTAGGGCGATATTTATATATCGGCCATATTTATATATCGGCCATATCTTTCCTTAGGGCGATAATTATATATCAGTCGTTGCCTGTCTAGGCTTCTTGCCACACACTTGGGTGGTACTTCTTTAAATATTTGCCATTGAGAGCTCGAGGTAACAATGTGCCTTGTATGGATTCCACCAAATATGAGTTTCCGGGAACTATTCTTGTAATCCTAAAAGGACCTTCCCAACTTGGAGACCACTTCCCAAATTTTCTATCTCTCGAACCAATTGATAGAATCACCTTCCACACGAGATCGCCAACTTGAAAATTTTTCAACTTGACCTTCTTATTGTAAGCTCTTGCTACCCTCAACTTATCTCTTTCAATGGCCTTCAAAGCAGCCAAACATTTATCGACAGCTTCATCAATATTGTCCATCATCATGTTATAAAAGTCTACTGCCGATAAATCATTTTGTTTGGCTATTCTCAAAGCATTCAAGTTCACTTCCACTGGTAAAACGGCCTCTTGACCATATACGAGCTCATATGGAGTTACCTTTGTAGCGCCATGCCTTGAGATTCTGTGCCCATAGAGCTTCGGACAATAGCTCATGCCATCTCTGTGGATTATCCTCAATCTTCTTCTTGACGAGCTTGATTAATATTTTATTACTAGACTCAGCTTGTCCATTGGCTTGGGCATAATATGGAGAGGAATTGAGCAACTTTATCTTATATGATTCGGCAAATTCTCTAACTTGATGTGACATAAAGGATGAACCTTGGTCCATGGTTAATGTTTGAGGAATACCGAATCTATGAATAATATGCTCAGTTATGAATTGAATTACCTCTGTATGCGTCATATTTTTGAGTGGTATTGCTTCAGACCATTTAGTGAAATAATCAGTCTCCACCAGCACGAACCGATGCCCCATTGAAGAACAAGGGTGAATCTCTCCAATAAAGTCTAATCCCCAACCTAAAGGCTACGACTTGATAATAGGATCTAACATAGCAGCGGGAGCTAACTGAATATCACCAAACTTTTGACAAGCTTCACATCCTTTATAATACCGGAAGCAATCATTAACCATCGTCGGCCAGTAAAACCCATCATGTCGTAATAGCCATTTCATCTTGGGAGCCGACTGATGAGTGCCACAAATACCTTCATGGACCTCTCCCATAGCAACTCTCGCTTGGTCCTCATCCAAGCACTTTAAAAGAACATCATCAACCGTTCGGCGATAGAGACCATCTTCTCTCATTGTGTATTTGAAAGTCATACGCCAAACAGTCCTGTCCACCCTTTTACTAGGATCACACAAATAATCAAGAATGGGTTTCCTCCAGTCTTGATTTTCTCCTGCATTAAATATTTCATTAGTGGCTGAAATTGTGGGCTCCAGTTCGACCTCCCCTATGTTGGCAAGACTAGACATCGGCCTTTGTGAAATATGAAACATGCCATGATCCACATGATACCCGGATGCTTGTTGTGCCAACTCATTTGCTCTCCAATAGTCATGTCTACATATATGAGCAATGCTAAAATAATCCAACGTATAAATTATATTTAGACATTTATCAAGATAAACATTAAGTGATTCGTCGAAACATTGAAAAACTTTGGATATTTGTTGCACTACTAATAACGAATCACCAAAAGCCTCAATATGTGGAGCACCTATGGCAAGCAACATCTCTAAGTCAAATAACAACGCTTCATATTCGGCTTGATTATTTGTGCAAAAATATTCTAAGCGGCATGAGGCTTCAAAAAAAACCCATGATGAGATATATACACTACAAAAAAATACACTTCCGTGATGATACGTGTTTGTCACAGTAGGTTGCGTTTTTTGTCATGCATGTACATCCATGACGATTTTATGACAGAATCAAGATAGTCATACATGTGCTGTCGTAGAAGTGTTCCATGACATTACCAAAATTATCATCACGGAAGTGTCCACTTCCATGACGATAAATCGCGCGTCACAGAAGTGCTTTCGTCAAGGGTGACCGACACGTGGCATCCACCGTAACGGAATGCTGTTAAGCTATTGGGTCTGGTTTTGGATCCGATAACCCGTTAACAGCCCCGACCAATGTGGATTTTCCACGTGTAAAATCATCATTGGCTAGAGGAAACACGTGTCGGCTCATCATTGGGACAGATGTCATCCACTCATTGGACAGAAGGCGCCTATGATACATTGGCACGTGGCACGGCCCAACAGAAGCCCATTCCTGTCAAAAGGCCGGCCTGTTTGACTTGGTCAAAAGGTGGTAGGCCGACCCATGGAAAGCCTGTTAACGGCATGTTCGCATATAACCCATTTACAGCCGGCTAACTCTAGGCCCGTTATGCCCTATCCGAATTAGGCCCAGTAGCATCATCTGGGCCATCCAATATGATTCCAGTCCGTTTTCACTTCTGGCCCATGTATGGCCCATGACGTCTTTCGGCCCATATGAGGCCCTTTGTAACTCTTGGCCCATTAACGGCCCGTGGTGAAACTGTCCCGTAATGAACAGTGTATCACTTTACACCCATTAACGGCCCGTGGTGAAACTGGCCCGTAATGAACAGTGTATCACTTTATACCCATTAACGGCCCGTTATTCCGTTGGGCCGTTTCCAGCCCATGTTATGTTTCGGCCTTCCAAGAGCCCATTTATTCTTGGGCTCATTTCCAGCATTCATTTACTTACGGCCCGTTATTGTCATTTTCTGCTTGTGGGCCAAATTCAGCCCGTGGTTACAGTCGGCCCGCTTGTGGTCCGTTAATACATTGGGCCGTTTTCATAGCGTCATCAAATACGGCCTATTAACGATGGCCCGTTATGGTCGGCCCATGAATGTACGATTCCAACTCTAGCCCGTTTACGGCCATAATGCGGCCTTTTATTGGCCCATGTTTGGCCAATCGATCATACGGCCCGTATAAGGCCCATTGATGATACGGCTCGTAGAAGGCCCATTGTTTCTACGACCCGTAGAAGGCCCACTATTTCTATGGCCCGCAGAAGGCCAACTGTTTCTACGGCCCATAGAAGGCCCACTATTTCTACGGCCCGTAGGAGGCCCAGTGTCACTACAGTAAATATTAGCCCATGGTTATTGTGGCCTAGTTTTAAAAAATAGGTTATTGCAGCCACTAGCAAACCACGGAAAAAGAACTGCAATGACTACAAGCAAACAAATAAACAAGACAACAAGGAAATAAATAAGCAAGCAACTTACGCTAGGCTATCACGGCTATCACACATATTACATCCACTGGGAATCAAAGTTCGCCACCAGTGCAAATAAACGCGCCGACAAAAGAATATACAAAACTGAGAGCACTTCAGAAGGAACTAGGCCTGGCCAGGTCGGCCCCCCCAAACAGCCGAAGAAGCTAAGTAGACCTCAGTTGTGTCAACGATAGATGCATCAACACTAGATTTATGGCATGATGGTGCGCATGGCAGTCCTCTGACATCTTCATTGCATCTTTGACTTCAAGTCGGAGCTGAGCTGAAGCAAGCCTTTCCGCTTTAAGTTGAGACTGAAGAATTCAAACTGATTGAGGCAGCGACTGCACAAAGGTTGTCTCACACCTGCTGGTGAGTAGCTTCAACTCACTATCTTCATCAAGATAGGACCTTGGGGTCATATTGTTGTCCTCAAGATGGTTTGGCTCACTATCTTCCCTAAAGTTCTACCTGGCGTAAGAGATACGACTCTGAAAGAGAAACAAGGAGACACGTAACATGTTTCACAATTATATAAGCAAATAAATGGATCTATTCTGCATAAGGAACATGTTTTTACAACTACAATTTGAAACTGGTAGTTGTTGCAAACATCCAATTAGATGTAAACAGCAAAGCAAGCAGCAGTGGAGGAAATGATGCCTATCCAAATCTATACTAGAACAAAGTTTGAAGGCTTGAGAAGGATGAACTTATATTACATGTTAACACGGGCTGGACAAAGCCCTTCTCCATGTTGATGGAAGGATAACTCAATAAATTCCCCAAAGAAAATTCTTTATAAGCGTTGCCATTATTCCACATTTTGCAAAGAGTAAATATAGATCAAATAATATTGGAAGAAACAGAGGATAATGAAGCTCAGGTATAGACTGATTATACATAATCAAATAGCAATTAATTAAGTACAACGTTACAAGGCAAAAGGGAGAGAGGTACTGACAAGAGCAATGCAGAGCCCAGTATTGTTTTGAGATCGTATGATCCTTTGAGCAAGGAGATTCATCTGAAATTAGTTTTCATACAAGAGAGAAGGTAAGGCACAACCAGAAATTTAGGAGTTCAAATTTTGAATTGATATCATAGACAGTACCCGACGCTGGGCTCCCAGCAGTTCTAGTAGGGGTTTGGCCACTGGAGTAGGGGTAAAGTGTGGTACAGTTGGGCCTGTGTTTTCTGTGGATGCTGATCTATCTGATTTAACAGGTATAACTACCTTTTCCAAATACCTAGTTTGTACTCCTTGAGGATCTGCACTCACCCTCTTCCTTTTGGACATCTATTATGAAAGAACAACATTTGACTGGAAAAACATAGTGTGACGACACATGGAATAGGTACAGAAAATGGATAGGTATGGCATATACTTATATATGATGCTTAAACTAAGCAGATGGTGTAACAAAGTAGAAGTAATGCAAGAGTTCAGATGCAAAATATGTGTGACCAATACAACTTTGCAAAGTTAGAGCAAGCACCTTGATGGGTGAATAAGATAGGCCATCCTCCACCATGCCAAGTTTGTTAGCCATTGGATTGTTCCGCAATATTCCTCTCGTGCACCCATTCTCATATTCATTTTGATAATGTTCAATATCTGACATGCATGAAAACATAAAAACAAGTGAGATTTTCTTTGTAATGCAGAAGTGATTCTAATCCAATACTGCTTCCCTGTAAACCCCTTTGTGCTATCTCTGAAATTCTTTTAAGAGATGCCATGCATGCTGTAATTTGTTGTGTGCATTAATATAATGTGGCCTACTACTCAAAATATGAGAGCTCCAGAAGTGATGACACTTCGTAGATGACAGCTTCAACATATAGTAAAGAAGAACAAGTCGACCTGACCTGACAGATTCAAAATATACTAAGGGAGAACAACTTGACCTGACCAGTCGACTACAAGAGAAGATTATCATCTTAAAGAAGAGCAGAAGAGCAGAAGAGCAAGCAGATTGAAGATATTACTGTTGGGGAACGTAGTAATTTCAAAAAATTTCCAACGCACACGCAAGATCATGCTGATGCATAGCAACGAGAGGGGAGAGTGTTGTCTACGTACCCAAGCAGACCGACTGCGGAAGTATTGACGCAACGTAGAGGAAGTAGTCGTACGTCTTCCCGATCCGACCGATCCAAGTACCGTTACTCCGGCACCTCCGAGTTCTTAGCACACGTACATCTCGATGACGATCCCCGGGCTCCGATCCAGCAAAGCTTCGGTGAGGAGTTCCGTTAGCAGGACAGCGTGGTGACGATCTTGATGTTCTACCGTTGCAGGGCTTCGCCTAAGCACTACAACAATATGACCGAGGTGGAATATGGTGGAGGGGGGAACCGCACACGGCTAAGGAACGATCACGAGGATCAACTTGTGTGTTTAGAGGTGCCCCCTGCCTCCGTATATAAAGGAGCCAAGGGGGAGAGGTGTGCCGGCCAGGAGGATGGCGCAGGAGGAGTCCTACTCCTACCGGGAGTAGGACTCCCCCCCCCCAATCCTATTCCAACTAGGATTCCCAAGGGGGAAAGAGGGAGAGGGGTGGCCGGCCACCTTTCCTAGTCCTAATAGGACTAGGGGAGGGGGGAGGCGCGCAGCCCTTATGGGCAGCCCTTTCACCTTTCCACTAAGGCCCAATAAGGCCCAAATGACTCCCGAGGGGTTCCGGTAACCTCCCGGTAATCCGGTAAAATCCTGATTTCACCCGGAACACTTCCGATGTCCAAACATAGGCTTCCAATATATCAATATTTATGTCTCGACCATTTCGAGACTCCTCGTCATGTCCGTGATCACATCCGGGACTCCGAACAACCTTCGGTACATCAAAATGCATAAAATCATAATAACTGTCATCGTAACGTTAAGCGTGCGGACCCTACGGTTCGAGAACAATGTAGACATGACCGAGACACGTCTCCGGTCAATAACCAATAGCGGGACCTGGATGCCCATATTGGCTCCTACATATTCTACGAAGATCTTTATCGGTCAGACCGCATAACAACATACGTTGTTCCCTTTGTCATCGGTATATTACTTGCCCGAGATTCGATCGTCGGTATCCAATACCTAGTTCAATCTCGTTACCGGCAAGTCTCTTTACTCGTTCCGTAATACATCATCTCACAACTACCATATTAGTTGTAATGCTTGCAAGGCTTATGTGATGTGTATTACCAAGAGGGCCCAGAGATACCTCTCCGACAATCGGAGTGACAAAACCTAATCTCGAAATACGCCAACCCAACATGTACCATTGGAGACACCTGTAGTACTCCTTTATAATCACCCAGTTACGTTGTGACGTTTGGTAGTACCCAAAGTGTTCCTCCGGTAAACGGGAGTTGCATAATCTCATAGTTATAGGAACATGTATATGTCATGAAGAAAGCAATAGCAACATACTAAACGATCGGGTGCTAAGCTAATGGAATGGGTCATGTCAATCAGATCATTCAACTAATGATGTGACCTCGTTAATCAAATAACAACTCATTGTTCATGGTTAGGAAACATAACCATCTTTGATTAACGAGCTAGTCAAGTAGAGGCATACTAGTGACACTTTGTTTGTCTATTTATTCACACATGTATTATGTTTCTGGTTAATACAATTCTAGCATGAATAATAAACATTTATCATGATTATAAGGAAATAAATAATAACATTATTATTGCCTCTAGGGCATATTTCCTTCAGTCTCCCACTTGCACTAGAGTCAATAATCTAGATCACATCACCATGTGATTAACATCGATAGTTCACATCATCATGTGATTAACACCCATAGTTCACATCACCATGTGACCAACACCCAAAGGGTTTACTAGATTCAGTGATCTAGTTCACATCGCTATGTGATTAACACCCAAGGAGTACTAAGGTGTGATCATGTTTTGCTTGTGAGAGAATCTTAGTCAACGGGTCTGCCACATTCAGATCCGCATGTATTTTGCAAATTTCTATGTCAACAATGCTCTGCATGGAGCTACTCTAGGTAATTGCTCCGACTTTCAATATGTATCTAGACCAAGACTTAGAGTCATCTAGATTAGTGTCAAACTTGCATCGGCGTAACCCTTTACGACGAACCTTTTTTTTCACTTCCATAATCGAGAAACATATCCTTATTCCACTAAGGATAATTTTGACCGCTGTCCAGTGATCTACTCCTAGATCACTATCGTACTTGCCAAACTCAGTGGTAGGGCATACAATAGATCTGGTATACAGCATGGCATACTTTATAGAACCTATGACTGAGGCATAGGGAATGACTTTCATTCTCTTTCTATCTTCTGCTGTGGTCGGGCTTTGAGTCTTACTCAACTTCACACCTTGTAATACAGGTAAGAACTATTTCTTTGACCGCTCTATTTTGAACTACTTCAAAATCTTGTCAAGGTATGTACTCATTGAAAAAACTTATCAAGCGTCTTGATCTATCTCTATAGATCTTGAAGCTCAATATGTAAGCAGCTTCACCAAAGTCTTTCTTTGAAAAACTCCTTTCAAACACTCCTTTATGCTTTGCAGAATAATTCTACATTATTTCCGATCAACAATATGTCATTCACATATACTTATCAGAAATGTTGTAGTGCTCCCACTCACTTTCTTGTAAATACAGGCTTCACCGCAAGTCTGTATAAAACTATATGCTTTGATCAACTTATCAAAGCATATATTCCAACTCCGAGATTCTTGCACCAGTCCATAGATGGATCGCTGGAGCTTGCATATTTAGTCAACACCTTTAGGATCGACAAAACCTTCTAGTTGCATCGTATACAACTCTTCTTTAGTAAATCCATTAAGGAATGCAGTTTTGTTTATCCATTTGCCAGATTTCATAAAACGCGGCAATTGTTAACATGATTCGGACAGACTTAAGCATAGATACGAGTGAGAAACTCTCATCGTAGTCAACACCTTGAACTTGTCGAAAACCTTTTGCGACAATTCTAGCTTTGTAGATAGTAACACTACTATCAGCATCCGTCTTCCTCTTGAAGATCCATTTATTTTCTATGGCTTGCCGATCATCGGGCAAATCCATCAAAGTCCATACTTTTTTCTCATACATGGATCATATCTCAGATTTCATGGCCTCAAACCATTTCGTGGAATCTGGGCTCATCATCGCTTCCTCATAGTTCATAGGTTCATCATGATCTAGTAGCATGACTTCCAGAGAAGGATTACCGTACCACTCTGGTGCGGATCTTACTCTGGTTGATCTACGAGGTTCAGTAGTATCTTGTTCTAAAGTTTCATGATCATCATCATTATCTTCCTCACTAACTGGTGTAGGTGTCACAGAAACAGTTTTCTGTGATGTACTACTTTCCAATAAGGGAGCAGGTACAGTTACCTCATCAAGTTCTACTTTCCTCCCACTCACTTCTTTTGAGAGAAACTCCTTCTCCAGAAAAACTCCGAATTTAGCAACAAAAGTCTTGCCTTCGGATTTGTGATAGAAGGTGTACCCAATAGTCTCCTTTGGGTATCCTATGAAGACATATTTCTCTGATTTGGGTTCGAGCTTATCAGGATGAAACTTTTTTCATATAATCATCGCAACCCCAAACTTTTAAGAAACGACAGCTTAGGTTTCTTGCCAAACCATAGTTCACACGGTGTCGTCTCAACGGATTTAGATGGTGCCCTATTTAACATGAATGCAGCTGTCTCTAATGCATAACCCCAAAACGATACTGGTAGATCGGTAAGAGACATCATAGATTGCACTATATCCAATAAAGTACGATTATGACGTTCGGACACACCATTATGCTGTGGTGTTCCATGTGGCATGAGTTTGTGAAACTATTCCACATTGTTTTAATTGAAGACCAAACTCGTAACTCAAATATTTTACCTCTGCGATCATATCGTAGAAACTTTTATTTTCTTGTCACGATGATTTTCCACGTCACTCTGAAATTCTTTGAACTTTTCAAATGTTTCAGACTTATGTTTCATCAAGTAGATATCCCCATATCTGCTCAAATCATCTGTGAAGGTCGGAAAATAATGATACCTGCTGCAAGCCTTAATATTCATCGGACCACATACATCAGTATGTATGATTTCCAACAAATCTGTTGCTTGCTTCATTGTTCCGGAGAACGGTGTTTTAGTCATCTTGCCCAAGAGGCATGGTTCGCAAGAATCAAGTGATTCATAATCAAGTGATTCCAAAATCCCATCAGCATGGAGTTTCTTCATGCGCTTTACACCAATATGACCTAAACAGCAGTGCTACAAATAAGTTGCACTATCATTATTAACTTTGCATCTTTTGGTTTCAATATTATGATTATGTGTATCACTACGATCGAGATCCAACGAACTATTTTCATTGGGTGTGTAACCATATAAGGTTTTATTCATGTAAACAGAACAACAATTTATTCTCTTACTTAAATGAATAAGCGTATCACAATAAACATGATCAAATCATATCCATGCTTAACGCAAACACCAAATAACACTTATTCAGGTTCAACACTAATCCCAAAAGTATAGGGAGTGTGCGATGATGATCATATCAATCTTGGAACCACTTCCAACACACATCATCACTTCACCCTTAACTAGTCTCTGTTTATTCTGCAACTCCCGTTTCGAGTTACTAATCTTAGCAACTGAACTAGTATCAAACACTGAGGGGTTGCTATAAACACTAGTAAAGTACACATCAATAACATGTATATCAAATATACTTATGTTCACTTTGCCATCCTTCTTATCTGCCAATCACTTGAGGTAGTTCCGCTTCCAGTGACCAGTCCCTTTGCAGTAGAAACACTCAGTCTCAGGCTTAGGACCAGACTTGGGCTTCTTCACTTGAGCAGCAACTTGCTTGCTGTTCTTCTTGAAGTTCCCCTTCTTCCCTCTGCCCTTTTCTTGAAACTAGTGATCTTGTCAACCATCAACACTTGATGTTTTTCTTGATTTCTACCTTCGTTGATTTCAGCATCATGAAGAGCTTGGGAGTTGTTTCCGTTATCCCTTGCATATTATAGTTCATCACGAAGTTCTACTAAGTTGGTGATGGTGACTAGAGAATTCTGTCAATCACTATCTTATCTGGAAGATTAACTCCCACTTGATTCAAGTGATTGTAGTACCCAGACAATCTGAGCACATGCTCACTAGTTGAGCGATTCTCCTCCATCTTTTAGTTATAGAACTTGTTGGAGACTTCATATCTCTCAACTCGGGTATTTGCTTGAAATATTAACTTCAACTCCTGGAACATCTCATATGGTCCATGACGTTCAAAAACGTCTTTGAAGTCCCGATTCTAAGCCGTAAATCATGGTGCACTAAACTATCAAGTAGTCATCATATTGAGCTAGCCAAACGTTCATAACATCCGCATTTGCTCCTGCAATAGGTCTGTCACCTAGCGGTGCATCAAGGACATAATTCTTCTGTGCAGCAATGAGGATAAACCTCAGATCACGGATCCAATCCGCATCATTGCTACTAACATCTTTCAACACAATTTTCTCTAGGAACATATAAAAATAAACATATGAAAGCAACAACGCAAGTTATTGATCTACAACATAATTTGCAAATACTACCAGGACTAAGTTCATGATAAATTAAAGTTGAATTAATCATATTACTTAAGAACTCCCACTTAGACAGACATCTCTCTAGTCATCTAAGTGATCACGTGATCCAAATCAACTAAACCATGTCTGATCATCACGTGAGATGGAGTAGTTCTCAATGGTGAACATCACTATGTTGATCATATCTACTATATGATTCACGCTCGACCTTTCGGTCTCCGTGTTCCGAGGCCATATCTGTATATGCTAGGCTCGTCAAGTCTAACCTGAGTATTCCGCGTGTGCAACTATTTTGCACCCGTTGTATTTGAGCGTAGAGCCTATCACACCCGATCATCACGTGGTGTCTCAGCACGAAGAACTTTCGCAATGATGCATACTCAGGGAGAACACTTCTTGATAATTAGTGAGAGATCATCTTAAAATGCTACCGTCAATCAAAGCAAGATAAGATGCATAAAGGATAAACATCACATGCAATCAATATAAGTGATATGATATGGCCATCATCATCTTGTGCTTGTGATCTCCATCTCCGAAGCACCGTCGTGATCACCATCGTCACCGGCGTGGCACCTTGATCTCCATCGTAGCATCATTGTCGTTACGCCATCTATTGCTTCTACGACTATTGCTACCGCTTAGTGATAAAGTAAAGCAATTACAGGGCGTTTGCATTTCATACAATAGAGCGACAACCATATGGCTCCTGCCAGTTGCCGATAACTTCGGTTACAAAACACGATCATCTCATACAATAAAATATAGCATCACGTCTTGACCATATCACATCACAACATGCCCTGCAAAACAAGTTAGACGTCCTCTACTTTGTTATTGCAAATTTTACGTGGCTGCTATGGGCTGAGCAAGAACCATTCTTACCTACGCATCAAAACCACAATGATAGTTCGTCAAGTTAATGATGTTTTAACCTTCGCAAGGACCGGGCGTAGCCACACTCGATTCAGCTAAAGTGAGAGAGACAGACACCCGCCAGCCACCTTTAAGCAACGAGTGCTCGTAGCGGTGAAACCAGTCTCGCGTAAGCGTACGCGTAATGTCGGTCCGGGCCGCTTGATCTCACAATGCCGCTGAACCAAAGTATGACATGCTGGTAAGCAGTATGACTTATATCGCCCACAACTCACTTGTATTCTACTCGTGCATATGACATCTACGCATAATACCTGGCTCTGATGCCACTGTTGGGGAACGTAGTAATTTCAAAAAAAATCCTACGCACACGCAAGATCATGGTGATGGCATGGCAACGAGAGGGGAGAGTATTGTCCACGTACCCTCGTAGACCATAAGCGGAAGCGTTATGACAACGCGGTTAATGTAGTTGTACGTCTTCACAATCCGACCGATCCAAGTACCGAACGTACGGCACCTCCGAGTTTAGCACACGTTCAGCTCGATGACGATCCCCAGACTCCGATCTAGCAAAGCGTCGGGGATGAGTTTCGTCAGCACGACGGCGTGGTGACGATGATGATGTTCTACCGGCACAGGGCTTCGCCTAAACTCTGCGACTATATGACCGAGGTGGAATATGGTGGAGGGGGGCACCGCACACGGCTAAGGAACGATCCGTAGATCAACTTGTGTTGTTCCTAGAGGTGCCCCCCTGCCCCCTATATAAAGGAGCAAGGGGGAGGGGGTGGCCGGCCTAGGAGGGGGCGCGCCAAGGGGAGTCCTACTCCCACCGGGAGTAGGACTCCCTCCTTGTTGGAGTAGGAGAAGGGGAAAGAGGGGGAGAGGAAGAAGGAAAAGGGGTCTGCACCCCTTGTCCAATTCGGACCAGAGGGGGGGCGCGGGCCTCCTTCCTTTTGGCCTCTCTCCTCTATTCCCGTATGGCCCAATAAGGCCCATATACTCCCCGGCGAATTCCCGTAACTCTCTGGTACTCCAAAAAATACCCGAATGACTTGAAACCTTTCTGAACTCCGAATATAGTCGTCCCATATATCGATCTTTACGTCTCGACCATTTCGAGACTCCTCGTCATGTACCCGATCTCATTCGGGACTCCGAACTCCTTCGGTATATCTAAACTCATAAACTCATAATATAACTGTCATCGAAACCTTAAGCGTGCGGACCCTACGGGTTCGAGAACTATGTAGACATGACCTAGAACTATTCTCAGTCAATAACCAATAGCGGAACCTAGATGCTCATATTGGCTCCTACATATTCTACGAAGATCTTTATCGGTCAAACCGCATAACAATCCGCATCATTGCTACTAACATCTTTCAACACAATTTTCTCTAGGAACATATCAAAATAAACATATGAAAGCAACAACGCGAGCTATTGATCTACAACATAGATATGCTAATACTACCAGGACTAAGTTCATGATAAATTAAAGTTCAATTAATCATATTACTTAAGAACTCCCACTTAGATAGACATCCCTCTAATCCTCTAAGTGATCACGTGATCCAAATCAACTAAACCATGTCCGATCATCACGTGAGATGGAGTAGTTTCATCGGTGAACATCATTATGTTGATCATATCTACTATATGATTCACGCTCGACCTTTCGGTCTCCGTGTTCCGAGGCCATATCTGTATATGCTAGGCTCGTCAAGTTTAACCTGAGTATTCCGCGTGTGCAACTGTTTTGCACCCGTTGTATTTGAACGTAGAGCCTATCACACCCGATCATCACGTGGTGTCTCAGCATGAAGAACTTTCGCAACGGTGCATACTTAGGGAGAACACTTCTTGATAATTAGTGAGAGATCATCTTAAAATGCTACCGTCAACCAAAGCAAGATAAGATGCAAAAAAAGATAAACATCACATGCAATCAATATAAGTGATATGATATGGCCATCATCATCTTGTGCCTGTGATCTCCATCTCCGAAGCACCGTCATGATCACCATCGTCACCGGCGCGACACCTTGATCTCCATCATAGCATCATTGTCGTCTCGCCAATCTTATGCTTCCACGACTATTGCTACCGCTTAGTGATAAAGTAAAGCATTACATCGCGATTGCATTGCATACAATAAAGCCACAACCATATGGCTCCTGCCAGTTGCCGATAACTCGGTTACAAAACATGATCATCTCATACAATAAAATTCAACATCATGTCTTGACCATATCACATCACAACATGCCCTGCAAAAACAAGTTAGACGTCCTCTACTTTGTTGTTGCAAGTTTTACGTGGCTGATACGGGCTTTAAGCAAGAACCAATCTCACCTACGCATCAAAACCACAACGATAGTTTGTCAAATAGACTCCGTTTTAACCTTCGCAAGGACCGGGCGTAGCCACACTCGGTTCAACTAAAGTTGGAGAGACAGTCGCCCGCAAGCCATCTATGTGCAAAGCACGTCGAGGGAACCGTTCTCGCGTAAGCGTACGCGTAAGGTTGGTCTGGGTCGTCTCGTCCAACAATACCGCCGAACCAAAGTATGACATGCTGGTAGGCAGTATGACTTGTATCGTCCACAACTCACTTGTGTTCTACTCGTGCAAATAACATCAAACCATAAAACCTGGCTCGGATGCCACTGTTGGGGAACGTAGTAATTTCAAAAATTTTCCTACGCACACGCAAGATCATGGTGATGCATAGCAACGAGAGGGGAGAGTGTTGTCTACGTACCCACGCAGACCGAATGCAGAAGCGTTGACGCAACGTAGAGGAAGTAGTCGTACGTCTTCCCGATCCGACCGATCCAAGTACCGTTACTCCGGCACCTCCGAGTTCTTAGCACACGTACAGCTCGATGACGATCCCCGGGCTCCGATCAAGCAAAGCTTCGGGGAGGAGTTCCGTCAGCACGACAGTGTGGTGACGATCTTGATGTTCTACCGTTGCGGGGCTTCGCCTAAGCACTACAACAATATGACCGAGGTGGAATATGGTGGAGGGGGGCACCGCACACGGCTAAGGAACGATCACAAGGATCAACTTGTGTGTTTAGAGGTGCCCCCTGCCTCCGTATATAAAGGAGCCAAGGGGGAGAGGTGCGCCGGCCAGGAGGAGGGCGCAGGAGAAGTCCTACTCCTACCGGGAGTAGGACTCCCCCCCCCCAATCCTATTCCCCTAGGATTCCCAAGGGGGAAAGAGGGAGAGGGGTGGCCGGCCACCTCTCCTAGTCCTAATAGGACTAGGGGAGGGGGGAGGCGTGCAGCCCTTATGGGCAGCCCTTTCACCTTTCCACTAAGGCCCAATAAGGCCCATATGACTCCCGGGGGGTTCCGGTAACCTCCCGGTAATCCGGTAAAATCCTGATTTCACCCGGAACACTTCCGATGTCCAAACATAGGCTTCCAATATATCAATCTTTATGTCTCGACCATTTCGAGACTCCTCGTCATGTCCGTGATCACATCCGGGACTCCGAACAACCTTCGGTACATCAAAATGCATAAACTCATAATAACTGTCATCGTAACGTTAAGCGTGCGGACCCTACGGTTCGAGAACAATGTAGACATGACCGAGACACGTCTCCGGTCAATAACCAATAGCGGGACCTGGATGCCCATATTGGCTCCTACATATTCTACGAAGATCTTTATCGGTCAGACCGCTTAACAACATACGTTGTTCCCTTTGTCATTGGTATGTTACTTGCCCGAGATTCGATCGTCGGTATCCAATACCTAGTTCAATCTCGTTACCGGCAAGTCTCTTTACTCGTTCCGTAATACATCATCTCACAACTACCATATTAGTTGTAATTCTTGCAAGGCTTATGTGATGTGTATTACCGAGAGGGCCCAGAGATACCTCTCCGACAATCGGAGTGACAAAACCTAATCTTGAAATATGCCAACCCAACATGTACCATTGGAGACACCTGTAGTACTCCTTTATAATCACCCAGTTACGTTGTGACGTTTGGTAGTACCCAAAGTGTTCCTCCGGTAAACGGGAGTTGCATAATCTCATAGTTATAGGAACATGTATATGTCATGAAGAAAGCAATAGCAACATACTAAACGATCGGGTGCTAAGCTAATGGAATGGGTCATGTCAATCAGATCATTCAACTAATGATGTGACCTCGTTAATCAAATAACAACTCATTGTTCATGGTTAGGAAACATAACCATCTTTGATTAACAAGCTAGTCAAGTAGAGGCATACTAGTGACACTTTGTTTGTCTATTTATTCACACATGTATTATGTTTCCGGTTAATACAATTCTAGCATGAATAATAAACATTTATCATGATTATAAGGAAATAAATAATAACTTTATTATTGCCTCTAGGGCATATTTCCTTCAATTACAAGTCTTTCAATACAATGTTGGTTGGCCACCCATGATGAACTAGAGCGCATAGAGAAATACTATTCTTTCCGGTCTCTCCATATGTGGCTCGCATGCATTTCGAAACTAAAGTAGGAACATTTAGCTAACCAATTAAACATCACTCAGTTTTACTAATATCAGCAATATCTGATATGAATTTATACAACTAAGCTTGTTTAGCTTGATGGGTGGAGCAGTGGTATTACGACACGAACCACATAGGCTGATTGTGGTCATCATAAAATGGGGAAACCATAAGCATGATGAGTACAGTGTTGACCATGGCAGTGGGATGGCGGATCTAAAGCTGCAAACCATGCAAAGGGTAGTTAGCAACTGATGTTTGCTTTGAAATAACAACTAATATTTGGTATGGACAAGAAAGTACGGTCAACAAGTGACAAAGAAATGCAATTATGTTGTCTCTCTATATGTCGCGACATGCATTTGGAAACTCAAGTGGGACCTTTAGCTAACCAATTAAATGTGTCAGTTAACTAATATCAGTATCATATCACAATCATATTTGAACAACTAAGCTTTCGAATTCTGAGTGTTGTGTTGTTTAGATTGAAGGGTGGAGTAATGCTAGTACGACAGAAAGCACCTACGCAGATCATAGTAGAGTAGATAAAAGGGGAAAACCCTAAGCATCAAGAGAAAAATCAGGAAAGTGGAACTAGCTGGACCAGTGGGTGGCGCACATGCTTTTCGAAACGAATATAGAACATTAGGTGACCAATTAAACGTTCTCTGTTTTAGTGATATGAGCATCATATCAGATTCGTATTTCAACATGTAAGCTTTGGGTTGAGGTCTTGAGGAGCAGTGCTAGCACAACACGAAGCACCTATGATGATGGTAGTGAATATAAAGGGGGGAAACCATAAGCTTTACGAGTATAGTGCCCGTGCCATGGCGGATCTGAAGGTGCAAACGGAACAAAGCTACTTTGCAACCAATGTTTGCTTTAAACTAGCCACTATGATTTGGTACGGACAAGGAAAGTACAGTAAACAAATTACGATCTATTTTCCGGGTGAGATCAATAACTTAAGCACATATGAAAGAGTACCACCTCTCTTGTGACGCCGTGTAGGCCTATGCTGATATGTTGAGGGTGCTACGGGTGCGATGGCTGTCGGCGGCGGGGAAGAAGACTTTAGACGGTAGACGGCCGGGTCGGGGGATATATCCTATTGCCGTGGACGAGGCGGTCATAGGAGCAGCAACGACAAGGTGGACGACAGCACCGATGAAGCGAGAGGAGGCGATGAAAGGATCCTGGTCCAGCGCCATGGATGAGAGACGTCCATCTCTTGCAGTGGACGACGGGGTAGGGGTAGCGGCTCCGGCAAGGTGGAGGATGGGGTGGCGGACGAAGAAGGCTGGCCGCAGTGCAGAGGTTGTCGTGCCGCCGACGGTATATGAATGGGGAAATGGAGGGGAGGGGGATATCAAACTTTGGGACGCGCTTCTCTGAAATGTGGGTTACGAACTTATCTCCCGTTTAAATTTTCGGACATCGCGTCGGTTGGGGATAGGACGGTAATCTCGCATCTCCCAAATATTTGCCGGTAACTATTTCGGGCGAGGAGAGGGTGCTTTGCCTCCCACGGTTGGCGCCCATGGTGTATGAACGAGGCTGACAGGTAGGGTGGTTGTGTCACGTCTGAGGGAAGTTACACATCTGCCCCTATTTAAAATATTAGCCTACATCGATTTCGGACGAGGAGAGTTTGTTTTGCTGTCCATCGTGTATGAATGGGGAAATGGAGGAAGAGACACATGTTTTTCGGACGAGCTTGAATCAAATGTGTTTTGCCGCCCACGTTTGGCGCCCACCGTGTCTGAATGGGTTCAGAGGCCGTCGTGTCACGTCTGATTGAAGTTACTAGTCTACCCCTATCGACAACAGTGTAAATCCGGTCGATAAGGATGTCAAGTGTGAGGGGTAGACAGTAATTTCCATCTCACAAACACTTGCTTCGGGCAGCCCACAAATTATAGTGGGTGTTTAGCCACTTCGTTCAAAACTTGGGAGAATTAGCATTCACGTTTGCCCCGGGCCCTGGTAAACTAAATTCAAATCCAATTTGTATTCGATTACGAATATCCAAAGATAATTCTACGTTTTGTTATTTATTTCTTCAAAATCACAACAAAGATTTATTCCACCTTTATATATGATTATGATTTAGAAATGCCATGATCTTCAAATTCAGTAGGTTGGATACACTCTGAGTCAAACAGTTATTTCATCCAATACAATATGCTCACACGAAAAACAGTTCACCTTATGTCAATCATACAAGTACTGAGGATTACCTCACCTAAAAAATCCGAATCGTTACAATACATGGACAACATAGGGGGTCTTGCAACATAATCCATTCAGAGACATGACACAACATGCAAGTACAATAATCTAATGACAATTTCAACTGGTATCTAAAGAAGAACTGGGATTACCTTGGGCTTCAGATAGCAGAAACAGCAGGACCTCCTCCGTCTTCAAATGCAACATTCTTACTTCCTCCAATTCTTGGGTTGCTTGTATAATGCGTGCCGCTAATTCCGTAATTTCCAGCCTCAAGATAAAGGTAACCTCATTCATGTCAGCCACACCATCTCTTTCTGCCTCTAGTAGAGCCTCAAGCACTATAATATCTGTGCTCAGACTGCTCTCCGGCAGTGTTGCCTCTGAACTGCTACCATCTGGTAACATGGATGGCGCACTACTTCCACAAATAGATTCTGGGGTTGTACATTGTGTCCTAGTGTGAACGGCATCCTGAAAGGTTTCCGCTGGACATAAGTAAGAGATAGTTATCGTATGATCCATGCAGTAAGATTACATGGTAAACGACGGACGAATTATTGCCGAGCATGGCAAACTATATTTAAATGGTTCGAAGCAGCATCAGCCGAAAAGAAATTAAAATGGTAAGATGAAACTAGGGATGTAAGTGGAAAATAAACAACATCCGCCAGTCCCATCTAGTTAGTTTTTGCTACCTCCCTAGTTCATTTTCCTCAAAAAACAAAAACTCTTTTGAACTATCATACCACTAGTGGACTTTAATCGGGATTAAATGGGACCCAATTGACATCCCTAGTTGAAAGGGAGTGTACCACCACTATATTTAAGTTGCCAAGGCATCTAAGCAGTTGAAATAATCTGAGAAAGCACTTAACAGTGTGGCCTCATATAAACTACGAAGACATTCTTGCGATGAAGTTGAGAGGAAAAGTTAAGGACTCAAATGAAATAGGTATGCATTTCTTTACGATAGTACAGCAGGCACTGCTGACATATTGGCCAACTCAGGTATAGCGTAACATCAAACAAGCATTCGAATCAAGCAATACAGCAGAGCAGACAACTGAACTATTTGTAATTCGGTAGGATTACAGGTTGAGGGGACAAGCCAAGAAAGCAGCCCACTCGCATTACATTTCACATGTACTAAAACACACTGGCTTAACATATGTTGCTGTGAAGCCTCGCTGCTGTTGCAATGTTCTTTGAAGATATCGTCAGCATCCCGTGGTTGCAAATCTAGTTGTTGTAGTTTATTCTACACCCTCTATTTAGGTAAAATTAATTTTAATCGCATGCACCGGTCCGAATTGATCATCAATGGTTCATCTAAACTAATGAAAGAAGGGTGTGTGCATACACGACAATATATCTGCTTCCCTCTATTCTTATGCTTGTTCGAGGTGCCAGCCCCAAAAGAACAAATATTTTGCTTGATGGGGTTGACAACTCCATAATTAATAGAAGCATCAAATTAGTCATGCAACTTGGGAAGATCAAGAACACACAAACAAGTAATGAACAGAGGCTCGGAGTAGTGATGTAATAGCTAGCATCAGAAAATGTAGGGTAAAACGAACAAAAAGTAGCAGAACCACATGCTAGTTTGCTGATGTGTAATTAAGCATAGAGAACATTAAGTAGTCTGATGGAACCAACAGGTGGCATCAGAACAACACCATTATCATAAATATAGCATTCAAGAAGTAAAATAGTAGGCAGTGATATCTAGGAAGTACAGTAATACTCCCTCCATTCCAAAATAGATGACTCAACTTTGTACTAACTTCAGTACAAAGTTAGTACAAAGTTGGGTCATCTATTTTTGAACGGAGGGAGTACTTAGGACAAAACTAAATCATATTAACTATATGTGCACTGGTATGTAATTTAGCACATGTAACATGTTCACTGCCAGAAGTATGGCCCTACAGGTGCAAGCAGAATAACGCGTCTCATGAAAAACTGAATGATGCCCTGAAGAAATTCAAAGGTGCGGTGCTTATGCTAGGAAAGTAAACGTAGGCGCCGGCCGTTGGATAATAGTACCCGATTCTCGGCGGCGTATGGGTATAGTTGTCATACTTGATAGCTAAGGATCATCGATGGTGCTCGTGTTGCGGTTGAGTTTGGGTCGGCTGTCACCGTCGCTGAAGCGGCTCCGGTGCTACGGTTGCGGCGCCTGTCGACATACAAGAAAGCTCATCTATGGTAAGTGAACAGTTGCACGATAAAGAGAAAAACCGAAGCAGTACAAATCGAAATAACCTGATGAGGCTGCGGCGTCGGTAAAGCAGGGCCGGTGGAGTTGAATATGGTGTCCATGGAGCGGGTCCGGTGCAGTGGACAAAGGCTTCGGCGGGTGTCGGTGTCAAAACCGGCGAATCTTGGGTAGGGGGTCCCGATCTGTGTGTCTTAGGCTGATGGTAACAGGAAGCGAGGGACACAATGTTTACCCAGGTTCGAGCCCTCTCGATGGAGGTAAAACCCTACTTCCTCCTTGTTTAATATTGAAGATATGAGTAGTACAAGATTAGATCTACCACGAGATCATAGAGGCTAAACCCTAAGAGCTAGCCTACGATGGTATGATTGTAATTGTGATCGGCCTTCTAAGGACCATCCTCTCCAGTTTATATAGACACCGGAGAGGGCTAGGGTTTACATGGAGTCGGTTACAAGGAAGGAAACATAATATCCGGATCGCCAAGCTTGCCTTCCATGCAAAGGAGAGTCCCATCCGGACACGGGCCAAAGTCTTGAGTCTTGTATCTTCACGCTTCAATAGTCCGGACGATGTATACAGTCCTGCAGTCCGAATACCCCCTAATCCAGGACTCCCTCAGTAGCCCCTGAACCAGGCTTCAATAACGATGAGTCCGCCGCGCAGTCTTGTCTTCGGTATTGCAAGGCGGGTTCCTTCTCCGAATACTCCAAAGTAACCGTCGAACACTTCAAACTGTGTCCGGATCTGCAAGATGATCTTCACATACCATTGTAGGGAACATAGCATAAATCTGATCTGCTAGAAATCTTTGTACGTCGTGCCCTTACATCGTGGCCTGGTTCAACATGAACCGGCGTTTCTTGCCCCACCTTGACTCGCGTTGCGAGGTGGTTTTATTGGCACGTCCTGCCAAAGCAGAAATCGCGTTCCTCTTATTATGGGATTTTCCATCAATATGGGCGTGCGTAACCCCATGACGACCGTTGGTATGACTCCGTGTATTTTTGGATAAGTCTCAAGCGGTCACGCCGAGGACTCTTGATATTCACCCCCTTTATAAAGGGGTCGAGGCCTATGCCTCTTTTCCACCTCCCTTGCACCTTCTCACACCTCGAGCTCAAACACCCAAGACCTAAGCTCCAACACCCCAGATCCTCCAATATGTCCGGATCCAACCCTAAAGGCCAGTGGGTGGCCTCCTCGAGCCAAGAGGAGGACATTACGAGGCTTAGGGGGGTCGAATACCTGACCGCCGATATTCAGCACAGGCTTCCTGCTCCAGGGCAGGTTATCCCTACACCGGTTGTGTTTGTCCCTCACTTCCTCCACGGCATGGGCCTCACCCTCGACCCCTTTGTGAGGGGGCTCATGTTCTACTATGGGTTGGATTTTCATGATCTGGCTCCGGACGCTATCCTCCATATCTCGTCGTTCTTTATTATGTGCGAGGCTTTTCTCCATCTCACCCCACACTTCGGCTTATGGCTCAAGACCTTCAATGTAAAGCCGAAGATGAACGAGGGGCGACATGCGGAGTGCGGAGGTGCCATAATAAGAGGGAACGCCGATGCTCCATGGCCCGAGGGTTCTTTCCCGGAAGTATCCGATGTATGGCAACGGAGGTGGTTTTATGTTACGGCTCCCAGAGGCACAAAGTGGGTACCCGCCCCTGAGTTCCGCTCGGGCCCTCCGTCACAGTTGGCGTCATGGACCGACGTAGGTCGGAATTGGGGACCCGCCAGTGATGTTCCAATACTACAGAGCCATGTCCGGGAGCTTATCGAGAGGGACATAAATCTTGTCAGCATAATTCAAGTAATGCTAATCCGACGGATGTTGCCGTGCAAACGTCGGCCTCTCCGGATGTGGGAGTTCAATCCGGAGGGTCCGCGGACTATTAAGCACTTCTTCGGCCTGAAGCTCGAAGGGATGTGTAAATTATTCTTCGGACCACAAGTAAAGTGTCCGGACACCATCGAGGATGCGGGCTTAAGCTGCAATCGCCTAGATACCCAAGTAAGTAACCTTAAAGCCGGACACTCTGTTTATATTTGCCATAACCATTGTTCTGAAAACCCTCTATGGCCAGGAATGGCTCAACAAAGCGGACAGAATCAGGTGTCCGACGCCACTTCCTGAAGGCTCGCCGGGTCCAACCGTAGCCAAGATGCTTGGCCGGGTGCTTAGCAAAATGCCCTCAGGGAAAGGCGAAGGAAAGGGCAGCGAAGCCGAACTTCACACACTACGCATCCGGACCGGGGGAATTGATTTCTCCCCAAAGGAGGATAGTCGGGGAGGGGAATCCGAGGCCACCTCCCCGCGTGGGAAGAAAAGGGCCGCCTCCGAAGACTTGGAGATGGAGATGCCCAAGCAAGGGAAGAAGGTATCACCAGGGGGCTCTGCCGCGATGGGCACCCTCGCCGCGTCATGCCCACCAACGGGCCAGCCCTCCGCCAAGCTGTAAGTTAATCGTTAATTCGAAGGTGCGGTGTTTCTCCGAGATCCCTAACCAGGATTCGTCTTTTGCAGTCTGGCTAGCAGCTCTTCTCAACAAAGATCATCTTCGGGGGATCTTCCTCCGGAGATGATGGAGAGCGAGACCCCACCCACCTCTCCGCCTCATGAAGCGGGAGACACGGAGGTGTCGTCACGGAGGAGTCCGGTTCTGCCGAAGCCGGAAGCTAATACGTCAGCCGCCCTAAGCCCGGAGCGCTTGGCTCCCACGGGGGGCGATGACAAGGGTCCGGCACAGTTTGATGTTCGGCCGGACGTACTAATAGGTCTTCTGGAGCGAGCTGCGCTCTCGGAGGAGCACCGCTCATTAATGAGCGCGGTGCTTCAGAAGATTTCATCCGCTACAAGCGGTTTGAATGAGGCATTTACGAGCCTGCTCAGAGGCTTTGAGGTATGTAGTAAAAAATGCACTATTTTTGGCTGTGAGGCACGCGCTAGGTGTGCTCCATATGGATAGTAGCCCCTAAGACTCTGGTTGCGCGCCATAGGCGGCAAACGGGGGATCATATAGTAATGGCTGTGTTGTACATGTGCGCAGGTATCTAAGGATCTGGTAGCCGACCAGTCTATTGAAGTTGTCGAACTAAGGAGGCAGATCGGATCTATCAATGCCGATATCACGCTGGTGAACAAGCGGCTGGACAAGTCACATGGTATGTGCTCTGCTTCCCTTATTATGTTGTATAGGAAAATGAGAGAGGGGCATAATATTAATACAATGTGTTTGTACTTCAGATGGTGCTGCTGCCGTGGAGGCCCTGAGGGCGGAACTTGCTTAGGCCAAGGAACAAGCTCGGGCTAGCAATGCGGCTTCCCTAAAGGCGGCCGAAGAATTGAGAGCCGAACAGGCTGCTCATCGCCGAAGCGAGGAAAAGATAGCCGAAATGACTGTGGAGTTGAAAAATGCCGCCGATCGGTATGTACTCCTTGAAAAGGAGAATAAGGCTAGCTCGGCCAAGCTTGACAAGGCACTTAATGCACCAAGGAGATGCGTACCGAGATCCGGGGTATGCGGGAGGAGCTCCAACAGGCCGACAAAATCATGGCTGGGGGCTCCTACTTACTGTGGATGAAGTTTTTGGATCTGAAGTATGCTCCCCTGGATGGACGCTGGAGTCCGGCCGATGCATATGCGGACTTGGCGAATAGTACGGCTGACGCTGCCAAGTTCTTCGAGGATCAAGGTGATAAGGAAGTGGAGAAGCTTTTCTGGTCGCAATTCAATGCTCCCACTCGCCCGCTGCTGTTAAATGAGAAGATGGCTGCTGTGGCGGAGCTTCACAGGCTGTCCAGGCTTGCAATGCGGTCTATAATAGACCATATTTGGCCGACGGGGCCTAAGCCGGATAGTTACTTTGGTTTGGTGCAACAATTCCTTGGGGCCTTGCCTCGGATCGACGCCATGAGGAGGTCGGTGTGCATAGAGGGTGCACGAATGGCTCTTGCCCGCGTTAAAGCCTATTGGACGGATATGGAGGCCACCATTATAGCGACCCAGGATCCTGCGGGAGGCCAATATCCGGTCGAGCACTACTTGGCGCAGGTCACAGAAGGTGCCCGCCTAATAGAGGCGCAGTGCTCAAGGAATGTCTTGTTCGAGTGATGAATCGAATCATTGTAAAAACAATGTTTATTTTGATTATGAGGCTATATGTATACTGTTTGCCTGAAAGTATGTTTGTGTCCCCTGTGCGGCCATATATATATATATACACACACACACATATATATGTATATATATATATGTGTCTGTGTGTGTGTGTGTAATCCAAAAGTTAGCAGTCGTTGGCTTCAGCCCCCACGCATACAATGCAGGGGTGTTCGTGAAAAATATGCTTAATCACACTTGATCCAACGTCTTGGTCTATTAAGGAGGTGATCGCACGTCGAACTAGGCAACCGGACTATATAGCTGTAACACTTTCGCTTAGCCATGGGAGTATAACGGTGGGACTACTATGTAGCCCCTGTTACCTTCGCGTGTATCCGAATACGGGCGCGTATGTACATTGCCGGGAAACGGCCCTTCGTTAATGCAGGGGAATCCTAAAGATTCCGATGAGTCTTCGAGTGGTTGAACAGTCTCTCGCTGTATCATGACAGTCAGTTTTCGGCTTTCTCTACTGAGGTGCTCATCCGGAATAACCAGGGCACAATCGCAGTAGTTCTCCTTTGGCCACCTTTGTCGATAATAACGAAACGTAAGGCGGCAAACCCAGGAGCCGGGCAAACCCAACATTTGACCAAAGACATGATTCGGAGCTGATGCATATAAGGCCAAACTCGTGACGCCGAACACTCCCGAAGGTATTCGGACTTTATAACAGAAGATGGGCTCAAGAATGCCCATTCATTATAAACCCTGTGTTTCCAGGTACGTGCGTTAATCTGTCATGGCGAAATGCCAATAACGGCAGTATCCTCTGTGGGTATGGAACCCATGGGATGGTTAAACAACAAGAGGCAATAGAAAAGGTTTACATAGGGGCTTAATCTAAAAAGAAACCTGTTGAGAGGGGCCCTGCTGCACGCCTGCGCCTTTATCTCCGTTGTGCCGTATCCTAGAAGGGTATCGCGCGAACCTTGTCTGTGAAAAAGAGAACTCGTAGGAGAGTATAACGTAAGTATGCGATGGATAATAAAAGTGTAAGATGTTGGCCTGCCAACAAGGTTGAGCCAAGTGTGGGGCTTTATTAAATATGTATAGCCCCTGGTGTCCGCTATGGGATTACATATACGGTGCCCTGGTTCGATTTTATCTCGGCTATCGGACTCGTCTAACCATGTCTGTGGTCCTAATGACCAGTCATGTTTTTTGATATTGGAGGCCGCTTATAGTCCGGCCGCTAGGGCCGTCGCGTGTTCCTCTGCGCGTGAAGAGCGCTCTATGATTCCATTAACGGTGATGACGCCATGTGGACCGGGCATCTTGAGTATAAGGTAGCCATAGTGCGGTAATGCGTTGAAGCGGGCGAAGGCCGTTCTTCCAAGCGATGCATGATAGCCGCTTTAGAAGGGTGCGATGGTGAAGAGTAGTTCTTCGCTTCTGGAATTGCCTGGGGAGCCAACTGTTACCTCCAGTATGACGGAGCCCCTACCATAGGCTTCAACGCCTGGTATCACCCCTTCAAAGGCGGTCTTGCTTTGGCTAATTCTGGATGGGTTTATCCCCATTCTGCGGACAGTGTCCTCGTATATTAAATTGAGACTACTGCCGTCGTCCATGAGGACACGGGTGAGACGGTATCCATCGATTATTGGGTCAAGCACCAAGGCCCCTGATCCTTCACGCCGAGTACTAGTTTGGCCGTTCGTGTGATCGAAGGTGATCGGATAGGACATCCAGTAGTTAGGTGTGGGTACGATGGGCTCTATACCATGCGCGTCTCTGAGCGCGCGTTCGTGCCTTCTCGTGGATGTGTGAGTCACGTGGATCATGTTTACTGTTTTAACCTCTAGCGGGAATTTTTTCTGTCCCCCAGTGTTCGGCTGGCGAGGTTCACCGTCGTCTTCACTTCGTTTTCCCTTCCCTTGTGTTCGGCATTTAATTTGTTGGCCTGCTTGAAGACCCAGCACTCTCTGTGCATGTGGTTCGTAGGTTTGTCAGGGGTGCCATGAATTTGGCACAGTCTGTCTAGGACTCTATTCAGACGAGACGGTCCCTCTTTACTACCTTTAAATGGCTTTTTTGCTGATCAGGTCGAGAGCCCCTGAATCTGGCATTGACCGTTGTGTTGTCCGGGCTCTATTCCTTGTTTTGGATTTTGTTTTTATTACGCCGTGGCTTCTCGTTGCCATCCCTTATTTCGGATGTGCTGGGGTCGCTGGTGCCTTTACGGGCTAGCCAGCTATCTTCACCCGCGCAAAAGCGGGTCATAAGGCTTGTTAAGGCTGCCATTGTCCTTGGCTTTTCTTGGCCGAGGTGTCTGGCGAGCCACTCGTCGTGGATACTGTGTTTGAATGCCGCTAAGGCTTCGGCGTCTGGACAATCGACAATTTGATTCTTCTTAGTGAGGAATATGTTCCAAAGTTTGTGGGCGGACTCTCCGGGCTGTTGGATTATGTGACTTAGATTGTCCGCATCCGAAGGCCGGACATAAGTCCCTTGAAAATTGGCCCTAAAAACGTCCTCGAGTTCCTTCCAACTACCAATTGAATTTTCGGGGATGCTTTTCAGCCAGTGTCGAGATGGTCCCTTTAACTTGAGGGGAAGGTATTTGATGGCGTGGAGGTCGTCCCAACGAGCCATGTGAATATGCAGGATAAAATCCTCGATCCAGACCCCTGGATCTGTCGTTCCGTCGTATGCCTCTATGTTCACAGGTTTGATACCTTGTGGGAATTCATGGTCCAGTACTTCTTCGGTGAAGCACACGGGGTGAGCAGCCCCTCTGTATCTGGACGCGCTGTGGCATGTGGTCGGCTGTTGTTGTGTTCGGTGTTTATTCCGAACTGGTATTTGGCTTGTATGATCGTTCTGGTGACCATAGTCCCTCGCCGGGGTGTGTCCTTTAGATCCGTAGATGGACCTAGCCGCACCGGCTTGCTTGTCCACATGCTCACGTAGATCGTGCGCGGCGTCAGTGGCCGTTAAGTTGTGGTTGTGGAGCGGTACGTTGGGCCTCCTGGTCGTATTAGTCTTTGGTGGAACGGCCTCGTCGTCGAATTCTGGCAGTAGCTTGCGCTTTGGATAGCTCTTTGTATGGCGATCGTCGCCATATCTTTCTTCAGTGTCTAGCACTTTATTCCATCTGCGATTGAGCATTTCCTGTGCGGCTTTGAGCCGTTGCTTCTGCTTCTTTAGACTTCTCGCTGTGGCCATAAGCTTTCTGTGGAGGTTATCTCGTTCCATGCGTTCTTCTGGAATGATGAATGCATCATCGTCCAGACTGTGTTCTTGTCCTGGGGCGGTTTGATGAACTCGTCCATCTGGATCATTGTGATCGAGCATCTGCTCCGAACTTGGTGCAGCCTGACCTGGCTCGTCCTGCTCCATCGCTGGGTCCTCATGGTCGTTATTGCCTTCGGAGTTTATTGGTATGTCGATCCTTCTTGCGCTCGTGTCGCTATTTTTACTGTTGCTGGACTTTGAGCGGCGTCTGCGTCGCCGTTTTGGCTTTTGCCCGGGGGTTTTATCTTCCGGATTGCCGCCGTCGTCCTCCTTGGGCGTATCCACCATGTATATATCGTGTGACGAGGTAGTAGTCCAGCGCCCCAGAGATTCTGAATCTTCTCCTGCATCGTCGTCCATACCGTCGATGCCTTTGGAGTCGAAGTCAAGCACGTCGGTTAAATCATCAACCATGGCAATGATGTGGGTGGTGGGTGGGCAACGAATTCCTTTGTCGCCTGCTCCCCACTCGAGCCGGACATAGTTCAGCCGAGAGCCTCCTGACAAAGAGAGAGACTTTAACGAGTTCAGCATGTCGCCAAAGGGCGAGTGCTGGAAGATGTCCGCAGCGGTAAACTCCATTATCGGAGCCCAACCTGGCTCGGTTGGCTCGAGGGTGCGCGGACTGGAACCAACAACCGAATATGAGTCCGGGGGTCCAGAGTCACAGGTTCCCATAGAGGCGGGACCTGTGTTCGGCTCCACCGCCAATGAGTGTGCAGCCTACAGGGAGGGGCCCATCCCTCTGTCCTCAGGCAATGTAGCCTGCTCCGGATTTAGGTCCGAGGCCACTGCGGGGGTGATAACCCGAACATTGTCCAACAGCGGGTCTAGGCCGTGCTCATCACGACTATCCGGTGTTCCTGGCACGGGCCCAAATCCGTCGAGGATTAAGTCTCCGTGAATATCATCCGTGTACTTCAAGTTTCCAACCCTGACCTAGTGACCAGGGGCATAGCTGTCGATCTGCTCCAGATGGCCAAGCGAATTGGCCCGCAGTGCGAAGCCGCCGAACACGATGATCTGTCCGGGGGGGGGGGGGAAGTCTCCCCTTGGACCATGTTGTTGACGATTGAAGGCGCCATCAAACCTTGCAGCGACAACACAGAGGAACTCTCAATGAAAGCACCAATGTCGGTGTCAAAACCGGCGTATCTCGGGTAGGGGGTCCCGATTTGTGCGTCTTAGGCTGATGGTAACAGGAAGCGAGGGACACAATGTTTACCCAGGTTCGGGCCCTCTCGATGGAGGTAAAACCCTACTTCCTACTTGATTAATATTGAAGATATGAGTAGTACAAGAGTAGATCTACCACGAGATCGTAGAGGCTAAACCCTAAGAGCTAGCCTATGATGGTATGATTGTAATTGTGATCGGCCTTCTAAGGACCAACCTCTCCGGTTTATATAGACATCGGAGAGGGCTAGGGTTTACATGGAGTCGGTTACAAGGAAGGAAACATAATATCCGGATCACCAAGCTTGCCTTCCACGGAAAGGAGAGTCCCATCCGGACACGGGCCGAAGTCTTGAGTCTTGTATCTTCACGCTTCAATAGTTTGGACGATGTATACAGTCCGGCAGTCCGGATACCCCCTAATCCAGGACTCCCTCAGCAGGCGCGTTGTACAGTGCTTTCGGTGAGGCGGATCTGTTGCGGCGGACGAGGGCTTGTATGAAGGGCCAGCGAAGGGACGGACGAGGGAGTCAGTGAAGGGCCTACACTATGGTCGACGAGGGTGCCGGTTAAGCAGATCCAGTGCAGTGGACCATGATGGTGGTCAAGGAGATCTGGAGCGGTGGACAAGCCAGTCGCTGAAGCGGCTCCGGTGAAGTGGTGAGTTGGAAGTTGGGGGTTCCAAGGTGCGGAAGGTAGATCCGGCAGGGTGTGAGGTCCACCGCTGCGGCGGAGGACTAGATTCGGCGGCTTGCCGTGGTTGGGGGGGGGAGGGGTCGGGGAGGGGAAGGGGAGGGGTTCTGGGGAAGAATGTTGGGGGCAAAGAAGGGAAAACAATGGAGTTACCAAAGCAGCCCTTTTCCGTTCATGTGGTAGGGGTAAAACAGGAATATTGCAGGGCTAAACTTTCGGGCGCGTGATATTTCGATGTGAGCGGGAAGTTTGAAAGCTTTTGGCGCCTAAAATTATAAGTATTCAGCTCTCGTACGGCGACTATGATATCTTTGCCAACAATTTGTTTGTTTTGCACGCAAAAATAATGTGCAAGTTTTGAAAATCAATGTCTCCAACTCGAAACTTAGATTGTCAATTCAATTCAAATACGAATCATTGAGATACTACAAGCAAATACCATCATACGGTCCAATTCAAATGAAATTCCAAATGTGTTTATCCTAAATGTGATGACAAAAGCAAAAATTTGTATGTGTATGAATAAAGTGGATGATTATAAAGTTTGAACATGCCCGTATGTGTATATCTCTAGGTTTGACATATGAATTTGAAATCACAAAATCCCGGCATAAAAAATGTACCTCCGTTTAAATGAATTACAAAAGCTAATGATCGAGTCGAATTCCAAAATTCCAATCTTAGGTTTGTAATTCTGGTACATCAAGGTATATCACGCATGTTCAAAAGTATTGTTATCTCATAGTACAAACTGTGAAACAAATTGATCAACCATGAGTGCACAATATCTCAATTACGCTAAAGTCCCTCAAATATAGACACCTCACTCTTTATCTGAAGCCAACCCCCCCTCGCCCCCACCACACACACACACACATAGAGAAGTCGTTCTCTCCCCCCAAACACCAACACACGAGCACATTAACACCCCTCTCTCTTGTAAAGTCCGGACCCCAATATAGGTCTCTATCACTTTGTGTCTCGGGCATGCACACATCTATTCCCTCACTCTCTAGGTCTCCCGCTGTCTCTCTTACCCAAGCACATGCACTATGTAGAGTGTATACGTCCCATACACACAAAATGTCACCCCCAAATGTCTATCTCCCTAGTTATGTGGTTCTCGCGCACTCACCTCACACACCACCCCCACTGCAAACAAGCACACTTTGTCTCCTTGTGCACCACTCTCCTCTTTCTATCTCTCCCACATGCGGACCCGCCCCAGCTCCTTCCCTGTATACATATATGTCGTGAATCTTTCCATAGCTCCGTAATGTATCATCGTTCTCGATTTTGCACATTGTTCTCTACACCATCTATTCTAGATCTCTCATGAAGTCCCTATCACACACACGATGACTCGCTTCCCTTGCGTATCCGTACATAGGCCAATTTCGGACAACATCAACATTGTCTCCCTATCTATACGCCATTTATGGACACAAACGACCCCTCTCGCCCCCTCTCTTCCTCTTTCTCTCTCTCTCTCTCTCTCTCTCCGTCTCTAGCTCTCTCTCTCTCTCTCTCTCTCTCTCTCTCTCTTGCTCTCACACCCCTCTCCCACACACACACTCGATGTCTCTTCCAAATAGTCTGCTCCCCCCGCCCGCACCCGTGCTATCCCGCTACTACACATGTCACACCATTCCCCCTTCCCTTATACTAGGTTTATATCATCAGTGGTCTCTCTACTCCACATACACACACTCCCTCTCACACAAAAATGCGTGCACAAACACACACAGACACGCACAAACACACATTTATCTGGATCCTCATCTCTCCCCATGTCCGCATGTGTATCTCACACACTCACCCTCTAATTATGTATATGTGTCTCCATGTTACACAACACAAAGCCCCATGTACATGTCTCTCTCTATCCTCCACACACAGACACAAAGAACCTGTTATCATTGCCTCAATCTCTAACATATCACACACGCACACTGTCTCTCTCTCTCTCTCTCTCAAACACGCTCAACAAGTGTTTCCTCGTGAATAACTTACCGTCTATTCATCAACAGTCGTGGCAGTATGACGAACATGAGACATGAAAAAGAATAAATCTACACGTGCTTCGACCACCTAGTATGACTACTAGGACTAGAGCAAGCCAAAAAGCGCGCCGCTGTCACCCCCTCCTTATCGGCGACGGGAAAATCTTTGTTTTACACAGTCGAGAAGTCATTGTGCTAAGGCCCCACATGCTGAGGCGTTGAATAGAATGTAGATGCTAGTTTACGGAAGTAAGTATTGATAATACGTTTGTATCTCCATACTTATATTTCTTCTCTTATAAAAAACCAAGTTGGTGATGATGGTATGTGTGCCATCTTGCAATATAGACCGTCCGATCTATATCTGACAGATGGAAATTAAACTAAAAGATACCTGCACCCCTCTCCACATTTGTAGACAAGGCCTTCCCTCATTCATCCTTATCTCCAACAAACCTCATTGTTGAGCAATTAAGAAAGGAAGCCTCTGGAACAAACTGGCCTGGTGGCCGCTGAGGGAGTCCTGGATTAGGGGGTATCTGGACTGCCGGACTATATACATTGTCCGGACTATTGAAGCGTGAAGATACGAGACTCAAGACTTCGGCCCGTGTCCGGATGGGACTCTCCTTTGCGTGGAAGGCAAGCTTGGCGATCTGGATATTGTGTTTCCTTGTAACCGACTCCATGTAAACCCTAGCCCTCTCCGGTGTCTATATAAACCGGAGAGGTCGGTCCTTAGAAGGCTGATCACAATTACAATCATACCATCATAGGCTATCTCCTAGGGTTTAGCCTCTACGATCTCGTGGTAGATCTACTCTTGTACTACTCATATCTTCAATATTAATCAAGCAAGAAGTAGGGTTTTACCTCCATCAAGAGGGCCCGAACCTGGGTAAACATTGTGTCCCTCGCTTCCTGTTACCATCAGCCTAAGACGCACAGATCGGGACCCCCTACCCGAGAACCGCCGGTTTTGACACCGACATTGGTGATTTCATTGAGAGTTCCTCTGTGTCGTCGCCGCAAGGCTCGATGGCTCGTCTTGTCGCCAAGGACAACATTACCTCAAGGGGAGCACTGGTAGTAGGCCAAACTCTCCGACTTGGCAGTTTTATCATGGCTGCCCCATCGGCGGTTGCGCCGACGATGGCCTCTTGGGGCATCATGCATAACCTTCACGTCAGTTTGGAGCTCACCGAACAGATGGATCCGATGGAGTTCTCCTCCCTTAATGAGATCTTGTATCGCATCGCCGCTCTGGGAGTCGCTACAGACTATGACCAGATCGGGCTTAAACCCGACCGAAGGGACATTAGATCCCCGCCGGCCACCTATGAGATAGCGGTAGTGGAGGAACCACACACGGATTGCCCCTCAACTTTGAGGATGAATTATGTCTGGATCACTGAACTCCTTGAGCCGAACACCTGCTCAAAGGAAGACATGACCCGAGTCCCGGACTTAAAATCGGGCATTGGGCCGAACAAGTTGGGCAACACTCCGGATCCCGAACTGTTAGGCTCGGAACCTCCCATGCCCCTCGGTGTTAGATCGGATCAGAATCCGGATTCAGCTAACAACACCCACCTGGACTTGAACCGTCTCTCCCGCATCAGGCAAGAGCCCCAGGAGACTGTACATCGCTACTGGGCCATTTTCCTCCTTGCGCTTAACAAGGTCAAGGGCTGCCGCGAGGAGGACGTAGTCTCACTCTTCTGCAAAAACTGCACGGACAAAGGACTCCTTAATGCTATAAGTCGCCATGACATAGTACATTTCACGGACTTGGCAACCATAGTACAGAAGTACTGTGAGATGGAAAGCGCCCGGTAAACCCAAACAGAATTTTTGGATAGTACGGCTCTCACCAAGACCTTTGTCCGAACTAAATGGGAGAACTCTCGTAAGTCGGCCGATCCAATTCCCAAGAAACCAAAGTAGACCCCAGGGCGGGGAACCTTATGGGAAGAATGGCTCGATGGGCCATGTAAACTCCATAGTGCTCCGGACACAGCACCAACCCATAGCCTTAGGGCGTGTTGGATACTCCGGCAGTTGCAAAAAGTGGCGAGGATCTTCTTGCAAGCTGTAAAGCAGAACACCATCCCGCCAACGAGCACAATATGATACTAAAAGTCTTGGAGACTTTCGCCTCAAACAATAGGCGCAAGCGAGCTCATGAAGCTCTGCGGAAATTTGCCATGTGGCAAAAATAAACCCCTGGAACGACACTGCTATAACTTTCAATGCCAGTGATGAACCTCGATTCCAGACCGTCTAGGCACCAGCCGCTCTGGTCCTTACCCAATCATGGACGGCTTCCGGCTCACTAAAGTACTCATGGACGGCGGGAGCGGATTAAACTTTATTGATGAAGAAACTCTCAACAAGATGGAAATTGATAAAAGCCGCATTGAACAAAGCGGCACAACCTTCAGGGGAATTATCCCTAGACGGGAGGCGCAGTGTGCGGGAAAAGTCCCACTCGATGTGGTATTGGCACCCCGGAGAACTACAGGTCTGAAGAAATCACATTCCAAGTGGCTCCTTTTAGCAGCGGATACCACGCCCTTCTAGGGCGGGATGCGTTTACAAGCTTTCAAGCCAGACCCCATTACGGGTACATGAAGCTTAAAATGCCTGGGCCCAATGGAATCATCACTCTAGCCAGTGATCCGGATGTTGCACTTCATGCCGAAAACAAAACCGCAACACTAGCCCTAGAAGCATTATCCGAAGCCCTAGCAGCCGAAGAATTAACAACGCTACGGGCCACCGTGGACAGGGACGACGTGATAATTGACAAGCGATCCAAGTCCACCTCATTTAAACCCGCAGATGAGATAGTCAAATTCCAAGTCCATCCAACGGACCCCATGAAGACAGCTTCCATCGGGACGCAGTTGAGCCCCACAATGGACGCCACACTATGAGACTTTTTATGCCAGAATTGGGACATTTTCGCTTGGCACCCATCGGACATGCCGGGCATCCCGCGTGGATTGGCTGAACATAGCCTTAACATACTAAAGGGATACAAACCTATCAAACATACCCTAAGGCGATTTTCAGAACCCAAATGACAAGCAATGGGGGAAGAGCTAGCCAAGCTACTTGAGGCCGGATTCATCAGAGATATCAAACATCCGGATTGGCTGGGAAATTTGGTAATAGTACCAAAGAAGGACAAATCTTGGCGCCTATGCGTCGACTTCAAAGACCTCAACAAGGCTTGCCCCAAGGATCCCTTTCCCCTCCTTCGCATCGATCAAATTATCGATGCCATAGCTGGACACGACTCGCTGTGTTTTCTTGACCAAGCTGCCACAGCTTTCATAACGCCATATGGCCCTTTTTGCTTCAACACTATGCCTTTCGGGCTTAAGAATGTCGGGGCAACCTATCAACGCATGATTCAAACATGCCTGGAAAAACAAATCAGCAAAACAGTGGAGGCATATGTGGACGACGTGGTCATAAAAACAAGACACGTCGAAACCCTAATAGATGACTTGAAGCTTACATTTGATAACCTCCGGACATACGACATCAAGTTGAATCCGGAAAAATGTGTTTTCGGCATCCCCTCGGGGAAACTGTTGGGCTTCATTCTTTCCAATAGAGGAATTGAAGCGAATCCGGCAAAAATCCGAGCTCTATCGTAGTTGGATATACCAACAGAGCTCAAGCACATCCAGAAACTAGCTGGATGCGTGGCCGCTTTGAGCCGCTTTATCTCCAGGTTAGGAGAAAAGGCATTACCTCTTTACCGCCTCCTTGGGCGCACCGAACACTTTGCGTGGATGGATGCAGACGCGGCCGGACTCGATGAAATAAAGACCTTACTGGCTAGTAATCCAGTCCTAACAGCGCAAATGTCGGCGAGCCCATGCTACTGTACATACCCGCAACACATCAAGTTGTAAGCATAGTGCTCGTCATCGAACAAGAGGTGGACGGATACAAATTCCCTCTCCAAAAGCCGGTTTATTACGTATCCACAATCCTCACCCCATGCAAATCCCGATACCCACACTATCCAAAAGTAGCATACATGGTCTTCATGGCATCCCGGAAGCTGCGACACTACTTTCAAGAGTGTTCGATTACGGTGGCCTCCGAAGTACCACTCAATGACATAATAAATAACCACGATGCCACGGGCTGGATTGCTAAATGGGCTATCGAGCTCCTTCCGTTTGACATAATATACAAACGACGGTGGGCCATCAAGTCGCAAGTACTGGCTGACTTTGTCGCCGAATGGACAGAAGCCGAACTCCCTAAATAGTATGGCGCGTATTCCAACTGGATCATGCACTTTGACGACTCCAAAATACTGGCCGGATTGGGAATAGGTGTAGTCCTGACGTCTCCCACCAGAGACATGGTCCAGTACGTCCTCCAAATATTATACACAGATTCCAACAATGCAGCTGAATATGAGGCTCTGTTGCACGGTCTTCGGATGGCAGTCTCTATGGGCATTCAACGCCTGGAAGTGCGCGGGGATTTGAACCTCACAATATCATAAATAAACGGGGACTTTGATGCCAAGGATCCGAAAATGGCGGCCTACCGTAATGCCGTCCTCAAAATGTCAGCTCGGTTCGAGGGGCTCGAATTCCACCATGTGGCTCGAGAAAACAATCACGCGGCTGAAGTTCTCGCCCGTATCGGCACTAAACGCGACCCTGTCCCACCTAACATATTTCTGGAAAGGTTGTTCAAGCCATCTGTAGTATGGGAAGGGGAGTCTGGCAATACTAGCACGGATTCGAACACACCCCCAGATCCCGAACCATCACCATAATCGGAGGCTCTGCCACCGAAATAACATCTTCGGCCCATGAAATCATGGCCGTAGTCACCCCATGGACTGGGCCTTTCTTGGCCTACCTAAATAGGCAGGAGCTCCCAGAAGACCAAAACGAAGCACACTGCATTGTCTGGTGTTCTAAAGCTTACAAAGTCCACGAAGGGGAACTCTACAAGAAAAGTGCCACCGGAGTGCTCCAAAGATGCATCTCCGAGGAGGAAGGGCGGCTGCTCTTGGCTGAAATCCATGCCGGACTGGGCGGGCACCACGCCGCAGCTCGGGCACTAGTCTGCAAGGCTTTCCGTACAGGCTTCTATTGGCTGACGGCCCGAGCAGACGCACAGGACCTTGTCCAACACTACGTCAGTTGCCAGCTCTTCGCCAATCAGAGTCATATGCCCCCTACCGCTCTCCAAACAATCCCCATAACCTGGCCCTTCGCGGTCTGGGGGCTGGATATGGTCGGACCTCTTAAAGGGGAAGCCATAAGAAAAAATACTTATTAGTCATGGTGGACAAGTTCACCAAATGGATAGAAGCCAAACCAGTCAAAACGGCCGAATCCGAACCAGTCATAGACTTCATATCCGGGGTCGTACACCGATACGGCGTCCCCCATAGCATCATCACTGATAATGGCTGCAATTTCACAGCCAATGAGGTGAAAACTTGGTGCGGCAAAATGGGCATTAAGCTCGACTACGCTTCCGTCGACCATCCCCAAACAAACGGCCAGGTCGAACGGGCAAACGGTCTCATCATGAGTGGCATCAAACCCAGACTATTGCGATCTTTGACAGAGTTAGATACGCACTGGGTCGAGGAGCTCGACTCCGTACTCTGGGGGCTGTGGACCACGCCGAATCGCACCACCGGATATACACCATTTTTTATGGTGTACGGCGCGGAAGCAGTACTACCCTGCGACATAATACATGATTCGCCACGCGTACGCATGTACGAAAAGAAGGAAGCCGAGCTAGATCGGCAGGATAACTTGGATTCCCTGGAGGAGGAACGCGACGTCGCAAAAGCCCGCTCCGCATTCTATCAACAGCAGGCTCGACGATACCAAAGCAGAGAAGTACGAGCCAAAACTTACAATATTGGCGAACTAGTTCTACGCCTACCGGAGAAGAAGAAGGACAAGCTCAAACCCAAGTGGGAAGGTCCCTATGTCATCGACAAAGTTCTCACCAGAGGAGCATACCACTTACCTAATGCATCCGATAACAGGTTCGAGCCGAACCCATGGAACGCGGCCAGACTCCGGAGATTCTACGCCTAACATTGAACTCAATGTTCGTCTCCTTACTCCCTCCCTTTTATTTATGCTCCATCCCTTATCCTTTCCCGACTTCTTCTTCCTCTTCACACAAAGTATTTAATACAGTACGGACTTCTGGATCACTTCGACCACACTATGTGTGTAAGCAATACCTGGGGGCTTCCTATAGGAAGCTAAAAATAAATACTCTAAACGGCTTTTCGCCCATCACATATGCATTTCTCTTTCCATATGTGCCTTTTCTTCACCATTATATGCATCGATATGACTTAAGATGTGGCCAAGCTGGGTTGCCTAGATCTTGTGTTTATGCCCTACGTTCCCGTTAATTCGGCTAGGGCATAAGGGGAGCACCTCTGCGATTGTTACTGCCGGTTCAGCCGGATGTGTACCTTAGACTGGGTGAAGCCGAAAGCTAGCTTCCTTAAGAGAATATTCGATCGGTGAACAAAAGATATATTCGTTTATTATAACATAAATCCCCAGAAGTCTTTTATCCTACGCCAACATTCGCAGTCTGGACATGTGCATCATCGCATGCATACCCAGGGAAAGGAACCCCTAACGAAACTATTCTCCCTGGAAGATGTTTCTTACTATCCATGTAATATAACATAACTAGTTGGGTACTTGTCTGTTCAAGCACTTATGACCCCTATGCCTGGTTTCCACGCATACCAAGGTTTTGTATAACTGAGTGGGTATTCGGATAGATCCCGGATTGTAGGATCCGGGGGCTGAAGCGAAAAGGTCTGCCGTGACAAATGATTTTAATCGGGCTAGGGGCTACTTGTGCGCATTGAATTACACAGTCACTTGGACTGACTATATTCCTCCTCTATACCATCCAACAGGATATCTATCTTACAATCCTGTTGAGAATACTTGGCAGCTAATGCTACGTGGTCATATAACAGACTTACGGGAATTTCTTGCCCATCGGGCCCCACCGGTCCTACTTCGGCCATATGGTTTGGGTCCAGCTTGGTGTAGCGCGTCTTCACCATAGCCCAGGCTTCTCTTGCACCTTGCTGGCAGGCTGACATCTTCCACAATCGGAAGCGCTGCCGAGCTCCTTGGAGGAGATCCACATGCTCCCCCATGCCATTCGGCAGGAAGCTTGATGACCACAAGGCCTGAGCAACGCCGTGCATCACCCACCGAGCTCGCTCGTGCAATTGTGAAAGGTCATGTAGTACATCGCCGGCAGATGAGGGCATCTCCTCCTCGGGGCGACCCGTTAACATTCCTACAAGCAAAATTCTGTCAATACACTTCCTCGCCGAACTGTAATATAGTTCGTCTAGGCACTTACCGTAAATACCGCATCGAAGCCTTTTGTTCTCCTTCACGGAGTCCGCCAGCTGAGCGCGGACGTCTTTTAATTCCACGTCCAACTGGATATTGGCATCTTGAGGATTGTTCTTCTCCTGCCTAACTTGCGTAAGAATGCGCTCACCAGCCTTTAGCTGCCTTTTGAGATGCGAGTCGTCATCCGTTATGCCCTCCGGATTCACCCCGGGACTGTCTGCAGAATTTTATGTTATGCTAGTCATACTAGGCGTTTACTAACTGGTGCATCTTCGTACAATTGAGACAAATGTTACCAGATGAGGCCTTCTGGGATTCCTCTAACTTGGCAACCGTGTCCCTCAGCTGGGCCTTGCATTCCTCCAGCTCTCGAGCCAATTGTTCATTCTTATCTACAAGGACCTGCACATAAATTGATCCTTAAAACAGTTGTTCCAACAATTTCAAGTCTCAGGGGCTACTGCTATACATGCTTATCAAAATTTCTTACCCGTATATCTTTGGTATACTGGTCCGTCGCTCGGGCAAGCCCGCCTTGAGCTGCTCGGATGTATCCGTCCCCCGAATTAAAGGCATTAAATGCCTCTTCGGAAAAGATGTTGTTCCGAAGCACGACCTTCCGACGCCGTTGATTCAGGGCGCTCTCCACTTCGGAGTTCGTGGCCGAAAGCATATCCGCGTCCTCTGTCGGAGAACTATGCGGTACTGGCCCTGTGTCTGCCTCCGCCCTCGAAGCCGGTTTTGGAACCCGGCTGGTAGAGGCGTGATTGGCGGGATCCCCGGATATAGTCCGGCTGCTCCTCTTCCTACCAGACACAAAGGGCGCTGTTATATTTCAAATACCATAATCGCAGGACAGGTTTTTGCTTTACCTCTATAGCGGTGTGTCGACCCTCACTGCCTTCCTCTGAAGCCTGCCCGATCCAGATGCCCGTGGTTGACGAGTCCCTAGGGGCTCGGCCCCGCGCTCCGACCGTCGTCTCTGCACACAGCATGATGCTTCAAGGGTAAGGCATGACGCCTGAAGGGAGTCCTCTTCGGAGGATAGGGTTTTTTAGTTCGGCTTACACGCGACGCAAGTAGAAGTCCGGGATAGTCGACAATAATGGCCACTGAGGCGCCATCATGGCTCGCTTGATAAAATACCCTGTTGACTAGCTCCACAGTAATATCCGGATCTTCTTTGAGTCCTGGATCTAGGGCCCTTCCGGGGTCCTCTGGCTGCGGGGAGGGGTTGAAGATTCCTTATACGGCCCTCCTTAGTTACTGCTCAGAAACATCAAGGCGGATAATCTTAGCAGAGAACGCTAAAGTAAGTGAAGGAGGGAAAGGAATGATGACTTACCCTTTCTAGGGGGTTGTACATGGAGAATACGTCCCGTGGTTTAATGCGAAGGAATTCTTCCTCTTCCCCTTTGTATAAACCGGACAATATCCTTGACAGAGCAGTGGCAGAGTCCGGACCCTTACGGCCGCAGCGAGTGGTGTCGTCTTCCCCATTGAAGTGCCACGTGGGTTTCCCCCGATATTGAAGCGGTTGCACTCCCCGCATTATGCATATTGCCATGACCTCGACTGTCGTCAGTCCGGATTTGGCCAGTAACTTTATCCTGCTCATCAGGAAATGTATTTCCCTGGTATCCTCCTCTTGGTGGGGCGCCGGGGTGCCAGCTTAGATGTGCCCTCGGCGGGGCATTACTGAACTTGGGGAGACCTTTCTGGACTGGATCCGGAAGGGGAACATCATCAATGTAAAACCACTATGAAGGCCAGTTCTCTGGTGCCTTCTTGGGAGTGTCGGATAGATATCCGGTCTCAGCAATGCACCATACTTTGGCCCCGCCCACTTGACATAGGGATTCTCCCTGGGTGCGGGGGACAAGGCAGAACAGCTTCTTCCATAAGCCTAAGTGAGGTTCGCAGCCTAAAAATAGCTCACAATGGGCAACGTACCCTGCTATGTGTAGCATGGAGGCAGGGGTAAGGTTGTGCAACTGGAGACCATAGAACTCCAGGAGCCCGCAAAGAAATAGGTGGATGGGAAACCCGACGCCCCTTAGCCGATGCGGGATGAGGGATATTCGCTCCTCTGGAGATGGATTAGGAGATCCCTCCGCTTGTTCCCCTCTGTTATAAGTGGCTATTCCTGCTCAAACGGGGACCATAAACACCGGTGGGAGAAACCCTTGGGTTTGTAACTTTATCAAATGGCTATGAGGAACTGAACACTCTTTCCAATCCCCCGACGTGGAGCGAGAAGAGCGAGCAGAAGAGCTGCGACGACCGGCCATGTTGGAGTGGTTTTTTTTGGAGCGCTCTGCAGGATGCTTGCTCGAGGAGGGAGAGTGAGGTTTGGATCTGAGAATTCCCATCTCTTCAAATAGACGGCCAGCCTGAAGGATCGAGGGTGGCAAATGCAAAAATGCCTCAGCTCCTTGCATTTGCTTGACACGTGGAGATGGTCATTATTGAGGCACTAAAGCTGAGGAGTGCGGCATTGATGGGAAGCCGGACACTATTTGTCGTAGCAGGTACATTGGAGTATTCGGAGATGGAACCCGCCTTGCAATGCCGAAGACAAGACTGCGTGCCGGACTGATCGTCATTGAAGCCTGGTTCAGGGGCTACTGAGGGAGTCCTGGATTAGGGGGTATCCGGACTGCCGGACTATATACATCGTCTGGACTATTGAAGCGTGAAGATACGAGACTCAAGACTTCGGCCCGTGTCCGGATGGGACTCTCCTTTGCATGGAAGGCAAGCTTGGCGATCCGGATATTATGTTTCCTTCCTTGTAACCGACTCCATGTAAACCCTAGCCCTCTCCGGTGTCTATATAAAGCGGAGAGGTTGGTCCTTAGAAGGCTGATCACAATTACAATCATACCATCATATGCTAGCTCCTAGGGTTTAGCCTCTACGATCTCGTGGTAGATCTACTCTTGTACTACTCATATCTTCAATATTAATCAAGCAGGAAGTATGGTTTTACCTCCATCGAGAGGGCCCGAACCTGGGTAAACATTGTGTCCCTCGCTTCCTGTTACCATCAGCCTAAGACGCACAGATCGGGACCCCCTACCTGAGATCCGTCGGTTTTGACACCGACAGCCGCTGCCGGTGTCGTCAATCCCCATGCCTCCGCTCAGTCTGACCACCAATCACCACCACACCCCACTCCTCTTCACCTTATCTCATATTTCTCAAGATATCATTAGTTTTTACACATGGGATTACTCCCGCAAGGGTCAATCACAAAAAGAGTTTTATACAAAAATGCATCTTGATGTTCCATGCAATGCACGGATCTTGCTAGTACTCCTACACAAGACTAAGTTGGTGATGATGGTGTGTCTGCCATCCATCGTTTCTGACCATTAGATCTACATCTAACGACTGTGAGGTAAGTTGTTGCCTTTTCTCACCAACATCCACACTTGTCTACCAATTTGCAGAAAAACCCATAATTAGTATCTTAAAACCAAGCACATCCCTCCCTGACCTCACCAAAACAGCCCAAGGAATATATTCTAATTGAAACATAATATATCTCTAGTGACATATGTATATCAAAATTAGAGTGTTTTGTATCGAGTTTGTGAATAAGTATTATTCTAATTATGATTCATTGCAACGCACGCGAACATTGCTAGTATTTCCAACCATGCATTTTTTTCCTAGTATTCCATAGTTTCGAGTTTTCCATCAAGATATTAGTCACTCATGGTTGATATTTACTTTCAATCATGTACACATATGCACTATGTAACTAGACTTGCTTATTGGCTTCCAAAGCTTAACTTTCACTCCTACTTACAATATGTAGAGTATTTAACAAAAAACTACCACTTTCAACCAGCCCTAGGAAGAATCTATTGTACAAAAAATAGCAAAAACATACCCAAAATTTCTTAATCTACGCCAAAAACTACTACCTAGTACTCCTATCGATTAGGTTCATAAACCCATTTATGACAGGGTTGGCCCACACGTCCGTGCTGACGAGGCAGCTTAAACCAACACATTTTGTTTGACCGTTGACATGAGGGACCCACATCTCACCTTCTATCATGTTATTCCCCCTCAAATCATTATTTTTCCTGAACATTACTTCAAACAGTACTGATGCTGTTCGTCGGTGGCGCCGGTGATGAGCGAGTTGGCCGCCGCTCCGCCAGATGGGCCGGACATCGTGTTGGCCTCCACACGGGTTGGCAGGCTGGCCCGAGTGTGACTCATGAGCGAGCAAGCCATCGCGCTGGCCTCCGCTCGAGATAGATGGATGGCCTTAGTGCGGCGTGCGCGAGCAAGCCGCCGCGGTGCCGTGCCAATCTAGATAGCAAACCTTGCAGAAAAGCAGTTGGACGGAGCTATCTTGGCTAGCTAGCGGCCGCGAGCGCCCGACAAAGCTGGCATCCGAGCTGCCGCAACATGGGCTCCACACTGCCGGCGGTTTTGACCTCGCCTTCTGCCGGCGGCGGTAGCTGCGTCACATGGCCAAGGATGACTAGGTGGACGAGACGGAGGTAGGAGGTCACTTGGGGATTTTTGTGCAGACTAACATGTAGGTCCCACAAGTCATAACGCCCGGTCGAATAGAAGGCGTTGACTTAATGGGCGACATTGGCCCTGTCAGAGGTTAGAGTTAGATTCTAACCCTAAACTAACTCTAACCAAAGTGGTGTTTGGATGGCAGGGTTAGATTGACAACAAATGTATCCAAACAGGGCCATGGGTTGAAACATGCCTATAATGGCACTTTGTAGAGTAGTCATTTCTTGGTAGGGCTGGTTGTTAAGAGCATGTACAATGGTTGATAAGGTAGTCTTATCTTAAGTCTGCCACGTATGCAAGTGGTAGTAGTTTCTTGGCATTTTAGTGGTTTCTTCATTATTAGGGGTTTCTTGTAAGGAACAATGTACGTACTACTAGCGACAAAAGGCGATTATAGGTTGCGTTGTACTCCAACGAGTACTACTAGTGGTCGCGGGAGTGTATACCTCATTTTGCGAGTTCGATCCCGGCCGAACGCACGGCAGCCTTTTTTTAAAATAGTACTACTACACTTTGTTGCGAGCCAATATTTTACACGGGTAGTTTGAGTTTTGAAGTCAAACGGACGTGCGGCCCCACAATCTGGGTGCACTGGATAGCCTAGCCACGTGAACGGGTTTTCCTTCCCAGCATCTCGTGTCTCGCGTGCTCGCCCTAGCTGCACCTCGCTTGCAGCTTCCTCATTAGCTAGTAGCATATTTAAACTAGCGCCTCCCAATTAAGCCCAAGGAGCCGGAAAAGCCTGGTGGGGCATTGGGAACTGTGCAATATGGCTCTGTACATAAAGTGCTCTACTACTACTTTGTAGCTTGTGGCGTTGCACGCATGGACCTCACTCCATTATCGGCTCTACTATAACAGAAATTCCTCTTGACGTGTTTTTTTAAACAGAGGCAAAAGCTTTTCTTCATCTCATTCATAAAGAAGGAACTACTAACAAAGTTCGACGAGATCCATTACACCTCCAAAAATGGAAGCGAAAAACCTAGTCTCGTTGTATGAAATAACTCAAATGTTCTGCCCCCGCAGTAACAGTCGCTGATAAACAGGCTGCTAGTGTGTGCGTGAGAGGAGCGGCTGAGTAGGCCAGCTACGTGAGAGGAGCGGCTGAATAGAGCACCGAGAGTACCCACTAGGCCACTACGCAGGTGTACTTTCCCTGCATTGATACAACGATGGTTCTAGAGAACAGTAGTACCCTCCACTTCCAACTGTAGCTCCTTGGCCCTGAGATTCAAGATTTCAAAACTGGTGCACTATACTAGACTAGACTAGAAGTACAGTAGATCGCACTACTAGTTGTGAAAAAGTAGTACCATTACTGCTACAATACGAGTACGTACTCCTCCATCATGTAATGTAAGACCTTTTTTGACACTAGTTGGCATGTACAAAAAATGGCAAAAACATACCCAAAATTTCTTAATCCACGCCAAAAACTACTACCTAGTGCCAAAAATTTCTTACTAGTGCTATTATTTACAGTATAATGCAATCCCATAACGTTCCATAATGCTAGTACTAGTAGTAAATAATAGCCTCACCCCTTCACTGAGGAACGATCTATAGTTGGAAGGGACGAGGCCCTGCAGTTACTACGCTCTTATCTCCTCCTCGCCAGTTCCCCTCCCCCCGAAGAGAAGGCAGTTTGTCGCTGCTCCCATGGATTCGCCAGGCGGTTCTCCTCCTCGTCTGGGCTGGGAGACCTTGGATGATGATCCTCTGGGATAAATCACACGCCGCTCCGACGTCCTCACCGCTGCAAGACTCGGTGCTTCCTGCACCAACATTTTCAAGATGCTGCTTAAACAAGCTTGGGAAAAGGCCATGCTTGTTGGTCCTCCATGCGTCCTCGAGGAGAATGTTCTTCTATGGGACAATCCTTCGAACAGTCCACCGCTCCCTAGCCATGATTGCACGTTGACTCGGCTAGAGTTGCCGACGTTGAGAGGTAGTCATATTTTGTCCGATGAGCAGGTCAGTAATGGAGTTTGATCATGTAGTACTTAGTTATTCCATTTCCATCCCATAATTTCTCCGATGCCCACCGTCTTATATATAGGTCTGGGTTGGTGCCAACGAAGATTGGCTTGCATACCTCTGATACGTCTTCAACGTATCTACTTTTCCAAACACTTTTGCCCTTGTTTTGGACTCTAACTTGCATGATTTGAATGAAACTAACCTGGACTGACGTTGTTTTCAGCAGAACTACCATGATGTTGTTTTATGTGTATAAAAGAAAAATTCTCGGAATGTCCTGGAAATCCACGGAGGCACTTTTTGGAATTAATAAGAATCTTTGGCAAAAGAATTAATGCCAGGGGGCCCACAGCCTACCCACGAGACAGGGGGCGCCCCCCCTAGGGCGCGGCCTCCTATCTCATGGGCCCCCTGGACCTCCACCGACGTCAACTCCTACTCCATATATTCACGTTCGGGGAGAAAAAATCAGAGAGAAAGTTCCATCGCGTTTTATGACACGGAGCCACCGCCAAGCCCTAATCTCTCTCAGGAGGGCTGATCTGGAGTCTGTTCGGGGCTCCGGAAAGGGGGATTCGTCGCCGTCGTCATCATCAACCATCCTCCATCTCCAATTTCATGATGCTCACCGCCGTACGTGAGTAATTCCATCGTAGGCTTGCTGGACGGTGATGGGTTGGATGAGATTTACCATGTAATTAAGTTAGTTGTGTTAGGGTTTGATCCTAAGTATCCACTATGTTCTGAGATTGATGTTGCTATGACTTTGCTATGTTTAATGCTTGTCACTAGGGCCCGAGTGCCATGATTTCAGATCTGAACCTATTATGTGCTATGATCCGACAACCCCGAAGTGACAATAATCGGGATACTTCTCGGTGATGACCGTAGTTTGAGGAGTTCATGTATTCACTATGTGCTAATGCTTTGTTCCGGTTCTCTATTAAAAGGAGGCCTTAATATCCCTTAGTTTCCGCTAGGACCCTGCTGAACACGGGAAGGTAGGACAAAAGATGTCATGCAAGTTCTTTTCCAGAAGCACGCGTGACTATTTACGGAATACATGCCTACATTACATTGATGAATTGGAGCTAGTTCTATATCACCCTATGTTATAACTATTGCATGAGGAATCGCATCCGGCATAATTATCCATCACTGATTCATTGCCTACGAGCTTTTCACATATTGTTCTTCGCTTATTTACTTTTCCGTTGCTACTGTTACATCTACTACAAAAACCCAAAAACATCTATCTTTACTTTTGCTAACGTTACCATTATTATCATACCACTTTTGCTACTAAATACTTTGCTGCAGATACTAAGTTATTCAGGTGTGGTTGAATTAACAACTCAACTGCTAATACTCAAGAATATTCTTTGGCTCCCCTTGTGTCGAATCAATAAATTTGGGTTGAATACTCTACCCTCGAAAGCTGTTGCGATCCCCTATACTTGTGGGTTATCAAGACTAATTTCTGGCACTGTTGCTGGGGAGCATAGCTCTATTCTCTGAGTCACTTGGGATTTATATCTGTTGATCACTATGAAAAACTTGAAAGACGACTGAACTACTATTTTGCCCTCAACTACGAGGGGAAATAAGGAACTACCAGCTAGCTCTGCACTAGATTCTCCTTCTGTTATCAGTAGGCTTGCTACACCTAAACCTACTACTGCTATGAATTCTGATATGTCACATGTTATTGATGATGCCACTTCTGCTATGCATGATGAAACTACTTCTGTGCGTGATACTACTTTTCCATTAGGTGAATTTCTTGATGAACAACTTGCTAGAGTTAGGGGGAATGAAAATATTGAAGAACCTATTATTGATGATAGTGATGATGAAGGTTCCCCCAATGATTATGTATTACCTGTTGTTCCTAAGGGTTATGTTATGAATGAAGCAGCTGCTATGGAAATTCTTGCTTGCAATGATAGAAATGATCTTAAGAAATTATTAGCTAAATGGAAGCAGCAGTCTCTTAATGCTAGAATGAAAACTAGTATTACTGTGGGAGAATCTAGGGACGTAACACAAGCTACCATAGGGAGCATTCATTTTCCTGCTATACATTATTTTGCTCTCTTTATTGGTAGATGCATTAACGGTAAGGACGAAGCATGTCACATGTGTGTTCCCGATCTTTGTGTCCTCAAGAGTGCAGTGTCAGGTTTTAAAGGTTATAACTTGGGGGCAATAGTTGCACGTAGGTTGTAGAATAATAGTAGAAGGGGAGATTTCTTTGGAGAAATTTATGCAACCCGTGTGGCTAATTTTCTTAATATAGCTCCACGAGAGGGGGATATGATTGTACCTCCTGTTTATTTGGATAAAGAAGCTATGTTTCATCACCATTTTCTTGAGAGGAATGAACAATTCCTCCATTATCGACTAATCTATGACAGACGCCATGTCGTCCCTGTTACTCTTCCTACTCCCTACCTTTTTGATTATCAGGCAAAAGGAAGATATGTTGTCACCAGGGAAGAAGCTACTGAATATGAGAGGGGAATGGAGGCAGCTCGCCAACACGCTGCTGCTCAGGAGGCTGTTGCCTCTGCATCTCAGTACAACCCCAATTTCACTTATGTATATCAGCCAGGCAGTCATTGGTAATAGACCAACTTAGGCCAAAAGCCTAAGCTTGGGGGAGTACGTATTTCTCACCGACTTTACATTCATGTTCACACACTAGTCGTCGGTGCTCATACTCTTTCATTGTATTATCCATGCTAGTTTAAATTTCTTTTTCTAGTTTCCTTCTTGTGTGTTTGATAAACCTTAAGACAAACCAAAAAAATAGTTAGTTTAATTTCCATGCTTGTAGTAGAAATTAAGATGAAAATCCAAAAATATTTCTAGTTCTTCTTTTTACTTGTTGGGAGCTTTCCCGTGTAAATAGTTTTCTTTTCTTTTCTTTCTTTTGGGGGTCGAGAAGACTATATTGAAAATGCTTAGTGGCTCTTATATGCATGATTGTTTATTTAACTTAGAGCCATATTACTTTGTCTTCTCTCTTGAGTTGAATGCTTGCAGATTCCAGCTTAGTCCAATGCACGTGCACTCTTATTATTGTACACATCGTTCGGTCGTGCAAGTGAAAGGCAATAATGATGATATATGATGGACTTATTGGGATGAGAAAAACTGGTATGAACTCGACCTCTCTTGTTTTTGTAAATATGATGATTCATCGTTCCTGAGTCAGCTATTATGAAGTAAACATATTTGCAATGACATTTAGAGATTATAGTTGCTTGTGCCATGCTTGATTAGCTATGAGTTATAATGGTTTACCTTGCGTGCCAACATGCTATTAGAATGATTATGATGTGATATGATGGGATGGTATCCTCCTTTGAATGAATTGAGTGACTCGACTTGGCACATGTTCACGCATGTAGTTGAATCAAATCAACATAGCCTTCATGATATTTATGTTCATGGTGGATTATATCCTACTCATGCCTGTATTCGGTGTAAATTAATGTTAATGCATGTTTACGACTGTTGTCGCTCTCTCAGTTGGTTGCTTCCCAGTCTTTTGCTAGGCTTCACATGTACTAAGCGGGAATACTGCTTGTGCATCCAAACTCCATAAAACCCAAAGTTGTTCCATATGAGTCCACCATACCTACCTATATGCGGTTTTTACCTGCCGTTCCAAGTAAATTTGTATGTGCCAAACTCCAAACCTTCAAATGAAATTCTGTTTTGTATGCTCGAGCAGCTCATGTTTCAACTAGGGCTGCCTATATCTTCCATGCTAGGTGGGTTATTCTCAAGAGGAGTGGACTCCGCTCCTCATTCACGAGAAAGGGCTGGTAACCGGGATGCCCAGTCCCATGATCCAAAAAGATCAAAGCAAATCAAAATAATTAAACAAAACTCCCCCAGGGCTGTTGTATGTTGGAGGCACTCGTTGTTTCGAGCAAGCCATGGATTGATGCTTGTTGGTGGTTGGGGGAGTATAAACTTTTACCATTCTGTTTGGGAACTGCCTATAATGCATGTACTATGGAAGATACAGCCATCTCATAGTTGTTGCACTGACAACAAAAGTATGCCTCTCAAAATGTTATACAATCTCTATTTTAAAATCGAGCTTTGGCACCTCTACAAATCCCTGCTTCCCTCTGCGAAGGGCCTATCTATTTACTTTTATGTTGAGTCATCATCCTTCTTATTAAAAGCACCCGCTGGAGAGCACACAGTCATTTGCATTCATTGCTGGTTTATATTGGGTATGACTTGACTGGATCTCATTTACCATGAATTACAATGTTTAGTCAGTCCTTGATCATTAAAGGTGCTCTGCATTTATGTTTTGCGGTCTCAGAAAGGGCTAGCGAGATACCATTTTGTTATATCATGTTATGATTATTTTGAGAAAGTGTTGTCATCCAAGTTTTATTATTATGGCTCGCTAGCTGATTATGTTATTGATATGAGTAATTGTGAGACCTATGTGTTATTGTGAGTATGGTTAGTTCATAATATTTGTTGAAACTTGAATGCTGGCTTTTCATGTTACAATAACAAGAGCAAACAGAGTTTGTAAAAGTTTTTCTTTATCACTTTCAATTTATCAACTGAATTGCTTCAGGACAAGCAAAGGTTTAAGCTTGGGGGAGTTGATACGTCTTCAACGTATCTACTTTTCCAAACACTTTTGCCCTTGTTTTGGACTCTAACTTGCATAATTTGAATGAAATAACCCGGACTGACGCTGTTTTCAGCAGAACTACCATGATGTTGTTTTATGTGTAGAAAAGAAAAGTTCTTGGAATGTCCTGGAAATCCACGGAGGCACTTTTTGGAATTAATAAGAATTTTTGGCAAAAGAATTAATGCCAGGGGGCCCACAGCCTGTCCACGAGACAGGGGGGCGCGCCCCCCTAGGGCGCGGCCTCCTATCTCGTGGGCCCCTGGACCTCCACCGACGTCAACTCCAACTCCATATATTCACGTTCGGGGAGGAAAAAATCAGAGAGAAAGTTTCATCGCGTTTTACGACACGGAGCCGCTGCCAAGCCATAATTTCTCTCGGGAGGGCTGATCTGGAGTCCGTTCGGGGCTCCGGAGAGGGGGATTCATCGCTGTCGTCATCATCAACCATCCTCCATCACCAATTTTATGATGCTCACCACCGTGCGTGAGTAATTCCATCGTAGGCTTGCTGGACGGTGATGGGTTGGATGAGATTTACCATGTAATCAAGTTAGTTTTGTTAGGGTTTGATCCCTAGTATTCACTATGTCTGAGATTGATGTTGCTATGACTTTGTTATGCTTAATGCTTGTCACTAGGGCCCGAGTGCCATGATTTCAGATCTGAACCTATTATGTTTTCATGAATATATGTGTGTTCCTTATCCTATCTTGCAAGTCTATAGTGACCTATTATGTGTTTTGATCCGACAACCCCGAAGTGACAATAATCGTGATACTTCTCGGTGATGACCGTAGTTTGAGGAGTTCATGTATTCACTATGTGCTAATGCTTTGTTCCGGTTCTCTATTAAAAGGAGGCCTTAATATCCCTTAGTTTCCGCTAGGACTCCGCTGACCACGGGAGGGTAGGACAAAAGATGTCATGGAAGTTCTTTTCCATAAGCACGCGTGACTATTTACGGAATACATGCCTACATTAAATTGATGAATTGGAGCTAGTTCTATATCACCCTATGTTATAACTATTGCATGAGGAATTGCATCCGGCATAATTATCCATCACTGATTCATTTCCTACGAGCTTTTCACATATTGTTCTTCGCTTATTTACTTTTCCGTTGCTACTGTTACATCTACTACAAAAACCCAAAAACATCTATCTTTACTTTTGCTACCGTTACCATTATTATCATACCACTTTTGCTACTAAATACTTTGCTGCAGATACTAAGTTATCCAGGTGTGGTTGAATTGACAACTCAACTGCTAATACTCAAGAATATTCTTTCGCTCCCTTGTGTCGAATCAATAAATTTGGGTTGAATACTTTACCCTCGAAAGTTGTTGCGATCCCCTACACTTGTGGGTTATCAAAGACTAATTTCTGGCAATTCCGGTAGACCCCTTCTCCACCATTGGGATCGGCCTTCCGGACTGGCTGGGCTTGAATACGTATGATGACGCCTACATGAGATTGAAGAAGATAGCAATTGCGGACCCGCCGACAAAGCGACGCAGGTACGACGAGTACTATCTCATCGCGGTGTTTGACATAAGGATTTCCATCAATGCAAGAGGCAGTAACGGCTGAGGCTGACACATGTTGGTGGCGGCAGATTTGTACCCCTACACGTTCGAAGATGTTGTGCGCCATCTAGGCCGCATCTTCGTGGTGATAAGCCAGGGGACTTGTTTCATCTGGTTGCCATCCTATAGTACGGGAGATTACAAACGGAATGCACAAACCATCATTTGCATCGCTAACGCTACTCCATTATTTTGCAGGGACCAGTCATCCCCCGATCAAAATTAGATCGTCGATCCTGGATGTGCATTTGCATCCGCGATTCGGTCTAACCTGGAACCTTGTAGCTGACTTTGGCATACTGGGATCAACTATCTTAGCAGTCGTTACCCATGGTACCACTAATGTGCAACATGGTCACACAATCTACCACGATCGGACCGTCACCATCTACCCAGGTATTCCATTTTTTAACCCTCTCGCCTTCTCTTTCATTGTTGTACTAGTGGTATACTTAATAGTACTGGTAGGACTACTTTTTACCTTGGAGGACGCGCATAGCTAGCTAGGCCCTTGAAGACTTGAACCCACTAGCTGCCACCATTTTTGTTTTTCCATGTCTTACTATCTCATCCATGTAGCTAAGAGTGGCTATATATAATAAGCCGGTTATTTTACTTCCTCTATACAGGAGTAGTACTATTTGCTGCACAGTATTACTGACCGCCATATTTGAGCGCAACATTATTATGCATGGACCTTGACTATGTACGTCACCATGTGTCTAGATCTGAGATGCCGCGTGTACCAGATGAACGGCGCCAAGTTCGACCCCCGTGATGCTACATGGGTGCCGAGGAACACTCTTGGAGAGTACTCGCTTTTCATCAGGGACAACTACCCCATTGTGAAGCGGATGCCACCTTTCGTGCATGACACGGAAGGCCTGCCGTTCATGAAGCATGGTTGTGTCTTGACTGTGCACCACGGATGAATGACATGCTGGGACACGCTATCCCTGATTTATGCCGCTTTAGCTTGGATGAGTCTTCATCGTGTGGAACCGGACTAGAAAGCTGCGATAATGATTCCCGTTGCCCACCGCTATGGATCGTGCCATCCATGAAGAACACCTAGGACTGGAACCTGGAGGAGGACATGTATCCCATCTATAACGTGTAAGTGGAGTACGGTAATTGTGAACGGTAGCGCTGTGAATATATATAGACTAGTCGTGCACAAATTTATCACATGAATTGGAGATGAACTTGTGTGGCATACTGGCATTTGTCCTTTAGAATTTATTACTAGTAAATGTGTTATGTGTACGTGCAACTTGTGTGGTTGTTGCACGGGCTCCAACATGCTCTTTGAGAAAAAAAGTGGCACAGCTTTGGGTATACGTGACGTGGCGGCATCATACAGTAGCATCGTTCGCTATAGTTGTAGTACACTCCTACTAGGATGACAACTCCTGTAAAACCTTGCGCTTGGCTCTTTGCCTCTTCGGGAGGTTCAACAGTTCGTACTCGTGTGAACCTTGCACTTGGCTCTTCACCTCTTTGGAAGGTCCAACAATGATGATACTACAGTATAATATGCTTCTGGCAATCTGACACTGATTGAACTGTTGCACGTCCACCGCGAGGCTGAGGGCGAGGCCGAGGGAGAGGGAGAGGGAGAGCACGATGTAGTCAAAACCCTCTCGTCCTGCGAACCGCTGCGCGCGTGGGCGAGGGAGAGGCGTAGTAAGCAAGCTTCTCCTCATTCGGCGAGTTGATGGGACACAAAGCAGTACTAGTACTAGTAGTCCATACTGCGTCCTTTCTGATTAATATGGCTTAATTTGAAACGAAAAAATACACTGGCGGTCAACGTATGTAACAATACGCTCTTTACGGTCACTATATATAGTTTTGCGGTGATTATACGATCACTAGCTCATCATAGAGCACCGTATTGCACCCTACTGACCGGCCACATAGTCAACGTGGCACTTTGTTGACTGGTTAAAGTGTCACCTCGTTTCTGGGTCCCACCTGTTAGTTGGCAGAGCAAAGAAATCGGTTAAACAAAATTTATGCAGGCGCGACACGAGTCTAACCCTTGCGCGCGAACCGCCCTGGCTATGTATGTGAGTGCATGCACGTGTACTCCCTTGGTCTTCCAACAAAGAGTGTACATCAGCTATAAAACAAAGAGTGTAGTACATGATGTACATCTACACTTCCAATGCATTTAACCTTTAATCTAAATCGATACTGATTGACTAATGCACCAACTTGTGTTGTAGGTATAGGCTACATGTCTATCCTTAATTATAGCATGCAACTGCCTTCATTTAATCTTCTTCTCTCAATGGTCGCATGCACACATAAGTCTGCTACTTTTGGGCGTTAATTATGCCCTGGTCAATGTGTAAATCTCTAAATGTACAGTCTTTCACGGACGTAGGGAGTAGGTTGAGCACTTGAGCGTGAGCGTGTGTGTTGCATCGTGTGCTGTGTGCCGCATGGGTGCATGATTGTTGCGTGCATCCATGTGTACATGTGAGTGTTGCATGTTGCATGCATGCATGCATGCATGCATGCATGGGGCTTACTCCCTTCCATTGACATGTTCATATTTCAAGCTTCCTCTGTTCCCTCCATATTGTGATACTCCCTCTGTTCCCAAATACGGAGTAAAAGCCTCCCTCTGTTCCCAAATACGAAGTATTTGTCTTTCTATAGATTTCAAAAAGTGACTAGGTACAGAGCAAAATGAGTGAAGTGAGCGTAGAGGCATAGGGATACTATAGAAAGGAAGTCCTCGCGATCCATTATTACCCACTTCGGTCAAAGAGAACTATTCAACTAGTCTTCGCAGTGAAGTGACAATACACGCGCAGCAGAAGGGACACGTAATTAATAAGCTGAACCAGCGTGTTGGTGTTACTAAATCATCCTTACCCAGTACTGCCATCATGTTTGCCAGTAGAGCACGCTTCCGCAAATATGCCTACGCACCTCTGTCCTCCATTAACTGACATATGGGCCCTCTTGTGGTAGACCCACATGTCCTCAGTGTAACTATTTACACTCCGAAGGATGGTATATCCTGGTAGTAGTACTAGTAGAATTGAGATTTAATGCACTTTCTTCCCCATCTTCCACTCTTCTTCCTTCTCTCTTCCCCATCGTCGGCCGCACACCATTTACCCCCGCTCACTGCTCGCCCGCCCGTGCCATCTTCCTTGGTAGCTCGCGCGTACCATATCCCCCCGCTCACTGCTCGGCCACACAAGGAGAAGCTTCCTCGCTCGCCCGCCCGAATCCACTTCCCTGCTGTCTCGCAGGCACCAAAAACCCCAATGGCAGAACTGACTGACACGCAGAACCGCGATTGGAATTCCATCCCCGATGTTCTCTTGGAGCAGATCTGTAATCATATGGACCTACTCAGCACCGTCCGTCTGGCTGCATGCTCGGTGTCTTTGTACCGTCTACTCATCTGCAACCGGCCGTCTCTTTTCAAGACACCCTGCTTGCTGATGCCCGATCCTCGCAGGTGGCCCAGACACCAACTTGACGATCCTACGGAGGTTACCGTGGTGCCCCTCGACATGCTACCACTACTCGTCCACCTGTCCTTCATGCGCGACCACTACTGGGCGGGCATCAAGGCCAAATGGATCGTCCTAATCCACCAATCCGGTAGTCTGTGGCGTCTTGTGGATATCTACACCCAGCAAGAGATCACCCTTCCATCGTTGGATACCGCCGCCATCAAGCCTCGCGGCCCGCCGGACACTCCTGCCTACTACACACGAGACACGTCAAGCTTTTGGCTCGACCTCTGTTTGCTGAAGACTACATGGATTACAAGCTCATTGCCTTGTTCAACATGGGATTAGTCTATCTGGAATCCGGTCGCCATACATGGTTATGGCTCATCATCAATCCTGTTGAGGCAACATTTTTGTCTGATGCTATAGTGCATGATGGCATCGTTTGCGCGGTCGACACACAGATTGGCTGCCTATACTAGTGGAATATATCGTCGTGTAATTATTCTATCTCATCTCATCTTTACCTTATGAATATTACTGCATGTTCATTGTTACAAATTTAGAATACATAGTATTTCTATAACCACATCATTGCTACATGTTCCTCTCATTTCCTAGATTTTTATGACCACACATGTTATTGTTAGAGTTCATATGAGAACAATTAGGCTTCAAGTGCGTACTTGTTAGTTAAACCTATGTATAAATTGTGACACTAAATACGACTAGTAAGTAGTACAGTAGCAGTACTAGTATAGGTCGGTCAAATTATTCATCATGTCCACACATTGAATTGACGTGAAAACACGCTGCGCATAAGGTGACACAAGAATCCCGGCGGCGTGTTCAGGTATTCTGGACTTAAGATTTGGAGTACCACTTATCTCTCGAAATCTTTCATCATTCACTTAAAACAGTCGATTGATCATACATTGAGTACCATATAACTGGAATTACCGACGCAAGTCGAAGAAGGATTGGCCGGTGCTGCCGGCTGGCGTCAAGTTCGATCCCACTGATCAGGAGCTGATCGAGCACCTTGAGGACAAAGTGAGTGCTGACAGCGCGAGATTTCAGTCTCTCATTGATTTGTTCGTACCAACCATCGATAGTGAGCACGGCATATGCTACACCCAACCTAAGAAACTTCCAGGTAAGACACCGATCGGCCGTCTACTTGCACAAACATATTCCTTTGTTTATAGCTCTATTTTTCTTTTTAGACGCAGACTTGGTGAAGCAATTACAATTTGACAGTTAATAAAAAGTGAAACAAGTGACTGCAACATGCCAAAGATGTTATGAAAATGCCAACTACGTACACTAAAACCTGTATTCCACAATACTGCAGGTATCACACTAAGTGGCCTAAGGAAGCATTTCTTCCAGCGCAATTCCAGGGCATTCAAAAGGGGCACGTGGGCGCGTCACAAGATACAGTCAGAGTGCGGCATGCACGCGATGTGGCACAAGACCGGCAATACCTTACCGGTGATGGTCAACAACCGGCAGACGGGCAGCAACAAAGGTTCTGGTGCTGCACACCAACAAGAACTTCGACCAGCAGAGGACCAACCGGGTGATGCACCAGTACCACCTCGGGGGCCTGGAGCAAGAGAAGGAGCGGGAGCTGGTCCTCTACAAGATTTTCTACCAGATGAACACTAGGGCGAGGAGTAAAAAGATTGTAAGTTAGTTTGGTATTGGTAGTTGTACTACCTTGTCATCCTCAAGTTGGTATTGTTGTTAACGATCTTTTGGTATAAACTTGCATTTGCTTCCACTCATCATGCCGAGGGTCGACGTGGATATAAAGCTGAATCATTTGTTTCAAAACGAATTTTCAGGCACCTGATTTTTATTCGATGGGTAGCATAAGCACCTGCCGTTTGAATTCCCAGTTCTCCAATTTTTTCGAAACAATTGCATGCACTTATTATCACGATGAAAAAACAATATCCCTGCTGCATCCTAGTTATCAGTCTGTACTTGCAGAATTCTCTCGTTTATTGAGCACGTGTATTGTTTTTTCAGGTCGAGCAAGTTTCAACTGGGCTGTAGACTGCCCAGGGTTGGTTTTGTTTTTAACAGGCCCAGCCCATGACGACAACGGGGCACAAAGATTTAGTAGGTATCTACTGGCCTCTGGCCCGCCAGTGTTAGTTATATTTTGTCTTGCAACATCCGCAGGCAGTTTTTTTTACTGAATCAAACACACAGCCCAGTTCTATTTTACTCTTGAAACGCATGTCCTACATCCGTTTTCTAATCTCTACCTATAGTTTTACTAGTTCATATACACGTATAATTATACTTAAAACACATAAAATTCCCTTTTCATATTTACATCCTTATTTTTGTTGTTTTTTCCGACCCAGCGCTGATTTTTTTACCACTGGTTTTCCCTTAAACCAACTCAATTGTCCCACGTCTTATTTGCTTACAAGAACAAAACGGTTTTCTTGGCAAATCAATAAGTTCTTGAAAAATGTTTATCATTTCGGTATTACAACAGTTCGGATTCCACCAAAATATGCCAAATAAGGTTGAACTTTTTGACCGTGGTCCTGGGCAGAAAATGGGCTGTAATAAATTACTTAAGAATTAGCAAATGGGCTGCAAATTATAAAAGATAGCAAATGGGCTTTATGTTGTCTACCACAGATTTGGAGGCTGACTTGTGGGCCTACTAAGTTCATGCATACACAAGGTTTCTCAAAAAAGAAACTTACTCAACAATCGACTCTACCAGCGTCAGACCGTTAGATGTCAATCTAACAGCAATCGTGCTTCTTCAGTCTCTGATCTTCCTACCCCAGCCGCCCAAACCAGCGCCATCGGAACCGCCTGCTCCCGCCTCCCGTGGCCAGATGTGCTGTCGGGCAGGCCTCACGGCCCCATCATACTCGCATCCCTAGCCTGTCTATCCCTCTACTCACCCACACCTCCTGTTATTTTCCGGCAACGGCAGCCGAATCAGTCAACCCTCATACTCTCCACCGCGTGGGCAGCCACTGCCGTGTCTTCCCCGGCTTTGTGTCGTTCCCTTCATAGGCCTCGATGTCGTCCACCGCCCTGGTGCTCTCGGTGCGGCGTGGTCAACGATGTCCATCCAATGGCCGTAGTGCTTCTTCAACCTCCGGTCTTCTTGCTCCAGCTGCCCAAAGCAGCACCGGTCGTGCCGCATGCTCCTGCCTCCCGTGGTCGGCTATGCTGCCGCGGAGGCCTCACCGCCCCGATACTACTCCCACCGCTGGCCAGGCCATCCCTCCACTCACCCACTCCCCCTGTTATTCTGTAGCGACGGCAGCCTCACACCGCAGCCGAACCAGTGAACCCTCGTACTCCTCTCCGCGTGGGCATCCACTGACGCGTCTTCCCCGGCTCCGTGTCGTCCCCTTCCTAGGCCTCGCCGTCGTCCACCGCCGTGGTGCTCTCGGCACGGCGTGGTCAATGTGGTCAACGACCGACTTCCATCGGAAGAGTACTGTACATGGAGAGGCTGACAGGTCGGTCCACGGCAGCCGCAAGGAAGTGCCTCCTTATTATGCGCAAAATAATTATTCCTGCACCTGACAGCAGGGACCCACCGTACGGGCCACCAGTATTTTGTGAAAAAACGTTTCCCCCCTGACTACTGGGACCCACCGGACGGGCCACCGTATTTCGTGAAAAACATGTTTCCCCTTGACTACTGGGACCCATCAGACGGATCATCGTATTTCACGAAAAAAACATTCCCCCCGCTGTCAGCTCGGACCCACTGGGAGTGCCTCCTTATTATGCACAAAAAATGAATGCTCCCCCTGCTAGCTGGGACCCACCATGGTGGGAGGCAGACTTGTGGGCCGACTAAGTTGACGGGGACGGAGGGCTTTTTCAACTTAGTCAATATGAACGATTCTAGCTCCAGTGACCGTACGATGTCTATCCAACGGCCGTTGTGCTTCTTCAATCTCTGCTCTTCCTGCTCCAGCCGCTCAAACAAGCGTCGGTGGGATTGCCTGCTCCCTCCTCCCCGCGGCCGGCTGTGCTGCCGCGCAGGCCTCACCGCCCCACCGTACTCCCATCGCTGGCCTAGCCATCTCTCTACTCACCCACACCTTCTATTATTCTCTGGCAACGGCAGACGAACTAGTAAACCCTCGTACGGTCATACTCCCCTCCGCGTGGGAAACAACTGTCGAGTCTTCCCTGCCTCCGTGTCGTTCCCTTCCTAGGCCTCGCCGTCGTCCACCGCCCTGGTGCTCTCGGCGCGACCTAGTCAATGTGGTCAACGACCGACATGCATCTGAAGTGGACTGTATGTGGAGAGGCCGACAGCTGGGTCCACGGCCGCACTCAAGGAAATGCCTCCTTATTATGCGCAAAATAATGATTCCTCCACCTGACATCAGGGACCCACTAAAAGGGCCTCTGTATTTCACAAAAAAACATTACCGCCGCTGATATCTCGGACCCACCAGCTATATCTTCGCACGCAAGGAAGGGCCTCCTTATTACGCACAAAAAAATGAATACTCCCCCTGTTAGCTGGGACCCAGTATAGTGGCAGGCTGACTTGTGGGCCTACTAAGTTGACGGGGACAGAGAGCTTTGTCAACTTATATTAGTCAATATACACGATTCTAGCTCTAGTGACCATACGATGTCCATCCAACGGCCGTAGTGCTTCTTCAATCTCTGTTCTTCTTGCTCCAGCCTCCCAAACCAGCGCCGGTCATGCCTCGTGCTCCTACCTCCCGTGGCCAGCTGCGATGGGCGGAGGCCTCACCACCCCCTACTACTCCCACCGCTGGCCAAGCCATCCCTCTACTCACCGACACCCCCTGTTATTCTACAGCGACAGCAGCCTCACACCGCAGCGAACCAGTGAACCCTCGTACTCCTCTACGCATGGGCATCCACTGCCGTGTCTTCCCTGGCTCCATGTCGTCCCCTTCCTAGGCCTCCCCGTCGTGCACCGCCCTGGTGCTCTCGGCGCGGCGTGGTCAACGTGGTCAAGGAACAGCTTCCATCGGACGTGGACTGTACGTGGAGAGGCTGACAGCTGGGTCCACGGCCGCAGCAAGGAAGTGCCTCCTTATTACGCGCAAAATAATTATTCCTCCACCTAACAGCGGGGACCCACCAGACGAGCCACCGTATTTCGTGAAAAAAATGTTTCCCCCTGACTGTTGGGACCCACCAGCTACATCTTTGCACGCAAGGAAGTGCGTCCGGGAAAAAAAATGATTCGCCCCCCTGACTGCTGGGACCCACCAGCTACATCTTCGCAGGCAAGGAAGTGCGTGACAGTCGGGACCCACCTGGTCGAAGCGTACGTAGCGTTGTCATTCTGTTCGCGAACGTGTACGTACATACTGGTCGTTGTAGAGGTGTGCGCGTGTCGTAGTAGAGGCGCGCATGTAGCATGTACACATACGTACATCGGCCAGTGTGCAAGAAAGAAAATATGGCCACGTACGTACATACGGGCAGGGTCTCGAACACCTACTCGCTCATACGTACGGCCAGGGCTCGTGTACATGGCTAGGTCGAAACAGAGAAACTGCATCGTCGTCGTGTTCATGGGGAGGCAATGGAATGCGTCATGTACATGGGGAGGCAACGGAATGCGTCGTGTTCATCGGGAGGCAACAGAACGCATGGGAGACAACCGTCTTGGACGGAACAGGCGATGGAAACGAGGCCTGGCATACCGCAGAACGGAGGAAATGGCCTTGTGTTCGACCGGCCACGTTCGAAACGGGATCCTGTTCATCGAGAGGGGTCTGGCGTACCGCAAAATGGAGGAAACTGACCTCCTATGGTCGAAACAGTGGTCATGTTGATCGGGAGGGGTGTGCATACCGCAAAACGGACGAAACGGATTTGTGTTGGAGCGCTACAGTCGAAACGGGGGTCCTGTTCATTGGGAGGGGTGTGGCGTACCGCAAAACGGGACTCCACGAGATATTGTTCATCTCCACCGTCGACCTCCTCCAGCCTCCACGGGCTACCTCGACCACCTCCAGCCTCCAAGGGCTCCTGTTCATCCAGCCTCCACCGCGTGTTACTCCACCGGCTACTATTCAACCACCCCTCCACGGGAACCCCTTCATCGTCTACTGTTCACCCAGCCTTCC
>NC_041381.1:206774076-206861061 GCF_002162155.2 Triticum dicoccoides | reverse complement strand
ATCCAATCGATCGGCTTCAGTTAGCAGCAGTGGCGACGGAATCGCTCGATCGGGTTCAGTAACGCGTAGCCTACAGTGCAGTCGCTCGGGTTCAGTTAGATCCCAATGCCTCACTCGGTTCAGTTAGATCCAACGCCTCGCACACACACGCGTACGTGTACGAGAGAAACGCGCATCGCTCGGCCCCCGTCCACCCTCCGTAACCGGGAACTCCCCAAAATTTTCTTCGCCCTCGCTTCTACCATGGTTTTTTCCGCCATGGACAGCCCAAAGAATGTCATGCAGCTGCGTCTCCAGCCCGCCCAGGACGAGAAGCCCATTTTCTGTCATGATTTTTTGTCATAGAAGTAGGAGCCAACCACATCTATGATGATAACGGGTTTTGTCACAATTGTCATCATAGAAGTGTCATAAGTATGACAGGAAAAAAATTCGTTCGGCCCAAAATGTCACGGATGTGTCTTTTTTTGTAGTGATAAAAGATACCAACACCTTGTCCATTGCTAAAAATTGAACCATCAAAATATAATCTTCATGGTACTAACGAGACAAGATTTATATCAATATCATGCTTGTCATCAATCCGATGCTCAACAATAAAATTAGCAACGATTTGGCCTTTCATGGATTTTAGAGATTCATAAGCCAAATCATATTCAATTAAAGCATCAGCCCACTTGCCAATCCTACCACTAAGAATTGGCCTATGCAACATGTACTTGATGACATCAGTTTGTCAAGCTATAATGCAAGTACTAGGCACTAAATAATGTCTCAATTTTGTGCAAGCATAATATAAGCAGTAGCATAATTTCTCAATAAATGTATACCTTGTGTCGGCGTCCAGTAAGCACCGGCTCAAATAAGTAATAACATGCTCCTTTCCTTCGGTCTCTTGAGTTAAAACAGCACCAATAACACCTTCTTCCGCCGCAATATAAAGCCTAAAGGGCTCTTTGTGTTTGGGATCTTTCAACACCGGAGGAGTGCATAAATAATTTTTGATCATATCAAATGCTTCTTGTTGTTTTGTCCCCCAAGTAAAATTAGTTTCGTTCTTTAACCGAAGGATGGGAGTGAATGCGTCAACCTTCCCTGACAAGTTGGCTATTAATCTTCTCAAATAATTAACTTTGCCAAGGAACTTTTGCATATCTCTCTTGCACGGTGGACCCTTCACCTTTTGTATAGCTTCTATATTTTTGGGATCAATTTCTATGCCATCTTGATGAATAATGAAACCCAAAAACTTTCCAACCGCTACACCAAAAGCATACTTCAAAGGATTCATCTTTATTCGATATTTTTTCATTCTCTCAAAAGCTAAGTGCAAATCGGCTAGATGGGATTCAAAAGCAGTCGATTTCAAAACAATATCATCAATATAAACCTCAAGTATAACACCAACTAAATCATGAAAAATTAAATTCATAGCCCTTTGATACGTGGCACCGGCATTTTTTTAATGCAAAGGTCATCACTGTCCACTCAAATAAACCAAGGAAATCGGGACATCGAAAAGCCGTTTTGGACATGTACTCTTCCGCCATAAAAATCTTGTTATACCCCACATTACCATCAAGAAAGATAATGACCTTATGTCCAGAAGCATCATTAATAACCATATCGGCTACTGACATAGAATACTCATCTTTAGGTGTAGATCTATTCAAATCTCTTAAATCAATGCACACCCTCAACTCGGCATACCTACAAGGTCTATAAAAATTAGCTTTAAACAAACGACCGGTCTCTTCCTTGATCCGGTCATATGTTTTTGGATGAAACTTTCTGGCTGATTGCTTGTACGGTCTAAAACCGGCCTTTATAGGTAACCGATGCTCCACTAGCTCTAGGCTTAAACCTGGCATCTCATGATATTCCCATGCAACACAACAAACATATTCTTTCAACAGCTCGATCAACTTAGCTTTATGATTGGTTCTTAAATTTTTGTTTACAAATGTCGGCCTAGGAATTGAACCATCTCCTATATCTATCTCTTCTAATGGATCAGCCAATGTAAAACCTTGTCCTAATTTATCCATATCATCTAACTCTTCTATGGACTCATACATATTGTTCTCATTGTACCGATATTCTACAAGATGCTTTTGTAATCACTCTGAGTTAGGATCCATTTAAATACATCATACCTTAGAGCCGATTATCACCAACCGGCTTTAAAGAAACGGGTACGAAACTACTTTTTGTGGCACTAAGAAAATCGAATTCTGATAAGTCGCGCCCAATGCATCAGCCAAAGCAACACAAGCCGAATTATCCGCATGAATGACCTCCACTTCATCATCAACCCATTGAATCAAAAACTGGTGCATAGTAGACGGCACACATTGGTTTGCATGAACCCAATCGCGGCCTAATATCACATTGGAGTTACCTTGCACCTGGTGAAAAAGAATGCGGTAGCCAAAGTTTTGCTTCCCACCGTAAGCTCCACATACATTACACCTTTGGCTTCAGTTTTCTCTTTGCCTTCAAATCCATTAAGCACCATGTATTTCTTTATTAACTATTCATCACACAGCCCCAATTTTTTGAAGACCGAATATGGCATAAGATTCACCACAACACCACCATCGACAAGCATTCTAGCAACCGGCGACCCATTAATATGAACTTTAAGGAACAATGGCTTCAAGTGCATCACTGATTCTTTTGTCTTCTCGAATATAGCATTTTTAGGACCAAAATCTAGCTGAGCTACTTCCCCTTCTTCATCTATAGCACGAAATTTAGCGGGTAAGTAATACACCATATTAATATCCATACCTTCATGAAGAAGTGTAGACTCATAATCGAGCATTTCATCTCCTTCCTCAACCATGTCCACCGACTCTGAAATAGCTCCAAGGGAAGAGGAAGTAATAGGAAATGTGGACGATGTAATAGCAGCCTCATCATCCTCCGTTGGTGGTGTAGGTGTTGCTATGATCAATGCAGAAGCTGCTATGTTTTCCTTTTGCTTTGGCCTCCGCACTTGTTTTGGGGGTACCATGGGACGACTCTCATTGAATAATTTATCCCTTAGCTTTTCTGCTTCTTGTTCCTCCTTCTCATGACTCCTCATGCGCTGCAATCTCCTTTTTTGCGCCTTGGTCAGACCAGAAGGACACCACTTAGGCTGAGTATATTTTGGATCCCTTGACTTGGCCTTGCTTGTGCTAGCTTCATGATCATTAGCCATGGGGCCTTGCGGGACCGCAGCCACATCTTTATTAGAATCAGCCTGATTATCAACAATAATTGGCGCCTTGATTGTTAACTCTTTAGTGCCTATCATAATAGTTTTAGCACTAGTACTCTTCTCCATTTGCTTGGTAGGCTCTGAAATTTCAACATTTGGTGACTTAGCACGCCACTCTTGCCTGCTGACCCTTTTTTGATTATCTTGCATTGGTCGATTGACACCATTGTTCAAACGGCCTCGTGTGGGATAAGAAAGCCTCTCATGAACGGGCCTCCTTGGTTCTGCCCAACTCGGATGAAAAGCATAAGGAGCCATTGGGAGCTGCCCCCATCCTCCATTGAAGTCTCCCATGTAGTATGGCGCATAGGGGGGTGGCGCTATCCATGGTCCTGGTGCCCACGACCCATATGGCCTTGCATGATGCTGGAAACTCTCTGTTTCCCTTCATAAAATTCGGTCACACCGAAATGAGCGATCGGTCCCATCGAGTTTGCTTGACCAACTCTCTGTTTGATTAATTGCTAAAATAGGTGTCACTGAGATGAGGTTTTGCCCTATCCCTAGCACATCGGTCCCACCGAGTTGATCTCATCGGTCCCACGGAGATTCCTAATGTTCACATTTTGAACTGAATAGGTCTCATCGAGTTTCTCTATTCGGTCTGATCGAGTTGGGTAAAAAGTGTGTAACGGTTAGATTTTGTGTGGAGGCTATATATACCCCTCCACCCCTTCCCCATTTGTGAGAGAGCCATCAGAACGTGCCTACACTTTCACTACTCATTTTCAAAGAGAGAACCACCTACTCATGCGTTGAGACCAAGCCATTACATTCCAACCACAAGAATCTTGATCTCTAGCCTTCCCCAAGTTGCTTTCCACTCAAATCATCTTTCCACCATAGCCAAATCTGTGTGAGAGAGTTTAGTGTTGGGGAGACTATCATCCGAAGCACAAGAGCAAGGATTTCATCATCAACACACCATATATTACCTTTTGGAGAGTGGTGTCTCCTAGATTTGTTAGGTGTCACTTGGGAGCCTCCATCTAGATTGTGGAGTTGAACCAAGGAGTTTGTAAGGGCAAGGAGATCGCCTACTTCATGAAGATCTACCCAAGTGAGGCAAGTCCTTCATGGGAGATGGCCATGGTGGGATAGACGAGGTTGCTTCTTCATGGACCCTTCGTGGGTGGAGCCCTTCGTGGACTCGCGCAACCGTTACCCTTCATGGGTTGAAGTCTCCATCACTATGGATGTATGATAGCACCACCTATTGGAACCACACCAAAAAACTCTGTGTCTACATTGCGTTTGCCCTCTTCGAACCCTTCCATTTTACCTTCATATGCAATGTTTTACTTTCCGCTGCTACACTCTGAGAATTGCATGTGTAGGTTGATTGCTTGACTTGTGCTAAGTTGCTAAAATCTGCCAAGACTTAAAATTGGTAAAATGCTAGATTTTTATTTGTTCAAGTAGTCTAATCACCCCCTCTAGACATACTTTAGATCCTACACTCCTGCCGGTTGTCGATATTACAAAACAGGATCATCTCATACAACAACATGTATCACATCACAACATGCCCTGCAGAAACAAGTTAGACGTCCTCTACTTTTTTGTTGCAAGTTATACGAGGCTGCTACAGACTTCTAGCAAGAACCATTCTTACCTACACAAAAACCACAATGGTGATTTATCAAGTTTGCTGTTTTAACCTTCTTCAAGGACCGGTCGTAGTGAAATTCGTTTCAACTAAAGTAGGATAAACAGACACCCGCCAGTCACCTTTATGCAAAACTAGTTGCATGTCAGTCAGTGGAACCAGTCTCATGTGCCTGGACATGTAAGGTGTGTCCAGGCTGCTTCATCCCATAATACCTCCGAATCAAAATAAGATGTTGGTGGTAATCAGTATGACTATCACCACCCACAACTCTTTGTGTTCTACTCGTGCTATGACCGAGGGAGTAAACGGTGTTTGGGGGTGCCGCACACGGCTAAGACAATGTTGTCTTCTTGTGTGGTGCCCCCTCCCCATGTATATATAGTTCGGAGGGGAGAGGAAGGAAGCCAGGGCAGCCAGGGCACGCTAGTAGGGGCTGGCCGTCGGTCCTAGGGCTCCTGCCCTACCGCGCCCCCGTTTCCTTGTATGGACAAGGGGGGAAGGAAAGAGGGGGGAGAGGGAAGGAAGGGGGAGTCCAAATCCACCCTTTACTTTCCATCCCCATAGGGCCGGCCTTTATAGAGGGTACACCAGCCCCTTGTGGACTGATGTGTTCCCTCACTTGGCCCATAAGGCCCATAACTTTGTCGGGGATGCCCGAAACTCCTTCCGATGACCCGATAAGTACCTGGTAACCTCCAAAAGACTTCCGGCATACGATTACCATCGTCCTATATATAAATCTTTACCTCTCGACCATTTCGAGACTCCTCGTCATGTCCGTGATCTCATCCGGGACTTCGAACAACATTCGATCACTAAATCATATAACTCATATAACACTACATCGTCAACGAACGTTAGGCGTGTGGACCCTACGGTTTCGAGAACTATGTAGACATGACCGAGACACCTCTCCAACCAATAACCAATGGCAGAACTTGGATGCCCATATTGGCTCCTACATATTATACAAAGATCTTTATCGGTCGAACCATTATTACAACATACGTAATTCCCTTTGTCCATCAGTATGTTACTTGCCCGAGATTCGATCATCGGTATCTCTATACCTAGTTCAATCTCGTTACCGGCAAGTCTCTTTACTCGTTCTGTAATACATCATCTCGTAACTAACTCATTAGTCATTTTCTTGCAAGGCTTCTTATGATGCGTATTACCGAGAGGGCCCAAAGATACCTCTCCGATACTCGGAGGGACAAATCCTAATCTTGATCTATGCCAACTCAACAAACACCTTAGGAGATACCTGTAGAGCATCTTTATGATCACCCAATTACATTGTGATGTTTGATAGCACACAAGGTATTCCTCCAGTATCCGGGAGTTGCATAATCTCATAGTCGAAGGAATATGTATTTGACATGAAGAAAGCAATAGCAATAAATTGAACGATCATTATGCTAAGCTAACAGATGGGTCTTGTCCATCACATAATTCTCCTAATGATGTGATCTTGTTATCAAATGACAACACATGTCTATGGTTAGAAAACCTTAACCATCTTTAATCAACGAGCTAGTCTAGTAGAGGCTTACTAGGGGCACAATATTTGTTTGCGGTGGGTGGCGCGGCCAAAGGCACGGGAGAAGTGCGATGACAAGATGGCATCCATGGCATCCATGTTGCTTGTGCTATCGTGCTCCCCCGTATGCCGGCATGGAGTAATTGGCCCCTCCTCTGTGAGCTAGCTTGGAGCAACGAGTTGTTGCATGCTACTTGTGAGTTGCCTTGGGATTTCCCCGAAGAGGAGGGGATGATGTAGTACAATAGAGATAAGTATTTCCTCAACTATAAAACAAGGTTATGAATCCACTAGGAGAACCAAGCAACATTATGTAAGCAGCAGCTGCACACAAACAACAAATACTTGCAACCCAGCACCTAGAGGGGTTGTCAATCCCTCAATGGTATTGAGAGTGATTAAATTGTATGGATTTTGATAAATAGATCTAACAAAAACACAAAACAAAATAAATAAAAGAAAATTGCAGCAAGGTATTTTTAGTCCTAATATATGATATAAAATAGACCCGGGGGCCATAGTTTTCACTAGGGGCATCTCTCGAGAAAATAGCATACGGTGGGTAAACAAATTACTATTGGGCAAATAGTTATGATGATATCCAAGGCAATGATCATGTATATAGGCATCACGTCCAAGATTAGTAGACCGACTCATTCCTGCATCTACTACTATTACTCCACACATCGACCGTTGTCCAGCATGCACCTAGTGTATCAAGTTCATGAAAGAACGGAGTAGTGCCTTAAGCAAGATGACATGATGTAGACAAGATAAACTCACATATGAATAAACCAGATCTTGTTACCCTTAATAGCAATGATACATGTGTGTTGTGTCTCTTTCTGTCACTGAGATTGAGCACCACAACATCGAACCCATCATAAAGCACCTCTTCCCATGGCAAGAAAAATCAATCTAGTTGACCAAACCAAACCAATAATTCGGAGAAGAAATAAGAGGCTATAACAATCATGCATAAAAGAGTTCAGAGAAAACTCAAATAATATTCATGGATAGATCTGATCATAAACTCACAATTCATCGGATCCCAACAAACACACTGCAAAAAGTCATTAGATCAACTATATCTCCAAGAACATTGTATTGAAGATCAAAAAGAGAGAAGAAGCCATCTAGCTACTAACTATGGACCCGTAGGTCTGTGGTAAACTACTCACGCATCATCGGAGGGGCAACAAGGATGATGAAGAACCCATCCTTGACTGTTTCCCCCTCTAGCAGAGTGCCGAAAAAGACCTCTAGATTGGATCTCGTGGTTCTGGAACTCGCGGTGGTGGAAACTCCGATCTCTCTGCTCTCCTAAGCTTCTGGGGTCTCTTATCACCAGAAAGAAAATCTCCAAATAGTTTCGTGGCATTTGGACTTCGTTTGGTACTGATATTCTACAAAGTAAATAAAAACAAGCAAAAAATAGCAACTGGCACTAGGCACTAAGTTAGTAGGTTAGTCCCAGAAAATGATATAAAGTTGCTTGTAAGGGTATACAAAAAAACCAAGATTGATAATATAATAGCATGGAACAATAAAAAACTATACATACGTTGGAGACATATCAAGCATCCCCAAGCTTAATTCATGCTCGTCCTCGAGTAGGTAAATGATAAAAGCAGAATTTTTCATGTGGAATGCTACCTAATATATTCACCATATATTCTTTTCTTTGTAGCATGGACATTTGGACCTGAATGATTCAAAGCAGTAGTCTACAATTTGATGTGGAAACATCAATATTCAAGCATATCAACAACAAAACTATGTCTTCCAAAATATCAATGCTAAAGAAGTTACCCCTAGCCCATTATGCTCAATCACTCATCCATTCATGAAACACACTCAAATATTAACTACATCCAATGCAAAAGTATGACAATAGGGTTCCCTAGTTGGTGCTTTTATAAGAGAAGATGGAGACTGAACATAAAAATAGCATAAAAGTAAGTAGGTAAGCCCTTCGCAGAGGGAAGGAAAGATTTGTAGAGGTGGCAGAGCTCATAGCTTAAATTGAGAGATAAAATTATTTTGAGAGGCATGCTTTTCATGTCAACGAAAATGACCGAGAACTCCCAATATCTTCCATGCTAGATAAATCATGGGCGGTTGATGACCCACAAGTATAGGGGATCTCGATAAATAGGACTGTCGAACCCGACGAGGAGTAGAAGGAAATGACAAGTGGTTTTTAGCAAGGTAATTCCTGCAAGCATTGAAATTTTCGGTAACAGGTAGTTTGATAGCAAGATAATTTGTAATGCACAAGTAACAATAGCGGTAAATAAAGTGTTGCAAGGTAGCCCAATCCTTTTGTGGCAAAGGACATGCCAAAAGGTCTCTTATAATAAGCAAAGCGTTCTTGAGGGCACACGGGAATTTCATCTAGCCACTTTCAACATGTTGGTTTGATTCGCGTTCGCTACTTTGATAATTTGATATGTGGGTAGACCGGTGCTTTGGTGCTGTTCTTACTTGAACAAACCTCCGACTTATGATTAACCCCCTCACAAGCATCCGCAACTATGAGAAAAGTATTAAGATAAAATCTAGCCATAGCATTATGTCAGGACCCCGACTCAATGCCACATCGATCTAGCATGTAACACCTCGTATCACTTTGCGGCCTCACGCACGGTATCCCCACGGGTGTCGCCTTACCTTTGCCCGGGACCGTTTGCGCCTTTTGGCACACATATATGACAGTGTCGCTAGCATCCATATGATAAGGAGCCCGGGCTGACATGGCTAGTCGTAAACCCAAAGTCGCACTAACTTACAGGGACAGGCATCCATGACCCAGCATCGAACGTGTCGGTCATCAGCGAGTGAATCCAGGCTGTAGCACTGGGCTAATAGGACTCTGGTATTCATCGCGTGACATTTCCCCGAAGGGACAGACACAGGAACGAAGAAGGACACATGCCGGCCAGCCTAAGTGTTCCGGAGCAGTAGCAAGCTACCAGGGCTCAGTGGAAGCACTAGGAGACATTTCCCGGTAAGAGAGACTACTAAGGATAAACAACTAGATAGTTAGATCCCACACATAGCAATACACATTACATGTACGCATAACATGCAAGTATGTGCTGTACAACATGGCATCATAGCATAACTCAACAACTCATATAGATAAAGGCTCAGAAGAGCCATCATAGCATTTATTACAAACAGGGGTCACATGACCCAACATTCAGAGCAATCAAGCAACAAACGGAAGCATTACATGTCTGAGTACAGACATCTATAAATGAAAAAGGCTGAAAGCCTGACTATCTACAACGTCCGATCAAGATCGTAGCTGAGGTACAAGCTACTTGTCGAAGTCCACGAGAACACCAGTAAGACCGAAGTCTCCGCTGCAAAAACATAAATAAAGCAACATGAGTACAAAGGTACTCAGCAAGACTTACATCAGATCCTATCATACATGCATTTGTATGAAGAGGGTAATGTGGGGTTTACTTGCAGCAAGCCAGCTTTGACTCAGTGGCTATCCTGTTCTACGACTACCAGAAACTCTTGAGGTGATATGGCGCACACGAGTCCACTAATCACCACACAATACACTACTATGGATTCATCCCCGTCTCCCTACGAGAAGGTCATCCATAACACTCACACTTGTCTTGAGCATTTTAGAGTATCCACTTCAAGTTGTCTATGTACCATGTAAGCATCCAAGAAGTCCATAACCGCGGACCCGGCTATTCGAATAGATCATGTTAACCCTGCAGGGGTGTACTTCTTCACACACACTCTCGCCACTTACCGCCATGTACACGTCATGTATCTCGGCAACCTTCAAGCGGAAGCCTGGCGAGGGTGTCGGCCACGACCTGACTAACCACACAAGACTCTAGTCCAGGTTTATCGCCTATTCGGGTTCCATCCGTAAGGAGATCCGGCCGGGGTGTCGCTCACGGCCCCAAACGATGTGTGCAGGGTTCCCGAGCCCACCATCCGGGTGCCACTCGGTACACCAGGCCACGTGTGCCTAGTCTGTCCCAAGCCCACCCTGCCGGGTGCCACTTGGTAGAAAAATAGCACTACCTACAAACACCAGAAACTAGTTGCAACTCCTGGACAGAGATCAAGTTGGCTAATAAGTCGAGAGGGGCACTTAAGCATTCCAATGTGTGGTAGTAGCTAGTCATTGGACGACATACATAGAACTCAGTGCTTAAGGACGGTTCCAATGAGACAACCCACCATGTACTCCTAAATGGCCTCTCACCGCTACCTTTACCAAATCGTGTTCACACACTTCACTCTCAGCATTAGAACATACCGTAACACTCCATTTCATTCCCAATGAACCAGACCTGACACAACTCTAAGCAATAGCAGGCATAGCATGGTAGGAACACAACATGGCTCAATCAACTCCTACACATGCTAGTGGGTTTCAACTATTTACTGTGGCAATGACAGGTCATGCAGAGGAATGGGTTCAACTACCGCAGCACAAAGTAGCAGATGAATCGTTGTTGTCCTAATGCAATAACTGAGAGCAGGAGCAAGAGAGTAGGGTTTTATCAAAATGAACAAGGGGGTTTGCTTGCCTGGTAAATCAACAAGGGAGGCACTGCTTCACAGACAGGTACTCTGGAACGGTCTCCGGAGCAAGACCTATCGAGAAGGAACGGTGCCAACAATCAATACACAAGCATATGCAACAATATGATGCATGAACATGGCATGTAGATGTGATGCTGTTTGAGCCAATGCAACTAGTAATCATTTGGTTTGAAATCCATTTGAACCCAAAAGCTCAAATGCACTTCCAAAGTAGTCTCTTATATATGCCATAATGTGTTTTCCCATATACAGCATGTATAAGTTGGTTTGTCATGCATGAAATTAGTACAGATGGAGAGATTGCATTTTTTTGATAATTTTTCATATATAAATTATTTTAATCTGAGCTACGGTTGAATTGATATGAATTTTTGAAGTTTAAATCAATTTCTGGAATTTCCTGAATTATTTTAATTCCAGAAAATATATATTGCGCCAGCATGACGTCAGCACGACGTCAGCAGTCAACTGCGGCTGACTAGGTCAAACCTGACGTGTGGGGTCCACACGTCAGTGTCATAGTTAGTTAACAGGGGGTTATTGCTTAATTAAAAGGATTAAGGGCCGGGGCCCACTGTCAGTGAGACAACTAATTAACTGAGTTAATTAGCGCTAACTAAACTAATACCTAAACTAAACAGGGGCATGGCCCACGCGTCAGTGACCCTGGGGGGGTCAAACCCCAGGTCAAACAAGTCAAACCCGCCGGCGGTTAGTCGCCGGCGAGGTCCGCGGCGTACTTGTGCCCCGGGTTTCCTCTGTGGTGCTCCAAATGGCGCGCGGCTAGGCGCGTTGGAGAGCCAGCTCGATGGCGTGTCGGGCGGTGGCCGTGGCTGGGCCTGGGGTGGCCGGAGTCGACGGCGGCGAGCTCGGCTGCGGCTGCCGGAGTTCGGGATAGCGCGAGCGTGGGGCTGCAGCTCACGTTCGAGCGAACGGAGAGCACAGGCGGTAGCTACGAGGCAGCAGGAGCACGTCGGAGCTACTACGCGAGGCGGAGGTGCTCGGGGGCACGGAGCTCGCCGGCCATGGCGGACGGCGGCTTCGGGCGCTCGCGGGGCAGCGGCTACAGGGCACGCGCGAGAGAGAGAGGTGAGGGGAAAGGAAGAGGGGCTCACGGCGGACTCGCAGAGCAGGCCAGTGTGCTCGGGGACGTCCTGCGTGCGGCGAATCGACGGCGATGGCGATCTGCAGCGGCCGGAGGTGATGAAGGCGACGGCGACGGCTCCACGGGGCGTCCGGCGTCTTGTGGCTTGACGGAGAGGGCGAGGGAGTCGTGGCGGAGCTTTTGCGCGTGTCGGAGAGGCGAGGGGGAGGCGGTGGCTACGGCTACGGTGGACGGCGGCGATGAGCTCCACTCGGCTGCGCGCGAGAGAGAGGGCACAGGAGGGAACGAGGGCGAGGGAGAGTGCGAGAGAGGTCGGGGTAGCTGCGTGGCGTCTCCGGGGCATCCAGACGAGGAGGGGAGAGGGCAGGCAGGCAGAGAGGGAGGTGGCATGGCGCGGCGGAGCGCGCGCGCGTCGGGCACGCGCCCGTCCTCCTGTCGGGGAGGAAGACGACAGAGGAGGGGGCCAGTGGGCTGGGCCGGCGCTGGCTGCTGCTGGGCTGCACAGGGAGGAGGCCCAGGTAAGTATCCCTTTTTATTTCTGTTTTCTAATTTTCTGACATATGTTTTGATTTAGTAATAATACTAAATCAATTTATTTTCTTATGCCAATTTTTATAGAAGCTAGTGGTATTATTCCGGAGCTCCTTTATAAATGGCATAATTTTTGGACCATATTTTATATATATAACAATATATATCCAAATCAAATAATTATCGGATTAATCCAAATGCCCAAAATTAATACTTATGAGATCCTAAAAATATTGGTTTGATTTTTATCTCTGTCCAATATTTTCAGAGAGCAACATGAGCATTTTCTTGGACCTTTTTGGAGCAATTTTTATTTGGGTCATATCCAAAAATAATTCTGAGGGTTTCACAAGTCCTCATTTCAAAATTAAATAGAATTTAAACATGATGCACAAATGACTAGCTAGCCTAGGTCATACCAGAGCTAGGGATGTGACACATTAAACATATGGATCCAAATCAGTCCCTTACGAAGTAGCGCATAAAGTAGGGTTTAAGCATGTGTCGCTCTAGCAACCCATCATCTATAACTACTCCACAATGCATCCCCATAGGCCCAAAGATGGTGAAGTGCCATGTAGTCGACGTTCACATGACACCACTAAGGGAATCTCAACATGCATATCATCAAAATATCGAACACATATCAAATTCACATGATTACTTGCAATATGAATTCTCCTGTGACCCCAAGAACAAAGGTAACTACTAACAAATGATATTCATGCTCAAGATCAGAGGGGTATTAAATAGCATAATGGATATGCACATATAATCTTCCACCAAATAAACCATATAGTAATCAAATACAAGATGTAATCAACACTACTAGTCACCCACAGGTACTAATCTGAGGTTCCGGTACAAAGATTGAACACAAGAGATGAACTAGGTTTTGATATGAGATGGTGTTGTTGAAGATGTTGATGAAGATTGGCCTCCCAAAGATGAGAGGATTGTTGGTGATGACGATGGCTTCAATTTCCCCCTCCGGGAGGGAAGTTCCCCTGGCAGAATTGCTCCGCTAGAGGGCAAAAGAGGTCCTGCTCAAGTTCCGCCTCGAGACGGCAGCGCTCCGTCCTGAAAGTCTTCCCCTTATTTTTTCTAGGTGAAAGGACCTTATATACCAAAAGATGGGCATCAGAGGTGAGCTGGACTGCCCACCACGCACCAGGGCGCGCCTGGGGGGCCATGGTGTCTTGTGGGCACTAGGCAACACCCCTCTGGTAGTTATTTTCTCCAATATTTATTATATATTCCAAAAAAATTCTCCGTAAAATTTCAGCTCAGTGGAGATGTGCAGGATAGGTATCTTTGACGTAGCTTTTTCAGGTCTAGAATTCCAGTTGTCGGTATTCTCCCTCTTTGTGTAAACCTTGCATATTATGAGAGAAAAGGCATTAGAATTACTCCATAAAGTGTTATTATACATAAAACATTATAAATTACAATAGTAAAACATGATGCAAAATGGACGTATCAACTCCCCCAAGCTTAGACCTCACTTGTCCTCAAGCGAAAGCCGATATCGAAAATCATGTCCACATGTTTTGAGAGAGAGAGGTGTCGACAAAAACAAAATATGGACATAGTACCATCATGCTTATTATTATAATAACAACAAACTTTATCATTAATCTCTATCAAATAACTTCTCATGAACAAGTAACAATTCATCACAACATCAAAATAATAAGCATAAACTTTATTGGAAACCAAAAAACTATGTTTTCAGTCAACTTTGCAACTACAATTCATCATATTTTTAGGAAGGGTCTCGTATCGGAGCCTTTTGGCAAGTCCACATACTCAACCATCATTTAATCTTCTATGATTACTAACACTCACAACATATATATGAGCAAAAAGTTTCAACCGGACACATAGAAAGATAGGGGCTTATAGTTTTGCCTCCCAACGTATTCACCTCGAGGGTGATGTCAACAATAATAACTCATGCTCACTCATATCCAACTGGGTATATGTGCCTAGATATTTCCCCACCACATGATGCTTGCCAAAGAGAAAAATAAAAAGGTATAGAGAAGGATACTGATACATCCCCAAGGTATCTATAATTTTTTATTGTTCCATGCTATTATATTATCTGTTTTGGATGTTTTATATGCATTAATATGCTATTTTTTAATTACTTTTGGGACTAACCTATTAACCTAGAGCTTAGTGCCAGTTTTGTTTTTTCCTTGTTTTTGAGCTTCGCAGAAAAGGAATACTAAACGGAGTCCAAATGGAATAAAACTTCAAGATAATTTTTCTTGGACTAGAAGACAGCCAGGGGACTTGGAGTGCAAGTCAGAAGAGCCACGAGGCAGCGACAAGGGTGGAGGGCACGCCCTAGGGGGCGCCCCCTACCTTGTGGGCCCCTCGGTGACTCCCTGGCCTAAATCTTCCTCCTATATATTCACATACATTCCAAAACCCTCAGAAGCATCCACGAAAACACTTTTCCACCGCCGCAACCGTCTGTTCCCTTGAGATCCCATCTTGGGGCCTTTTCCGGCATCCTACCATAGGTGGATTCGATCAAGGAGGGCATCTACATCAACTCTATTACCCTTCCGATGAATCATGAGTAGTTTACCATAGACCTACGGGTCCATAGCTAGTATCTAGATGGCTTCTTCTCTCTCTTTGATTCTCAACACCGTGTTATCCTTGATGTTCTTGGAGATCTATCCGATGTAATCTTCTTTTGTGGTGTGTTTGTCAAGATCTGATGGATTGTGGATTCATGACCATCTTATCTATGAATATTATTTGAATCTTCTCTGAATTCTTATATGCATGATTTGATATCTTTGTATTCTCTTCGAATTATAGGTTTGGTTTTGCCAACTAGATTATTTTTTCTTGCAATGGGAGAGGTGCTTAGCTTTGGGTCCAATCTTGCGTGATTTTACCCAGTGACAAAGTAGGGGTAGCGAGACACGTATTGAATTGTTGACATGAAGGATAAAAAGATGGGGTTTTCATCATATTTCTTGAGTTTATTCCTCTACATCATGTCATTTTACTTAAGGCGTTACTCCATTCTTTATGAACTTAATACTCTAGATGCATGCTGGATAGTGGTCGATGTGTGGAGTAATAGCAGTAGATGCAGGAATGAGTCAGTCTACTTGACACGGATGTGATGGCTATAGTTCATAATCATTGCCTTGGATATCGTCATAACTTTGCACTTTTTTATCAGTTGCTCGACAGTAATTTGTTCACCCACCGTATTATTTGCCTTCAAGAGAGAAGCCTCTAGTGAAACCTATGGCCCCCGAGTCTATTTTCCATCATATTAGTTTCCGATCTACTATTTTGCAATCTTTTATTTCAGATCTAGAAACAAAAAAACAAAAATATTTTATCTTTGTTTAGTGTTATCTATCTCTATCAGGTCTCACCTTTGCAAGTGACTGTGAAGGGAATGACAACCCCTTTACCGCGTTGAGTGCAAGTGTTTGATTGTTTGTGTAGGTGCATATATTGGGGACTTGCGCGTTTCTCCTACTGGATTGATAGCCTTAGTTCTTAACTGAGAGAAATACTTATCTCTACTATGTTGCATCACCCTTTCCTCTTCCAGGGAAAAACCAACACAAGCTCAAGAAGTAGCAGGTACTTTGACTCTTGCATAAAAAGGTAAATACATAAAAGTAAAAGATAGGCCCTCCATAGTGGGAAGCAGAGGTTGTCATGCACTTTTTGGTTTTGTATGCACAATCTCTTAATGCGAAAGAACGTTACGTTATATTGCCCTTTATGATAGCAACCTTTATTATGCAGTCCATCGCTTTTATTACTTTGCCATCACAAGTTCATACAACGCTTATTTTCCCTTACACTAAATGATCAAACACATTTAGAAGCAAATTTTATTGCCTTTTCGCACCGATGATAACTTACTTGAAGGATCTGACTCAATCCATGGGTAGGTATGGTGGACTCTCAAAACCTGAGTTTGGGTTTAAGGTTTTTGGATGCACAAGTAGTATCTCTACTTAGTGTGAATTTTGGCTAGCAAAGATATTGAGCAAGCACCACATGTTGAAGGATCTATGACAATATAACTTCTATGTGAATATGAACAAACATAAATTATTACTTTGACTTCCTTGTCCAACTTCAACAGTTTGGCATAAGATATTTAGTGGGGGCTCACAATCATAAAAGATGTCCAAGATAGTGTATTTGCATGTGAATCTTCTCTTCCCCTATTAATTCTTTCATGAATTGCATTATTGACCAATGTTATGTTTGTCAACTTTCAACAAATTTTACCACTTACACTTTTCCTTATGTGATATCATTACTTACCATAAGATTAGCATATCATCCTTTTTATTATTTCCTTTTATTTTGATTGAAACATAAAAGTAAAGAAGCAAAAACTCAAACTAAACGTTATTATATAACTCTCACTCGATTACATAGATAGATAGTTCACAAAACTAGCATTCGAAAATAGATCATACTAAACTTTTATTCAACTAAATCACGAAATAGCTAAGGATCAAAACAAGATAGGTAAAGGTAATAAAAGTGATGGTGATACGATACCGGGGCATCTCCCCCAAGCTTGGCACAAGCCAAGGGGAGTGCCCATACCCGTGTACTCAAGTCTCCTTTCGTGGGGAAGAGGATGGTGGTGGTGGTGATGATGTAGTAGTGTTCTTCTTCTTCAACTTACGCTTAAGGATGAAATATTCCTCCCTCAAGCCATTGATCTCCTGCTCAAGCTTTAATATTTTTTCACATAATGCCTGCTTGTTTTCCTGCAGAAGACGAAAAGGGATAAACTCGATCTTAGGTTTCTTTACTTTATTAGGGAGACTTGATTTCGTGAATTCCATGTGCATGTCCCCAGGTTGAGGTAGTGGGACTTAGGCTCCGTCTGATCTTGTTGTCGGTGTCAAAACCGGCGGATCTCGGGTAGGGGGTCCCGAACTGTGTGTCTAAGGCTAATGGTAATAGGAGGCATGGGACAGGATGTTTTACCCAGGTTCAGGCCCTCTCGATGGAGGTAATACCCTACTTCCCGCTTGATTGATCTTGATGATATGAGTATTACAAGAGTTGATCTACCACGAGATCGTAGAGGCTAAACCCTAGAAGCTTGCCTATGATTATGATTGTTCTTGTTCTACAGACTAAATCCTCCGGTTTATATAGACACCGGAGGGGGCTAGGGTTACACAGAGTCGGTTACAGAGAAGGAAATCTACATATCCGAATATCCAAGCTTGCCTTCCACACAAAGGAGAGTCCCATCCCGACACAGGACGAAGTCTTCAATTTTGTATCTTCATAGTCCAACAGTCCGGCCAAATTATATAGTCCGGCTGTCCGAGGACCCCTAAATCCAGGACTCCCTCAGTAGCCCCTGAACCAGGCTTCAATGACGATGAGTCCGGCGTGCAGATTGTCTTCGGCATTGCAAGGCGGGTTCCTTCTCCGAACAATTCGTAAAAGATTTAGAACACAAGGATCGTGTCCGGCTCTGCAAAATAAATTCCACATACCACCGTAGAGAGTATAATATTCCACAAATCTAATCTGCTGATAGCTTTTTACAGCATCACGCCACGGTCCGATCACTATTCGAACCGTTTTCCTAACTAGCCATTGCACGTAATGCGAGGCGGTTTCCTTGACACGTCTTGTTGAAGCAGAGATCGTGTCCCTCTTATCACGGGATTCTCATCAATACGGGCATGGGTAACCCAACCGTGTTTGTTTAATATGACTCCTTGATTTTAGGCAAGTTCCAAACGGTTACACGTGGGACGCTTGATATTCGTCCTCTTTATAAAGGGGCCAAGGCCTTATCCTTTTCTTCCCACGCTTGATCCTTCCCCTCCCGCACCTCAAGTTCCAACACCCAAGGCTCAAGCTCAAGCACTTCGGTCCTTCGACCATGTCCGGATTCAATCTTCAAGGCCGGTGGATGGCCTCCTCCTTCACAGAGGAGGACATCTGAAAGCTTAGGGAGGCCAGGTATCTCACCACCGAAATCCCGCACAGGCTGCTTGCTCAAGGGCAGGTCATCCCCACTCCCGAACCCATAGAGAGTGTTGTATTTATTTCCCACTTCCTCTGAGGGATAGGTTTTAGTCTCGATCCCTTCGTGAGGGGGCTTATGTTCTTTTACGGGCTAGATTTCCATGATCTAGCTCCGGATTCCATCCTTCAAATCTCGTCGTTTATTGTCGTGTGTGAAGCCTTTCTCTGCATTACTCCCCACTTCGGCCTGTGGCTCAAGACCTTCAATGTGAGACCGAGGGTGAATGACGGGCATCATGCGGAGTGCGGAGGTGCTATAATAAGCAAAGGCACCGACGCCCCATGGCCAAAGGGTTCTTTCATGGAGACTTCTGATTTATAGCAGCGGGAGTGGTTTTACTTCACCGCTCCCCGAGGTATAAAACGGGTGGCTGCTCCAGCGTTCCGCCCGGGCCCTCCACCATAACTGGCGTCATGGGTCAACAAGGGGCTGGACTGGGGGCCGGTTAACGACGTGCTGACATTGCAAAGCCACATCCGAGACCTTCTCAAGAGGGATGTCATTCTTGTCAAGATAATGCAAGTGATGCTGGTTCGTCGAGCCCTGCCCTGCCAACGTCGTCCTCTCCGTATGTGGGGGTTCAACTTGGAAGGACCGCGAACCATTCAACAATTCTTCGACATGACGCTCAAAGAGATGTATGAGTCATTCTGCGGATCACGAATAAAGTGTCCAAACACCACCGAGGACGCGGGTCTTAATTGCAACCATCCGGATACCCAGGTAAATACTTCTGCTATCGAACACACCATCATTTATGTTTATTATAACATCATTCTAAAAAATTTCTCTCTGCCAGGACTGGCTAAAGAAGGCGGAGAGGATTAGGTGTCTGGCCCCTCTTCCCGAAGGCTCGCCGAATCCTTTGTTGAACAGGATGCTTGAGCGCACGCCTTATCAGGTGCCGTCAGGAGAAGACGAGGGGGGGAATAGAGAAGCCACAGATGGGCCTCATGTTTTACACACCCAAATTGGAGGAGTAAGAGCCTCCGCGAAGGGGGATAATCGGGGAGGGGAATCTAAAATACCCTCTTCGCAAGGTAAGAAAAGGGCCGCCTCTGAAGACTTGGAAACGGAGGCTTCCAAACGAGGGAAGAAACCCTCGCCAAAGGACCCTGCCCCAAAGGGCGTCCTTGCCGTGCAGCGCCCACAAGGGGGCCAGCCCTCCACCTAGCCGTAAGTGAAAGAATACTTTGATAAACATATCCCGTTTTGTCTCCGAGGATAATGACCAAAACATATTAGTTGCAGTCCGGCTCGCAGCCCTTCCCCACAAAGTTCGTCCTCGAGGGATCTTCCTCTAGAGATGATGGAGAGCGAGATGCCTCCCCCTGCCTCCCCGTCACATGGGGTGGACGACCCCGAGGTGTCCTCACGGAGGATTTCTCCTGATCCACAAAGGCCAGAAGTTGACACTTCGGCTGCCCGGAGTCTGGAATATCCGGCTCTCAAAGAGAGCTTTAGAAGGAGTCCGGGATTGTCCGGCACATAGCCGGACACACTAATGGGCCTACTAGAGCGAGCGGCCATCTCAGAGACACATCGTGCCTTAATGGGTACGGTGGTTGAAAGAATTTCATCCACGAAAAGCGGTTTGAATGAAGCTTTTACGAGTCTACTGATGTCTACTACACAACCTTCTTCTTGTAGATGTTGTTGGGCCTGCAAGTGCACAGGTTTGTAGGACAGTAGCAAATTTCCCTCAAGTGGATGACCTAAGGTTTATCAATCCGTCGGAGGCGTAGGATGAAGATGGTGTCTCTCAAGCAACCCTGCAACCAAATAACAAAGAGTCTCTTGTGTCCCCAACACACCCAATACAATGGTAAATTGTATAGGTGCACTAGTTCGGCGAAGAGATGGTGATACAAGTGCAAAATAGATAGTAGATATAGGTTTTTGTAATCTGAAAATATAAAAACAGCAAGGTAACAAGTGGTAAAAGTGAGCGTAAACGGTATTGCAATGATAGGAAACAAGGCCTAGGGTTCATACTTTCACTAGTGCAAGTTCTCTCAACAATAATAACATATATAGATCATATAACAAGCCCTCAACATGCAACAAAGAGTCACTCTGAAGCCACTAATAGCGGAGAACAAACGTAGAGATTATGGTAGGGTACGAAACCACCTCAAAGTTATTCTTTCGGATCAATCTATAAAAGAATTCGTACTAGAATAACACCTTAAGATACAAATCAACCAAAACCCTAATGTCACCTAGATACTCCATTGTCACCTCAAGTATCCGTGGGCATGATTATACGATATGCATCACACAATCTTAGATTCATCGAACCAACACAAAGTACTTCAAAGAGTGCCCCAAAGTTTCTACCGGAGAGTCAAGAACATGTGCCAACCCCTATGCATAGGTTCCCAATGTCACCAAACCCGCAAGTTGATCACCAAAACATACATCAAGTGGCACATGATATCCCATTGTCACCACAGACAATCACGGCAAGACATACATCAAGTGTTCTCATAAAAGACTCAATCCGATAAGATAACTTCAAAGGGGAAACTCAATTCATCACAAGAGAGTATAGGGGGAGAAACATCATAAGATCCAACTACAATAGCAAAGCTCGGGATACATCAAGATCGTGCCATAGAGGAACACGAGAGAGAACACGAGAGAGAGAGAGATCAAACACATACCTACTAGTACATACCCTCAGCCCCGAGGGTGAACTACTCCCTCCTCGTCATGGATAGCGTCGGGATGATGAAGATGGCCACCGGTGATGGGATCCCCCTCCGGCAAGGCACCGGAACGGGATCCTGAGAGGTTTTTGGTGGCTATAGAGGCTTGCGGTGGCGGAACTCCCGATCTATCTTCTGTTCTGGCAGTTTTAGGGTACGTAGGTATATATGGGTGCAGGGGGTACGTCGGAGGAGCTACGGGGGCCCCACGAGGCAGGGGGCGCGCCCAGGGGGTGGGTACGCCCCCCGCCCTCGTGGGCAGCCCGTATCTCCCCTGACGTGCACTCCAAGTTCCTTGGGTTGCTTTCCTTCCAAAAATAACTTCTCAAGTTGATTTCGTTCCGCTTTGACTCCGTCTGACATTCCTTTTCCTCGAAACACTAAAATAGGCATAAAACAGCAAATCTGGGCTGGGCCTCTGCTTAATAGGTTAGTCCCAAAAATAATATAGAAGTGGATAATAAAGCCCAATATTGCCTAAAATAGTAGATAATATAGCATGGAGCAATCAAAAATTATAGATATGTTGGAGACGTATCAAGCATCCCCAAGCTTAATTCCTGCTCGTCCTCGAGTAGGTAAATGATAAAAAAGAATTTTTGATGCGGAATGCTAGTTGGCATAATTTCAATGTAATTCTTCTTACTTGTAATATGAATATTCAGATCTGAAAGATTCAAGACAAAAGTTTGTATTGACATAGAAATAATAATACTTCAAGCATACTAATCAAAGTAATCATGTCTTCTCAAAATAGCATGGCAAAAGAAAGTTCATCCCTACAAAATCATATAGTCTGGCTATGCTCCATCTTCCCCACACAAAATATTTTAATCATGCACAACCCCGATGACGAGCCAAGCAATTGTTTCATACTTATGACATTCTCAAAACTTTTTCAATCTTCACGCAATACATGAGCGTGAGCCATGGATATAACACTATATGTGGAATAAAATGGTGGTTGTGGAGAAGACAAAAAGAGGGAAGATAGTCTCATATCAACTAGGCGTATCAACGGGCTATGGAGATACCCATCAATAGATATCAATGTGAGTGAGTAGGGATTGCCATGCAACAGATGCACTAGAGCTATAAGTATATGAAAGCTCTACAAAAGAAACTAAGTGGGTGTGCATACAACTCACTTGCTCACGAAGACCTAGGGCATTTTGAGGAAGCCCGTCATTGGAATATACAAGCCAAGTGATATAATGAAAAATTCCCACTAGTATATGAAAGTGACAAAATGAGAGACTCTCTATCATGAAGATCTTGGTGCTACTTTGAAGCACAAGTGTGGTAAAAGGATAGTAACATTGTCCCTTCTCTCTTTTTCTCTCATTTTTTTTATTTGGCCTTTCTCTTTTTTTATGGCCTCTTTTTTTCGTCCGGAGTCTAATGCCGACTTATGGGGGAATCATAGTCTCCATCATCCTTTCCTCACTTAGGACAATGCTCTAATAATGATGATCATCACACTTTTATTTTCTTACAACTCAATACTTAGAACAAAGTATGACTCTATATGAATGCCTCCGGCGGTGTACCAGGATATGCAATGAATCATGAGTGACATGTATGAAAGAATTATGAACGGTGGCTTTGCCACAAATACAATGTCAACTACATGATCATGCCAGCAATATGACAATGATGGAGCGTGTCATAATAAACGGAACGGTGGAAGGTTGCATGGCAATATATCTCGGAATGGCTATGGAAATGCCATGATAGGTAGGTATGGTGGCTGTTTTGGAAGGTATATGGTGGGTGTATGATACCGGCGAAAGGTGCGCGGTATTAGAGAGGCTAGCAAAGGTGGAAGGATGGGAAAAAGTGTGTATAATCCATGGACTCAACATTAGTCATAAAGAACTCATATACTTATTGCAAAAATCTAAAAGTTATCAAAGCAAAGTATTACGCGCATGCTCCTAGGGGGATAGATTGGTAGGAAAAGACCATCGCTCGTCCCCGACCACCACTCATAAGGAATACAATCAATAAATAAATCATGCTCCGAGTTCATCACATAACGGTTCACCATACATGCATGCTACGGGAATCACAAACTTCAACACGAGTATTCCTTAAATTCATAACTACTCAACTATCATGACTCTAATATCATCATCTTCATATCTCAAAACAATTATCAAGTATCAAACTTATCTTAGTATTCAACACAGTCATAAGAAAGTTTCACATATCTTGAATACCAAGTATATTAAGAAAATTACCATGCTATTAGCGACTCTCAAAATAATCTAAGTGAAGTATGAGAGTTCATCTATTTCTTCAAAATAAACTACCACCATGCTCTAAAAGATATAAGTGATGCACTAGAGCAAAAGACAAACTACTCTGAAAGATATAAGTGAAGATCAATGAGTAGCTAAATAATTATGCAATTATGTGAAGACTCTCCCATTTAATAATTTCATATCATGATACTTTATTCAAACAGCAAGCAAAGCTAAAGAAAACTACATTGTAAGGATAGCACAACTCATGTGAAGAAGCAAAAACTTAGGCTCAACCGATACTAACCGATAGTTGTTGAAGAAGAAAGGTGGGATGCCTACCGGGGCATCCCCAAGCTTAGATGCTTGAGACTTCTTGAAATATTATCTTGGGGTGCCTTGGACATCCCCAAGCTTGAACTTTTGTGTCTCCTTAATTCCTCTCATATCATGGTTTCTCTTTTTATCAAAAGCTTCATTCACAACAAGCTCAACAAGAACTCGTGAGATAGGTTAGTATAAACCAATGCAAAACCTTATCATTTTCTACTGTAACAAATCACTAACATTATTATTCAACATTGCAAACTAAATGCCTCTGCATATTTAATACTCCTATATTCAAATAGAATCATTAAACAAGCAAACATATGCAAACAATGCAAACATAACAGCAATCTGCCAAAACAGTACAGTCTGTAAAGAGTGCAAGAGTATCAATACTTCCCTAACTCCAAAAATTATGAACTAAAATTCCCACTGTAATAAATTTATCAGAGCTCATTATGCAAAAGGATTCAACATTATAACACTCTATGACTTTTCTGAGGAATTTTTGTAACAGCGGTAAATTTTCTGTTTTCAAACAGCAACATGTATACTAGCAAAATAAGCATGGTAAAGGCTATCATTGACTTTTTTATTGAAACTAAAGAAGCAAAACATAAATCTAATAAAAAGCAAGCAAATACTAACAAAATAAAATGACGCTCCAAGCAAAACACATATCATGTGGTGAATAAAAATATAGCTCCAAGTAAAGTTACCGATGGTACGAAGACGAAAGAGGGGATGCCACCCGGGGCATCCCCAAGCTTAGGCTCTTGATTATCCTTGAATATTACCTTGGGGTGCCTTGGGCATCCCCAAGCTTAGGCTCTTGCCACTCCTTATTCCATAGTTCATCGAATCCTTACCCAAAACTTGAAAACTCCACAACACAAAACTCAACAGAAAACTCGTAAGCTCCGTTAGTATAAGAAAGTAAAACCACCACATAGGTACTTTAATGAACTAATTCTAAATTCATATTGGTGTAATATCTACTGTACTCCAACTTATCTATGGTTCATACCCTCCGATACTACTCATAGATTCATCAAAATAAGCAAACAACACATAGAAAACAGAATCTGTCAAAAACAGAACAGTCTGTAGTAATCTGTATCAAACGTATACTTCTGGAACTCCAAAAATCCTACCAAATTAGGAACTCCTAAGTAATTTGTGTACCAATCCAGAGCAAAAAGAATCATATTATAAGTACGTTTCTGGGAATTAACAAAACTAGTTTACTGGGTGCAGAAGTTTCTGATTTTCAGCAGGATCAACACAACTATCACCGTAAGCTATCCTAAAGGTCTTACTTGGCACTTTATTGAAACAAAACCTATAAAACATGATTACTACAGTAGCATAATCATGTGGACACACAAAAACAGTAAGGATAAATATTGGGTTGTCTCCCAACAAGCGCTTTTCTTTAATGCCTTTCTAGCTAGGCATGATGATGACAATGATGCTCACATAAAAGATAAGAATTGAAACATAACGTGAGCATCATGAAGCATACGACTAGCACTTTTAAGTCTAACCCACTTCCTATGCATAGGGATTTTGTGAGAACACAACTTATGGGAATGATAATCAACTAGCATAGGAAGGTAACACAAGCATAGCTTCAAGAATTTAAGCACATATAGAGGAAACTTGATATTATTGCAATTCCTACAAGCATATGTTCCTCCCTCATAATAATTTTCAGTAGCATCATGAATGAATTCAACAATATAACCAGCACCTAAAGCATTATTTTCATGATCTACTAGCATAGAAAATTTACTACTCTCCTCATAAGCAAAATTCTTCTCATGAATAGTAGTGGGAGCGAACTCAACAATATAACTATCATATGATTTAAAATTAGGATCAAGATGACAAGTTTCATGGTTATCATTATTCTTTAAAGCATACGTGTCATCACAATAATCAGCATAGATAGGAGGCGATGCTTTCATCATAGTAAATTTGCTCATCAAAGCTTGGGGGACAAAAAATATCATCTTCATCAAACATAGCTTCCCCAAGCTTGTGGCTTTGCATATCATTAGCATCATGGATATTCAAGGAATTCATACTAACAACATTGCAATCATGCTCATCATTCACATATTTTATGCCAAGCATTCTATGTAATTCTTCTTCTAGTACTTGAGCACAATTTTTCTTTCCATCATTCTCACAAAAGATATTGAAAAGACGTAACGTATGAGACAAACTTAACTCCATTTTTTTGTAATTTTCTTTTATAAACTAGACTAGTGCTAAAACAAGAAACAAAAAGATTCGATTGCGAGATCTAAAGATATACCTTCAAGCACTCGCCTCCCCGGCAATGGCGCCAGAAAAGAGCTTAGTTGACGGGGTGTGAGTGAGTGCCCTTTACCTTTGCCTCCCCGGCAACGGCGCCAGAAAACAGCTTGATGTCTACTACACAACCTTCTTCTTGTAGACGTTGTTGGGCCTGCAAGTGCACACGTTTGTAGGACAGTAGCAAATTTCCCTCAAGTGGATGACCTAAGGTTTATCAATCCGTAGGAGGCGTAGGATGAAGATGGTCTCTCTCAAGCAACCCTGCAACCAAATAACAAAGAGTCTCTTGTGTCCCCAACACACACAATACAATGGTAAATTGTATAGGTGCACTAGTTCGGCGAAGAGATGGTGATACAAGTGCAAAATAGATAGTAGATATAGGTTTTTGTAATCTGAAAATATAAAAACAGCAAGGTAACAAGTGGTAAAAGTGAGCGTAAACGGTATTGCAATGATAGGAAACAAGGCCTAGGGTTCATACTTTCACTAGTGCAAGTTCTCTCAACAATAATAACATAGATAGATCATATAACAAGCCCTCAACATGCAACAAAGAGTCACTCCAAAGCCACTAATAGCGGAGAACAAACGTGGAGATTATGGTAGGGTACGAAACCACCTCAAAGTTATTCTTTCGGATCAATCTATAAAAGAGTTCGTACTAGAATAACACCTTAAGATACAAATCAACCAAGACCCTAATGTCACCTAGATACTCCATTGTCACCTCAAGTATCCGTGGGCATGATTATACGATATGCATCACACAATCTCAGATTCATCCAACCAACACAAAGTACTTCAAAGAGTGCCCCAAAGTTTCTACCGGAGAGTCAAGAACGTGTGCCACCCCCTATGCATAGGTTCCCAATGTCACGAAACCCGCAAGTTGATCACCAAAACATACATCAAGTGGCACATGATATCCCATTGTCACCATAGATAATCACGGCAAGACATACATCAAGTGTTCTCATAAAAGACTCAATCTGATAAGATAACTTCAAAGGGGAAACTCAATTCATCACAAGAGAGTAGAGGGGAGAACATCATAAGATCCAACTAGAATAGCAAAGCTCGGGATACATCAAGATCGTGCCATAGAGGAACACGAGGGAGAACACGAGAGAGAGAGATCAAACACATAGCTACTAGTACATACCCTCAGCACCGAGGGTGAACTACTCCCTCCTCATCATGGATAGCGTCGGGATGATGAAGATGGCCACCGGTGATGGGATCCCCCTCCGGCAGGGCGCCGGAATGGGCTCCTGAGAGGTTTTTGGTGGCTACAGAGGCTTGCGGCGGTGGAACTCCCGATCTATCTTCTGTTCTGGAAGTTTTAGGGTACGTAGGTATATATGGGTGTAGGGGGTGCGTTGGAGGAGCTACGGGGGCCCCACGAGGCAGGGGGGCGCGCCCAGGGAGGGTGGGCGTACCCCCCACCCTCGTGGGCAGCCCGTATCTCCCCTGACGTGCACTCCAAGTTCCCTGGGTTGCTTTCCTTCCAAAAATAACTTCTCCAGTTGATTTCGTTTCGTTTTGACTTCGTCTGATATTCCTTTTCCTCGAAACACTGAAATAAGCATAAAACAGCAAATCTGGGCTGGGCCTCCGGTTAATAGGTTAGTCCCAAAAATAATATAAAAGTGGATAATAAAGCCCAATATTGCCTAAAACAGTAGATAATATAGCATGGAGCAATCCACAATTATAGATACGTTGGAGACGTATCATCTACTGAGAGGCTTTGAGGTACACAAAAAAATGTATTTTTGATGGTACTGCGCATGCTAAGTGTGCTCTGTATAGATAGTAGCCCCTGAGACTCTGGTTGCCATCAACGTGGCAAACAGAGGATTGTAATCTCTGGAAATAAGCGCGCTGCTTTATGTGCAGGTGGCTGAAGGTCCGGCAGCCGACCGATCTGCTGATTTTGCCGAACTAAAGCGGCAGCTGGACGTGGCCGATGCCGACATCGCGTTGGTTAACAATCGGCTTGACGAGGCCTAGGGTATGTATATTCGGCTTGTCAGCAAATGTTTAAGAGGAGCATGATGCTAGTATCTATAATATGCTGTGACTGCAGATGGAGCTGCTGCCGTGGAGACCCTTTGGGCGGAGCTTCCCCGAGCCAAGGTGCAAGCCCGGATAAGTGATGCGGCCGCTCTGAAGGCGGTCGAGGAGTTAAGAGCCGAACAGGCTGCTCATCGCCAGAGCGAAGAAAAGATAGCCCAGATGGCTACCAAGTTGGAAGATGCCGCCAACCGCCGTGAGCTCCTTGAAAAGGAAAATCAAGCAAAAGCAGCTGACCTGAAGAAGGCCCTGGAGGCAACTGTCGGTGTCAAAACCGGCGGATCTCGGGTAGGGGGTCCCGAACTGTGCATCTAGGCGGATGGTAACACGAGACAAGGGGCACGATGTTTTACCCAGGTTCGGGCCCTCTTGATGGAGGTAAAACCCTACGTCCTGCTTGATTGATATTGATGATGTGGATGTTACAAGAGTAGATCTACCACGAGATCAAGGAGGCTAAACCCTAGAAGCTAGCCTATGGTATGATTGTTGTTATTCTACGGACTAAACCATCCGGTTTATATAGACACCGGAGAGGGCTAGGGTTACACAGAGTCGGTTACAATGGTAGGAGATCTACATATCCGTATCGCCAAGCTTGCCTTCCACGCCAAGGAAAGTCCCATCCGGACACGGGACAAAGTCTTTCAATGTTGTATCTTCATAGTCTTGGAGTCCGGCCGATGATGATAGTTCGGCTATCCGGACATCCCCTAGTCCAGGACTCCCTCAGCAACCAAGGAAACCCGCTCTGAAATGAGGGGGTGAGGGAGGAGCTTCGTGAAGCCGGAGATATCGTGGCTAGGAAGCCCTATCTATTGCGGATGAAATTCAGAGATCCGAAGTATGCCCCTCTGGATCAGTTGTGGAGTGCGGATGCGGACCTGGAAAAGAGTGCTGCTGATGCAACCGAGTTTTTCAAAGATCAGAAAGACCATAAGGCTGAGAGGTTATTCTGGTCGTAGTTCAGTGCCCCGACGCGTCCACTGCCATTGAATGAAAAGATGGCCGCATGGGCCAAACTCCACAGGTTGTCCGGGCTTGCTATGAGGTCTATCGTGGATCATCTTTGGCCACAAGGACCAAGGCCGGTCAGCTATTTTGGGTTGGTGCAACAATTCCTTGGTGCTGTGTGGCATATCGATGCTGTGAAGAGGTCGGCATGCATAGAAGGTGCGTGGATGGCTCTTGCCCGTGTTAAAACACACTGGGCCGGGATGGAAGCCATCGCTATTGCAACCCGAAGTGTGGCAGACGGCCAGTACCCGGTCGAGCACTATTTCGAAGAAGTCTTAGAAGGCGCCCGTTTAATAGAGGCTCAGTGCTCAAAGAGTGCCATGTTCGAATGACATGTATCGCGATTGTAAAGAAATGCTATTTTGATTATAATGGATGTGTTTATACTTTTGCCCGAAAGTATTATAATGCCTCCTGTGCGGCCGTTTATGTATGTATATAACCTGAAAGTTTGCAGTTGTCGGCTTCAGCCCCCACGCATATAATGCGGGGGTGTTCGGGTAAACGCATAGTCACACTTGATCCAATGTCTTGGTCCATTAAGGAGGTGATAGCACGGCGAACTAGGCAATCGGACTATATAGCTTTAGCACTTTCACTTAGCCATAGGAGTTTGACTATGGGGATACTATATAGCCCCTGGTACTTTCTCGTTCAGCCGGATATGGTGCGCGTATGTACATGACCGAGAAACCAGTCCTTCGTTAATACGGAGAAATCGTGAAGATTCCACTGGGTTATCGAGTAGTTGACCAGTCTCCCGCTGTATCATGACAGTCAGTTTTCGGCTTTCTCTACTGAGGTGCTCGTCCAGATGAACCGAGGCACAATCGCAGTAGTTCTCCCGGTGCCGCCTTAGCCAATAGAACGGAACGTAAGGTAGCAAAACACGGGAGCCGGGCAAACCCAACATTTGACCAAAGACATGATTCGGAGCTGATGCATATAAGGCCAAACTCGCGACCCCGAACACTCCCTAAGGTATTCGGACTTTATAATATGTACTGGGCTGAATAAGGCCCTTGACAATAAGCCCTGAGTTTCCAGGTACGAGCAATAGTCTGGTGTGACAAAAATGCCGAAAACGCCAGTATCCCTCCCGGTAGTATAAAGTTTCCGGAGGGGAAGAAGCAACAAGAGACATTTAAAAGGTTTACGCTGGGTCTTAATCTAAAAAGAAACCTTTGAATGGGGCCCTGCTGCACGCCTGCGCCTTTATCTCCGTTGTGCCATATCCTGGAAGGGTGTAGCACGATGATCATCTGTAAAAGAAAAAACCCAGGTGAAAGACTTCATGCAAGGTGTTCGTTAATCTAAGTGAACCATGAAAATGCAATATGCTATTGTATTGATAGGGTCGAGCCAAACTATGGGCTCTTTTTGCGAGCAGCCCCTAACATCTTTTATGGGAAAATCCCAACTGGGTTGTTACATTGGGTGGAGCGCCGGACTCGTCTAACCGTGTCTGTGGTCTTGGCAACCAGCCATTCATCCTGGTTGGAGGGACCACTTAGTGTTCGACTGCTAGAGCCGCCACGTATTCTTCCGCGCGTAAGGAACGCTCTGTATTTCCGCTAACTGTGATGACGCTGCGTGGACCGGGCATCTTAAGTTTGAGGTAGGCGTAATGTGGTACTGCATTAAAACAAGCGAAGGCCGTTCTTCCGAGTAGTGCGTGATAGCCACTTCGGAATGGAGCGATGTCGAAGGTTAATTCCTTGCTTCTAAAGTTGTCGCGAGAACCGAATACAACCTCTAGTACTAGAGAGCCCATACAATGGGCCTCGACGCCTGGTATTACTCCTTTAAAGGTAGTGTTGCTTAGGCTGATCCTTGAAGGGTCTATCCCCATTGTGCGGACAGTGTCCTGATATATCAGGTTTAGACTACTACCGCCGTCCATGAGGACTCGGGTGAGATAGTATCTGTCAATTATTGGGTCGAGCACCAAGGCAGCCGATCCTCCATGCCGGACACTAGTCGGATGGTCCCTGCAATCAAAGGTGATCGGGCAGGCCGACCAGGGATTGAATTTGGGGGTGACGGGCTCAACAGCGTATATGTCTCGAAGTGCGCGTTTCCGCGTTCTCTTTGGAATGTGAGTTACGTAATTCATATTCACTATTTTGACTTCTGGTGGGAACTTTTTCTGTCCTCTAGTGTTTGGCTGACGAGGCTCACCCTTGTCTTCACTTTGCATCTCCCTCCCCTTTTGTTCGGCATTTAGCTTGTCGGCCTGCTTGAAGAACCAACATTCTCTGTGGGTGTGGTTTGCAGGTTTTTCGGGGGTGCCGTGAATCTGACATAATTTGTCTAGAACCTTGTTTAGGTTCGACGGTCCATCTCTGCTGCCTTTAAATGGCTTCTTCCGTTGACCGGGTCGAGAGCCCCTGAATCTGGCGTTGACCGTCGTGTTCTCTGGGATGCCATCATTGTTTCAACGCTTGTTTTTGTTGCGTCGTGGCTTCCCGTTGCCATCCCTAACTTCGGATGAGCTTGGGTCGCTGGTGCCGCTACGGGCCAGCCAGCTGTCCTCGCCCGCGCAAAAGCGGGTCGTAAGGCTTGTTAAGGCTGCCATTGTCCTCAGCTTTTCTTGGCCGAGGTGTCTGGCAAGCCATTCATCCCGGATATTGTGTTTGAAAGCCGCTAAGGCTTCGGTGTCCGGGCAGTCGACTATTTGATTCTTCTTAGTAAGAAATCTGTTCCAGAGCTTTCAGGCTGATTCTTCGGGCTGTTGAATTATGTGACTTAGGTCGTCTGCGTGCGGAGTTCGGACATAGGTCCCTTGAAAATTGGCCCTGAAAGCATCCTCGAGCTCTTCCCAACTTCCAATTGAGTTTTCGGTAAGGCTTTTCAACCAGTGCCGAGCTAGTCCCTTTAATTTGAGGGGTAGATATTTAATGGCATGGAGATCATCTTCGCGAGCCATGTGGATATGAAGGATAAAGTCCTCGATCCAGACCCCAGGGTCTGTAGTTCCGTCGTATGCCTCTATATTCACGGGTTTAAATCCTTCCAGAAATTCATGATCCAGCACCTCATCGGTGAAGAACAGGGGGTGTGCGGCACCCCTGTATTTGGTCGTGTCGTGGCATGCTATCGACGGTTGTTGTGTTCGGTTCTGATTCCTAGCTGGTGTTCGATCAATGTGATCGTTCCGGTAGCTCTGATCCTGTGCTGGAGCGCGCTTCCTAGATCCGTAGATGGATCTGGCCATACCAGACTTTCTGTCCAGGAGCTCACGTAAATCGTGTGCTGACTTGTGTGTGGCATCATTAGCCATCTTATCACGGCCACGGGGCGGTCGGTCCAGCTGGTCGGTCGTTTTCGGCTGAATGGGCTCTACGGCCTCATCGTCGAATTCGGGTAGCAGCTTGCGCTTTGGATAGCTCTTTGTGTGACGATCATCGCCGTATTTTTCTTCTGTCTCGAGCACTTTGTTCCACCTGCGGTTGAGCGTATCCTGTGCGGCCTTAAGCCTTTGCTTCTGCTTCTTTAGGCTCCTCGCGGTGGCATAAGCCTTCTGTGGAGGTTCTCTTATTCCAAGAGTTTTTCTGGGATGATGAGTGCATCATCGTTCGGGCCGTTCTCTTCTTCGGAGATAGGTTGGTGAATTTTACCCTTGGGATTGGCGTCATCTGGCGTCGGCTCCGGACTATGCTCATCGTCCCCTGGCTCATCCTGCTCCATCGCTGGGTCCATGGGGTCGTCGCTTCCTTTGGAGTCAACCGGGGTATTATTATTTCTTGCGCTATTGTCGTTGTTTTTACTGTGGCGGGATTTAGAGTGGCGTCTACGGCACCGCTTTGGTGGCTTGTCGACGGAAGTATTCTTTGTTGCATCGTCACCGTCGCCTTCTTTTGGTGTGCCCAGCATGTGTATATCATATGATGAGGTGGCAGTCCAGCGCCCAGTGGGCGGTGGTTCCTGTTCTTCTCCTACGTCGTCGTAAATACCGTCGACGTCTTCGGAGTCGAAATCGAGCGTGTCGGTTAAGTCATCGACAGTGGCTATGAAGTGGGTGGTGGGTGGGGAACGAATTTCTTCGTCGTCCTCTTCCCACTCGAGCCGAACATAGTTCGGCCAGGAATCTCTTGACAAGGAAAGAGACCTTAATGAGTTTAGCACATCTCCTAAGGGAGAGTGCTGAAAAATATCCGCGGCGCTGAACTCCATGACGGGTGCCCAATCCGATTCGACAGGCACGGATGCACGCGGTTCGGATCCTATAGCCGGAGACGAGTCCGAGGGTCCGATGACACCACTCTCATAGAAGGTGGGATCAGTGTTCGGCTCCGACGCTGATGAGTGTGCGACCTCCGTGGAGGGGTCCATCCACCCGTCCTCGGAAGGCACGATCTGCTCCGGATTGATTCCCGGCGCCAACGCAGGTGCGATCTCCCGAATACCATCCGACGGCAGATCAAAGTCATGCCCGTCGTGACTATTCGGGGCACCTGTCATGGGCTCGAATCCGTCAAAGATCAAGTCTCCGCGGGCGTCGGCAGTATAGTTTAAGCTTCCAAACTTGACCTGATGGCTAGGGTCGTAGCTATTGACCTGCTCCAGATGGCCAAGCGAGTTGGCCCGCAGTACGAAGCAGCTGAATACGAAGATCTGTCTGGGAAGGAAAACCTCCCCCTGGACCACATTGTTGAAGATGATCGAGGGAGCCATCAAGCCTTATTGCAACGACACAGTGGAACTCTCAATGAAAGCACCATTGTCGGTGTCAAAACCGGCGGATCTCGGGTATGGGGTCCCGAACTGTGCGTCTAAGGCTAATGGTAAAAGGAGGCAGGGGACTCGATGTTTTACCCAGGTTCGGGCCCTCTCGATGGAGGTAATTCCCTACTTCCTGCTTGATTGATCTTGATGATATGAGTATTACAAGATTTGATCTACCACAAGATTGTAGAGGCTAAACCCTAGAAGCTAGCCTATGATTATGATTGTTCTTGTTCTACGGACTAAATCCTTCGGTTTATATAGACACCGGAGGGGGCTAGGGTTACACAGAGTCGGTTACAGAGAAGGAAATCTACATATCCGAATATCCAAGCTTGCCTTCCACGCAAAGGAGAGTCCCATCCGGACACGGGACGAAGTCTTCAATCTTGTATCTTCATAGTCCAACAGTCCGGCCAAAGTATATAGTCCGGCTGTCTGAGGACCCCTTAATCCAGGACTCCCTCACTTGTCTCTTATGTTCCCTTCAAGTCATAATCTTCTTCTTCCTCCGTGGTCTAGCTGTAGCGCTCCACATCCGCATAAACCTTTGGGTTTGCAATATAGTCTGCGACATATCTCTCTCCATCCGAATCTTGAGACAACATATTTTTAGATCTGTCAGAAAAATAGCACAAAACAAGAACAAAGGATTTCTCCATGATAAAGACGTCAAATCATCCGGGGGTATATATAAAGATTTTTTATCTTGGGAGACAAGCATATGGAAGGAAAACGGAGTCGGGAAGGTGCCCGAGGGGCCCACCACCCACCAGGGTGCGCCAGGTGGGGCACGCGCGCCCTGGTGTCTTGTGGGCACCTGGGTTGCCTTCATGGTTATCTCTTATTTTATTATTATTTTCTAATATTCCAAAACTGAAAGAATATTTTTGTGGATTTTTTTGAGTCCGTTTACTTACCGTATCACATACCTCTTCCTTTTCAGGGTTCTGGAAGGTTTCTTTTATGTATTCCTCCGATGTCATGGTTTGGATAATATTGGTTTCAACATTAATAGGCATACTTGAGATATATTTCTTAATTCTTTGTCCATTGACCACCTTCGGGTTAGTACCTTCGGCAATATTAATCTTGATAGCTCCAGAGCGATAAATTTCTTCGATAATATATGGTCCTTCCCATTTGGAAAGAAGTTTTCCTGCAAATAATATAGAACGATAGTTGTGCAATAGAACATGTTCACCAACTTTGAATTCCCGCTTTTGGATTCTTTTGTCATGCCATCTTTTAACTTTTTCTTTAAATAGTTTGGCATTTTCATAAGCTTGGGTTCTCCATTCATCTAGTGAGCTAATATCAAATAACCTCTTTTCACTAGCAACTTTGAAATCATAATTGAGTTCTTTAATTGCCCAATATGCTTTATGTTCTAACTCAAGAGGCAAATGCCAAGCTTTTCCATAAACCATTTTGTATGGAGACATACCCATAAGATTTTTATAAGCTGTTCTATAGGCCCAAAGTGCATCATCTAATTTCTTAGACCAATTCTTTGGGACCTATTGACAGTTTTTTGTAATATTAATTTTATTTCTCTATTGCTAAGTTCAACTTGACCACTAGATTGAGGATGATGGGGTGATGCAATTCTATGGTTGACATCATATTTAGCAAGCATTTTATGGAAAGCACCATGAATAAAATGTGAACCGCCATGCTACTTCTTGAGCTTGCATTGCTTTTGCCTTGAAGAGGAAAGGGTGATGCAGCAAAGTAGAGACAAGTATTTCCCTCAGTTAAGAACCAAGGTATCAATCCAGTAGGAGGCAGAAGCAAGTCTCCAATATATACACCTGCACAAACTAACAAACACTTGCACACAACGCAAAAAAGGGGATCTCAATCCCTTCATGGTCACGAACAAGAGTGAGACCTAATAGAGATAGGTATAAAAGATAAATAAAAGAGCAAACTAAAGTAAATATAAATAAATTGTAGCAAGGTATTTTTGGTTTTTGGTTTATATATCTGAAAATATATGATGGAAAATAGACCCGATGCTCATAGGTTTCACTAGAGGCTTCTCTCTTGAATAAGCATACGGTGGGTAAACAAAGTAATGTTGAACAATTGATAGAAAAGTGCATAATTATGATGATATATAAAGCAATGATAATGAATATAGGCATCACATCCGTGACAAGTAGACCGAAATGATTTTGCATCTACTACTGTTACTCCACACATCGACCGACTCCTGCCTAAGTCGTAAACTGAAGCAATATGGTATAAACGCCATCTTTTTATCCTTATTGGCAACAATACAATACGTGACTCTCTACCCCTTCTGTCACTAGGATAGGATACCGCAAGATTGAATTCATCACAAAGCACTTCTCCCATTGCAAGAAAAACCAATCTAGTTGGCCAAACCAAATCAATAGATCGAAGAGACTTACTAAGCTATCTCAATCATGCATAAAAGAGTTCAATGAACACTCAAATAATATTCATACATAACCTAATCATAAATCCACAATTCATCGGATCTCAATAAACGCACTGCAAAAGAAGATTACATCGAATAGAACTCCAAGAACATCGAGGAGAACATTGTATTGAAGATCAAAGAGAGAGAACAAGCCATCTAGCTACTAGATATGCACCCTTAGGTCCGTGGTAAACTACTCACGCTTCATTGATACGGCAATAAGGTTGATGTAGAGGCCCTCCGTGGTCGAATCCCCCTCCGGTGGAGTGCCGGAAAAGGCCCCTAAGATGGGATTTCACGAGGTCAGAGGCTTGTGGAGGCGGAAAAGTATTTTTGTGTACGCTTCTGATGTTCGAGGAATATTTGAGAATGTATAGAGCTGGAATTAGGGTTGGGAGACCCTTGAGGGGCCCACAAGCCAGGGGCATGCCCCTGTGGGGCGCGCCCTAGAGGCTTGTGGCCTCCTCGGAACTCCTCTGGCCCTCTCCCCAAGTCTCCTGGGTGTCTTATGGTCCAAGAAAAATCATCGTAAAGTATTATTCCGTTTGGACTCCATTTGATACTCCTTTTCTATAAAAGTCAAAAACAAGGAAACACAGAAATTGGCACTGGGCTCTAGGTTAATAGGTTAGTCCCCAAAATAATATAAAATAGCATATTAATGCATATAAATCATGCAAAATAGATAATATAATAGCATGTAACAATCAAAACTTATAGATACGTTGGAGACGTATCAAGCATCCCCAAGCTTAATTCCTGCTCGTCCTCGAGTAGGTAAATGATAAAAACAAAAAATTGATGTAGAATGCTACCTAACATATTTATCAATCCAATTTTATTTATGTTGCATTAATATTCAAATCCATAAGATTCAAAAAAAAAGTTTAATATTGACATAAAAACAATAATACTTCAAGCATACTAATAAAGCAATCATGTCTTATCAAAATAACATGGCCAAAGAAAGTTATCCCTACAAAATCATATAGTCTGGCTATGCTCCATCTTCATCACACAAAGTATTCCATCATGCACAACCCTGATGATAGTCAAGCAATTGTTTCATACTTTTAGTATTCTCAAAAAAAATCAACTTTCACGCAATACATGAGCGTGAGCCATGGATATAGAACTATAGGTGGAATAGAATATGGTGGTTGTGGAGAAGACAAATGACATATTTCAGGTTTCGGCAGACCCTTGAGGTTCGAACACTGGGGTGCGTGTGGAGATTTAACCCTCTGCCTGCTTGTTCCTCACCGAATCACTAGGATCTAAACTACCGAACAGAACAACACAAGAGACACAAGATTTATACTGGTTCAGGCCACCATTGTGGTGTAATACCCTACTCCAGTGTGTGGTGTGGTGGATTGCCTCTTGGGCTGATGATGAACAATACAAGGAAGAACAGCCTCGCGAGGGTCTGTTCTTCGCTGGTGCTACTTGGTTCTGGCTCTTGGATTCTCGATGCCTCTACCCTGGGGGTGGCTAGTCCTATTTATAGGCAAAGGCCCTGGGCCTCTTCCTAAATATTGAGTGGGAAGGGTGCCAACAATTGGCCATTTTGAAGGGGAACAGCGGGTACACTTATCCTGACTAAAGTTGGTCCTCGCCTGTCAAAGGCTCTGGTGGTGACGCCTGCTTGGGCTCCACAATGACTTCTTCCCTGCCGTTGGGCTGGTCTTGGTCTCGTTGCACCGAAATGGATGCCTTTGCTTGATGCTCTCGCCTGCGCTTGCTCCCTTTGCACCAAAGAGGAAAGGAGGACACTGCGTGGGCTGGCGCCCGACTGGCGCCCTTGGTCGTCATGGCTTGCGTCATGGGCACCTCGCGAGGTACCCCGCCTTGAACTCTCCGCCTCCTCGTGAGCCAGCCTGACGAGGCCGTGCCTGAGGAAGCTCCTTGTCGTCCGCCCCACAAGGCTTGGCCCCTCGCGAGGGTCTTGAGCTTGTGTTGATCAAGATGGGATGTGATGGGCCTCCCTCAAGCCACGCCGCAGGCCGTAGGCAGGCAAGTCTGGGGACCCCCGTTCCCAGAACGCCGACAGTAGCCCCCGGGCCCACGGCGCGCCCGGACTTGGCCGAGCAGAGAGGCGAAAGGGCAAGTGCGAAGCATCGCAGGCCCTAACAGCCTGCGGCCTTGGGCGTCGCGTGGCGGTTGATTGAACATGGGCGCCTCCGCTTCCCCACGACGCCTTGGTAACCGAACGGATTCGACAAGTCCCTGCATGCAAAGCGGGTCATGATTACCTGTGATCGTGGAGGTCGACTGTTGGCCTTCGCCGGCTATAAGTATGGAATGGCGCGCGCCCTTCCAGCCTATCCCCTCTTGCTTCTCCTTCTTCTTCATGGCTCCACCAAGGAAGTTCTCGGCCGCAGAGAAAGGAAAGGCTCGCCAGGTCGAGTCTACCTCTCCCCCGCCCAAGCGCGGTCGAGGTCACCCTCGCAAACATCCTGTGGCCTCCACGGCGGCCCCCCGCGGTGGCGGAGGTGGCTCTCTGCGCGGCGATGAGCGGCTGGCCATGGTCGGCGGGCGTGTTCCGGCCGTGCGACCCCCGAGGCCGCGCCTCCATACTGCGGAGGTGCTGCCAGAGTTCATTGTGTGGGCGGTGCAGCCAACCGGCACCCGGCTTCAGCTCCCTCGCTTCCTCCTAGGTGAGCTCCCAGCTGGCGCCTTGGGTGGCCTCTGGCTCCAGGCAGATGGCTGCTGCAGCCGGGCCTTGTGGGCTTCGCTGGAGATCTCTGCTGCCGGGAGCCTGGCCCTGACCCGCGGCTGGCAGACGTTTGCTCGCGCGCATGGTCTCTGCCGCCGGTGCTCTCTACACTTCAAGTTCGACGGCGACGCCGCCCTCTACGTGAGGGTGTTTGGGGAAGATGGTCGCCGTGCAGGGTGCTGCCCTGAAGATGACGACCGCGGCCGGGGACTCAGCCCCGGCAAGAACGGAGAGGACAGCGCGCGGGCTGTTGGCGGCGCCCGTGACTCCTCAAGCTTCACCAGCTCTTCTTTGGGTAGCGACCCTTCTAGCAGCGGCTGCGGTTAGCCTCCACGCCGTCGCGCCTGCCTGGAGGGCGGCAGCGGGTATGCCCGCTGTCGCGCCCCGGTGAAGCGTGAGAGGGAGTCCGCCTGAGCTCCGGAGGCGGCTCAAGCCTTCCATGAGGGCCGGCACGGGACGAGCTTCGCCTGCTTTTGTTCTTTCCTTTCTTTTCTCCTGCACAAAAAGACAACAATGTGTGGCCCCGTGGGGGCGTGTTTGGGTTAACGTCGTCAATCATCATACTGTTTCTGTTATTCCGGTATTGTTCCTTTCTGTTGCATGCCCATTTGCAAGTAATTTCTAGTCTCGGCCATGGGGGCGACTGACCCAGGCCCTGTATTCGTGTCGTGGTGCCTGTGAGGCATGGTCTGGAGGGGTGCTCCAGTAGTGGACCTGGGCCGTGAAAACTTGAGCGATAGGGGCAGGAACACTCACGAGGGCCCCCGGGGCCTCCACCTGGGGAGCCCCCGTGCAAGAGAAATCCAGGCAGGAGAGCGAAAAAGTCGAAGAACCATAGGTCAAAAGGCGGCGATAGTTTCGATAAAACTCCAAATGAGAATGAACTAGCCAACTGCAGAAAGCAAATGAAAAATCCGCGCCCGGCACCTAGTCTAGTCTTCGACGTCTTCTCACCAGCGCGGAGCTAAGTGCTGCCACTGGGCGTGGGAGGGAGCCCCAGGGCCTGAGGCCGGCACCCCTGAGACTCCGGGGCGTGTACAGCCCCAACTCATTATTACGTGAGAGTGTCACGGGCGGCGAGCTTCACAGGCGTTGGCCTTCTTCACAGGCTCCGAGCCTTTCTTTGGGGAAGCAAGCTTCACGGGCATTGGCCCTCTTCACAGGCTCTGGGCCTTTTCCAAAAAGATGAGCTTCACAGGCATTTGCCTTCTTCACAGGCTTTGGGCCTTTTCCAAAAAGAAGAGCTTCGCAGGCATTTGCCATCTTCACAGGCTCTGGGCCTTTTCCAAAAAGATGAGCTTCACAAACATTTGCCTTCTTCACAGGCTCTGGGCCTTTTCCAAAAAGATGAGCTTCACAGGCATTTGCCTTCTTCACAGGCTCTGGGCCTTTTTAGGGGTAAAACCTCCGGAGGTGCTGGATGTTCCACGCGTTTTGTACAGGTACTCCCTCCTAAGTCTCCAAGTGCACGGAGTCGGGCCTAGAAACATGAACAACCTTGAACAGGCCCTCCCACATAGGAGAGAGCTTATGCAGTCCCTCCCTGGAGAGGACCCGCCGGAGCACGAGGTCCCCTACCTCGAGAGTTCTGGGGTGGATGTTGCGGCAGTGGTATCGCCGGAGTGCCTGCTAGTATCTTGCCGCTCGCAGCGCAGCTTCTCGATGACGCTCCTCCCCCAGCACGAGGTCCATCCCCCGCATGGCGTCCTGCAGCGTCTCATCGAACGCCAGGACCCGCGCGGACCGACGCCTGACCTCGTGAGGGAGGACCGCTTCGGCCCCGTAGACCAAGAAGAAGGGGGTCTCCCCAGTCGGCTTGGTCGCGGTTGTGCGGATGGACCACAGCACGAACTGAAGCTCATCATACCAACCCCTGCCGCAGGCCTCCAGTTTCTTCTTGAACGTCCTGGTCTTGAGGCCCCTCAGGACTTCTGCGTTAGCCCGCTCGGCCTGGCCGTTGCTTGGGGGGTGCGCCACCGAAGCATAGCATATCTGCGTTCCAAGGTTAGCACAGTACGTTTTGAAAAGGTTACTGGTGAACTGCGAACCGTTGTCAGTGATGATGCGGTTCGGCACCTCGAACCGGCTCACGATGCCCTTGATGAACTTGACCGCAGAACCAGCAGGGATGGTGCGGACGGCCTCGACTTGGGCCCACTTGGTGAACTTGTCCATGGTGACGTAGAGGTAGCGATAGCCCCCTGGCGCCCGAGGAAAAGGACCCAGGATATCCAGCCCCTAGACTGCAAATGGCCACGTGAGGGGTATGGTTTGCAGACCTCCTGCCCGCTGATGGATCTGCTTGGCATGGAACTGGCAGGCCTCGCAAGCCTTCACAAGTTCGACAGCATCATTGAGCGCAGTTGGCCAATAGAAACCGCTGCGGAACGCCTTGCCGACGAGGGCCCATGACGATGAATGATGCCCACAGTCTCCACCGTGTATATCTGCCAGCAGTTCTTTCCCTTGCTCCCTGGTGATGGAACGCAGGGACACATCATTTGGTCGTTTCCGGTAAAGCTCTCCATCCCTGATGCAGTATGTTGTGGCTTGCTGCGCCACACGCTCTGCTTCCTCCTCCTTCTCCGGTAAGGTCCCTTGCGTAAAGTAGCTCCGAAGCTCTGTGATCCAGCACCCCTCCTGAGGCTCCATCGTCAGGAGCAGGCGTGCTCCTGAGGCTGGGCCATAGGCTGGGGCTCCCGAGGCAGGTGGCTGAGGAAGCTCCACCCGAGGCTGTGTTGTGCTCGATAGTGATGGCAGGGCCGAGGGCTTGAAGAGCCGTTCCTCGAAGATGCCCGGCTCCTGGGGCAACCGCCTGGAGGCTCGTTTGGCGATGTCGTCAGCCTCTTGATTAGTGTCGTGGGGCACATGCTGTAGCTCCAACCCCCAGAACTGCTTCTCCATCCTGCGGACCTCCGCAAGGTAGGCCTCCATGTGCTCATCTCTTGGCTCGTATACCTTGTTGGAGAAATTGACAAGGAGCTGTGAATCGCCCTTGATAGTAAGACGCTTCACTCCCAGGGCAGCGGCGGCCTTCAGGCCCGCTATCAGTCCCTCGTACTCTGCTATATTGTTGGAGACCTTTTCGCCCTGCTGGAAGCAAAGCTGCACGGCGTAGTACAGCTTGTCCTGAGTGGGAGATATGAGCACCGCCCCAGCCCCAGCGCCATGCCTGGAGAACGCCCCGTCGAAGTACATGACCCAGCCTTCTGGCGCCTTGCTTCCTGGGGAGAGTGATCGGTCTTCGTCGGCCTTGAGGTCCGGTGCCTCCGTCCATTCAGCCACGAAATCTGCTAGCGCGGCACCCTTGATGACCCTGGTCGTACTGAATTCGAGCTGAAACACTTGCAGTTCAATGTTCCACTCAGCGACCCTTCCAGCCGAGTTAGGGCTCCTAAGAACCCTTTCCAAGGGGTATGCCGAGACAACCTTGATCGGGTGACCCTGGAAGTAGTGCCGCAGCTTGCGCAAGGCCACCAGCAGCGCGAGGAGGAGCTTCTGCGGCATGGGGTACCATGCCCTCGCATCCCGCAACACCGTGCTGATGAAGTACACCGGGTGCTCGACGAGGCTTGGAACGTTGATGCTGGTGGTGCCCTCCGTAGGCTGTGGCGCTGCTGAGGCGACGGGGCCTCCGGAGGTTGGTAGCCTGGAGGAAGAGCTTCCTCCGCTTCTGGCGCGCTTCCCTGCGGCGGCTGATCCTCCTCAGCCGTGGTTGCGACCTCCGTTAATCCTTTTTGGTCCTGCATTGCCTTGACACGTGCAGCAGCCGTGGCTTTGGTCCGATGCTCCTCCCTGACTGCCACCAGAGCCACACTGGAAGAGTAAGGAGTGGCGGCGAGATCGAGTACTAGGGGCTCCTGAGGGCGTGGGGCCACCATCACCGGAGGGCTGGTCAAGTATCTCTTGAGATCTTGGAACGCTTTGTCAGCCTCTTCAGTCCATTCAAAGGGCCCTTTCTTCATCATCAGCTGAAAGAAAGGCAGCGCTCGCTCTCCTAACCTGGAGATGAAGTGCCCCAGCGCAGTCACGCGCCCCATGAGCTTCTGCATTTCTCTGAGGGTCTTTGGTGGGCTCATGTCTTCGACTGCATTGACTTTTTCTAGGTTGGCCTCGATGCCTTGGTGGGACATGAGGAAGCCCAAGAGCTTGCCCGAGGGGACTCCAAACACACACTTCTCCGGGTTGAGCCGCAGGCTCACTGCGTTGAGGCTCGTGAAGGTCTCCTCCAGGTCTTGTATCAGGGTCTTGGCCTCGCGAGACTTCACTATGATGTCGTCGATGTAAGCCTCCACATTCTTCCCGAGCTGTGGGCCCAAGGTGATGTGCATGAGCCGCTGAAAGGTTGCCCCCGTGTTGCGCAGTCCGAACGGCATGCATGTATAGCAATACACCCCACACGGGGTCAGGAAGGCCGTCTTCTCCACGTCTTCCACTGCCATCTTGATCTGGTGATACCCGGAGAAGGCATCCAAGAAGCATAACAGGTCACACTCAGCGGTGGAATCGACGATCTGATTGATGCGAGGGAGCGGGAACGGATCTTGCGGGCATGCTTTGTTGAGGTTGGTGAAGTCAACACACATGCGTTCCTTCCCTCCCTTCTTTGGCACAACCACGGGGTTGGCCAACCAATCTGGGTATCGGACCTCGCGAATAACCCCCGCGGCTTCTAGCTTGCGGGTTTCCTAGACGATGAAGGCCTGCTTTTCAGTGGACTGCCTCCTCGCCTTCTGCTTCATGGGGCGCATGTTGGGACACACATTGAGGTGGTGCTCGATTACGCCCCGTGGGATTCCTGCCAACTGATCGGGCTCCCAGGCGAACACCTTCTTGTTTGCACGCAGGAACTTGACCAGGGCTTCCTCCTGCTCGGGCTCGAGGTTGGCGCCTATGGTGAAGGTGGCATTAGTGGACTCGTCCTCGTCGACAGGCACCTGCTTGGTCTCTGCCTTGTCTTGGGTGAACAACTGCTTTTCTTGGTCGGCGCAGCCCCCTTGGGCCTGGGGGTTTCTGCGTCGGCGGGCCGCGCCGCCACCGCCGTCTTGAGGGCGAGCTTGAGTACTCGCAGTGCACCTACGGTATCCCCGGGCACGGTGAGGACGCCGTTGCTCCATGGCATCTTCATGAGGTTGTACGCCGGGTGAGTCGCGGCCATGAACTTGGCCAATGCTGGATAGCCGAGGATGGCATTGTAGGGGAGGCCGATGGGGGCGATGTCGAAATCGACCAGCTCCGTGCGGAAATTGTCGTAGGTGCCGAAGGTTACCGGGAGTCGAATCTGCCCCAAGGAGCTGGACGACCCGCCTCCGACGCCCGAGAAAGGCCGGCTGGGTTGCAGCCGCTCCCGGGGTATGCAGAGGAGGTTGAAGGCCTCAACCGAGAGCACGCTGAGGCCCGCGCCACCGTCGACGAGGGTCCTGGTGACGGCCACCTGGCAGATGGTGGGTGTGCAGAGCATGGGGAGCGCGCCCGAGCAGGCCGAGTTGGTGGGGTGGTCCTCGGAGCTGAAGGTCAGCTTAGCCGATGGCTCTGACCGGCCCCGGGGAGCCCCCTGCCGCGTGGAGGCGGTGCCGACCCGGCGGACGAATGGCTTGACGTGGTGGCTGGAGGGCGGCTCCTGCAAGCCGCCCAGGAGGGCCGCGACGACCGAGGGAGCCGGCGCAATGGGGTGGGTGAGGAAGAGGCCGCGTGGCTCTTCCCAAGAGGCCACGGGGAAATGCTCGGATGATGCTTGTTGCCTGTTCCCCGCCGGGCCGATGGTGGCGTTGACGGCAGGTGATGAGGAATGACGAGGGCGCCCGCCGACGGGAGTCGTCTGGGCGATGTGGGAAGCGGGGGAGGCTCGGCGCTCGGTGCGAGCCCGACGAGCATCGGACATGGATGCGATGGTCGGAGAAGAACGAGACGACGGAAGGCAAATTCCAGCGCACCCCTACCTGGCGCGCCAAATGTCGGATTTTGGGTTCCGGTAGACTCTTGAGGTTTGAACACTGGGGTGCGCGCGGAGATTTAAGCCTCTGCCTGCCTGTTCCTCGCTGAATCGCTGGGATCTAAACTACCGAACAAAACAACACAAGAGACACAAGATTTATACTGGTTCAGGCCACCATTGTGGTGTAATACCCTACTCCAGTGTGTGGTGTGGTGGATTGCCTCTTGGGCTGATGATGAACAATACAAGGAAGAACAGCCTCGCGAGGGTCTGTTCTTCGCTGGTGCTACTTGGTTCTGGCTCTTGGATTCTCGATGCCTCTACCCTGGGGGTGGCTAGTCCTATTTATAGGCAAAGGCCCTGGGCCTCTTCCCAAATATTGAGCGGGAAGGGCGCCAACAATTGGCCATTTTGAAGGGGAACAGCGGGTACACTTATCCTGACTAAAGTTGGTCCTCGCCTGTCAAAGGCTCTGGTGGTGACACCTGCTTGGGCTCCACAATGACTTCTTCCCTGCCGTTGGGCTGGTCTTGGTCTCGTTGCACCGAAATGGATGCCTTTGCTTGATGCTCTCGCCTGCGCTTGCTCCCTTTGCACCAAAGAGGAAAGGAGGACACTGCGCGGGCTGGCGCCCGACTGGCGCCCTTGGTCATCATGGCATGCGTCATGGGCACCTCGCGAGGTACCCTGCCTTGAACTCTCCGCCTCCTCGTGAGCCAGCCTGACGAGGCCGTGCCTGAGGAAGCTCCTTGTTGTCTGCCCCGCGAGGCTTGGCCCCTCGCGAGGGTCTTGAGCTTGTGTTGATGAAGATGGGCTGCGCTGGGCCTCCCTCGAGCCACGCCACAGGCCGCAGGCAGGCAAGTCTGGGGACCCCCGTTCCCAGAACGCCGACAACAAAAATGAAGGAGAAAGTCTAACATCAACTAGGAAAATTAATGGGCTATGAGGATGCCCATCAATTGATATTGATGCGAGTGAGTAGGGATTGCCATGCAACGGATGCACTAGAGTTGTAAGTGTATGAAAGCTCAAAAGGAAACTAAGTGGGTGTGTATCCAACTTGCTTGCTCATGAGGACCTAGGGCAATTTGAGGAAGCCCGTCATTGGAATATACAAGCAGAGTTCTATAATGAAAAATCCCCACTAGTATATGAAAGTGACAAAATAGGAGACTCTATCATGAAGAACATGGTGCTATTTCAAAGCACAGGTGTGGAAAAGGATAGCAAAACTGTCCCTTCTTTGTTTTTCTCTCATTTTTTGTTTGTGCTTCTTTGGGTTCTTTTTTTATTTGGGCTTCTTTGGCCTCTTTTATTTTCTTAAAGTTCGGAGACTCATCCCAACTTGTGAGGGAATTATAGCTTCCATCATCCTTTCCTCACATGGGACAATGGTCTAGTAATGATGATCATCACACTTTTATTTACTTACTACTCAAGAATTTCAACTCGATAGTAGAACAAAGATATGACTCTATATGAACGCCTCATGCATATGAGAACAATTTGACAATGATGGCATGTGTCATAAAAAATGGGACAGTCGAAGTTGCATGGCAATATATCTTGTAATGGCTATGGAAATGCCATAATAGGTGGGTCTGGTGGAAGGGTGAGAGTGCGTATAATCCATGGACTCAACATTTGTCATAAAGAACTCACATACTTATTGCAAAAGTTTATTAGCCATCAAAACAAAGTACTAGTATGCATGCTCCTAGGGGATAGGTTGGTAGGAGTTAACCATCACGCACTCCCGACCTCCATCCAAAGGATGACAATCAAAAAATAAAAAATGCTCCAACTTCATCACTTAACGGTTCAACATACGTGCATGCTATGGGAATCACAAACTTTAACACAAGTATTTCTACCAATCCACAATTACGCACTAGCATGACTCTAATATCACCATCTTTATATCTCAAAACAAATGCAAGGAATCAAACTTCTCATATTACTCAATGCTCTTTATATGAAAGTTTTTATTATATCCCTCTTGGATGCCCATCATATTAGGACTAAATTCATAAGCTAAATAAATTACCATGTTTTTTAAGACTCTCAAAATAATATAAGTGGAGTATGATAGTTCAACAATTTCTATAAAATAAAACCATGGGCGTGCTCTAAAAAGATATAAGTGAAGTACTAGAGCAAACTGCCTAGCTCAAAAGATATAAGTGAAGCACACAGAGTATTCTAATAAATTCACGATTAATGTGTGTCCCTCTCAAAAGGTGTGTATAGTAAGGATGATTGTGGCAAACTAGAAAGCAAAGAGAGTCTTATCATACAAGAGCTCCAAGCAAAGCACATATCATGTGATGAATAAAAATATAGCCTCAAGTAAATTTACCGATGGATTGAAGATGAAAGAGGGGATGCCATCTGGGGCATCCCCAAGCTTAGATGCTTGGTTGTCCTTGAATATTACCTTGGGGTGCCTTGGTCATCCCCAAGCTTACGCTCTTCCCACTCCTTATTCCATAGTCCATCAAATCTTTACCCAAAACTTGAAAACTTCACAACACAAAACTCAACATAAAACTCATAAGCTCCGTTAGTATAATAAAGCAAATCACCACTTTTAGGTACTGTTCTGAACTCCTTCTAAATTTATATTGGTGTTATATCTACTGTATTCCAACTTCTCCATTGTTCATCCCCTGATACTACCCATAGATTCATCAAAATAAGCAAAGAAACAATAAAAACAGAATATGTCTAAAACAAAACATTCTGTAGCAATCTGAAAACTTAGTATACTTATGTAACTGCAAAAATTCTGAAAATTAGGACAATCTAGGAAATTTGTATATGAATATTTTGTAAAAAAATCAGATCAAAACCACACTTCTATGATTTTAAAGTTCTGGCAACAAGCTCAAAAGTTTCCGTTTCTTAGCAAGATCATATCAACTATCACCATAGACCATCCCAAAGGTCTTACTTGGCTCAAACACTAACTAAAAACCAAAACACATCTAACCAGAGGCTAGAAGATTTATTTAACATAAAAACAAAAAATAAAAATATTGGTTTGTCTCCCAGCAAGCGCTTTTCTTTAAAGTCTTTTAGCTAGGCATTGATAATTTTAATGATGCTCACATGAAAGACAAGAAATGAAGCACAAAGAGAGCATCATATAGCACGTGACAAACACATCTAAGTCTAACATACTTCCTATGCATAGACATTTATAAGAAAGAAAATATCAAGGCAAGCAAAAATTAGCATATGCAAGGAAGAAGAACAAAACTTTGACAATTTAAGCATCAAGAGAGGTAATTTAGTAACATGAAGATTTCTACAACCATATTTTCCTCTCTCATAATAATTGCATGTGGGATTATATTCAAATTCAACAATATAGCTATCACATAAGTGAAGGAAATATGCCCTAGAGGCAATAATGAAGTTGTTATTTTATATTTCCTTATTCATGATAAATGTTTATTATTCAAGCTAGAATTGTATTAACCGGAAACTTGATACATGTGTGGATAGATAGAAAAAACACTGTGTCACTAGTATGTCTCTACTTGACTACCTCGTTAATCAAAGATGGTTAAGTTTCCTAACCATAGACATGTGTTGTCATTTGATGAATGGGATCACCTCATTAGGAGAATGATGTGATGGACAAGACCCATTTGTTAGCTTAGCATTATGATTGTTCAGTTTTATTGCTACTTCCTCCTTCATGTCAAATACATATTCCTCCGACTATGAGATTATGCAACTCCCAGATACCGGAGGAATGCCTTGTGTGCTATCAAATATCACAATGTAACTGGGTGATTATAAAGATGCTCTACAGGTATCTCTGAAGGTGTTTGTTGGGTTGGCATAGATCGAGATTAGGATTTTTCACTCTGAGTATCGGAGAGGTATCTCTGGGCCTCTCGGTAATGCACATCATAATAAGCCTTGCAAGCAATGTGACTAATGAGTTAGTTGTTGGATGATGCAGTACGGAACGAGTAAAGAGACTTGCTGGTAATGAGATTGAACTAGGTATGAAGATATCGACGATCGAATCTCAGGCAAGTAACATACCAATGACAAAGGGAATAACGTACATTGTCATAACGGTTCGACCGATAAAGATCTTCGTAGAATATGTGGGAGCCAATATGAGCATCCAGGTTCTGCTATTGGTTATTGACCGGAGAGGTGTCTCGGTCATGTCTACATAGTTCTCGAACCCGTAGGGTCCGCACGTTTAACGTTCAATGACAATTTGTATTATATGAGTTATGTGATTTGGTGACCGAATGTTGTTCGAAGTCCTGGATGAGAGAAAAAATATGAAGAGGAGTCTGGAAATGGTCGAGAGGTAGAGATTCATATATAGGACGATTGTATTCGGACACCGGAAGTGTTCCGGGGTTATCGGGTACGTATCGGGTTACCAGAAAGGGGTTCCGGGCACCCCCCGGCAAAGATATGGGCCTTATGGGCCAAGAGAGGGACAGACCAGCCCCTGGTGAGCTGGTGCGCCCCATATATACCGAAATAGGAGGAGAAGGAAGGAGGGGAAGGGACAAGGAAAGGGGAGGATTCGGCCTCCCCCTTTCCTTCTCTCCCCCCTCTCTTTCCTTCCCCCTCCAACATTTATGGAAGGGGGGAGGCTGACTTGTGGGAGGCTCCCAATTAGGATTACTCCTACTTGGGGCGCCCCTTTCTACCTCTCTCCCTCTCCCACCTATATATATGTGGGTGGCACCGCTAGAACACAAAATATTGATTCTTAGCCGTGTGCGGCGCCCCCCTCCGTAGTTTACACCTCCGGTCATATTCACGTAGTGCTTAGGCAAAGCCCTGCATGGATAACTTCACCATCACCGTCACCACGCCATCGTGCTGACGCAACTCTCCCTCTACAATTTGCTGGATTAAGAGTTCAAGGGATGTCATCGAGCTAAGCGTGTGTAGAACTCGGAGGTGCCGTACGTTCGATGCTTGATCGGTTTGAAGGAGAAGAAGTTCGACTACATCAACCGCGTTAACAACTCTTCTGCTTTCGGTCTATGAGGGTATGTGGACACACTCTCCCCCTCTCGTTGCTATGCATATCCTAGATAGATCTTGCGTGAGCATAGGAAATTTTTAGAAACTGCATGCTTCATTCCCCAATAGTGGCATCCGAGCCAGGTCTATGTGTAGATGATATGCACGAGTAGACCACAAAGAGTTGTGGGCGGTGATCGTCATACTGCTTACCACCAATATATTATTTTGATTCAGCGGTATAGTTGGATAAAGCAGCCCGAACCAACCTTACATGACCACGTTCATGAGATCGGTTCCACCGACAGACATGCAACTAGTTTTGCATAAAGGTGGCTGGCGGGTGTCTGTTTCTCCTACTTTAGTTGAATCGAATTTGACTGCGGACGGTCCTTGTTGAAGGTTAAAACAGCAAACTTGATAAATCACTATTGTGGTTTTATGCCGTAGGTAAGAACAGTTCTTGCTAGAAGCCCGTAGCGGCCATGTAAAACTTGCAACAACAAAGTAGAGGACGTCTAACTTCTTTTTGCAGGGCATGTTGTGATGTGATATGGTCAAGACATGATGTGATATAAATTGTTATATGAGATGATCATGTTTTGTAGAAGTTATCAGCAACTGGCAGGAGCCTTATCGTTGTCGCTTTATTGTATGAAATGCAAACGCCATGTAAATGCATTACTTAATCACTAAGCGATAGCGATAGTTGTAGAAGCAATAGTTGGCGAGACGACCACGACGCTACGATGGAGATCAAGGTGTCAAGCCAGTGATGATGGATATGATGACATTGCTTTGGACATGGAGATCAAAAGCACAAGATGATCATGGCCATATCATGTCACATATTTTGATTGCATGTGATGTTTATCTTTATGCATCTTATTTTCCTTAGTATGATGGTAGCATTGTAAGATGATCACTTAACTAAATTTCAAGGTATAAGTGTTGTCCCCGAGTATGCACCACTATGAAAGTTCTTCGTGCTGAGACACCAAATGATGATCAGATGTGATAGGTGAGGGAGTCCTGGTTTCAGGGGTCCTCGGGTGTCTGGCTCGAGATGCGGGCCGGACTAAATGGGCCGTGAAGATAAATATAAAGGCCATCCTCCATGTTCGGTTAGTGTCGGGGATATACCCCGCGGTATGACCCGGCTGGATGTATAACCCAGCCAGACTTGGTGACTCACTGATGACCCGCCCTGACTGGACGACACACTAAGTGACCCGCCCGATCCTGGCGACTTATGGGTGAGTTGGCAAGCGGATCAGAGGAGCGACAAGACCCGGGGGCCCAGGAGGCTCAAGGCCCAGAAGGCCGGCTTACGTTATGGTAGGCCAGCTTATGAGGAAAGGCGTGAGGAATATCTCCCTTACAAGGAATCAAGACCCGGACTTGTATCCGGCTTGTAGTAGAAGATAGGTTAGTCCTAATCCTATTTGGACTCCACATGTAACCCGCCCCTCTAACTTGTATAAGGAGGAGCAGGGATCCCAAAGAGGGACAAGCAAGAAGCAATAATCTCTAGGGCTAGACACAAAGAGTCGGCGTACCGGCGACTCCCTCATGATCATAATGAGATCTAGCCACAAACAGCATGTAGGGTTATTACCGGATGATGTTTCCCGGGGCCCGAAGCTGTCTAAACCCTTGTCTTGTGTTGCGTCTCTTGATTCTGCTCAACCCCTCTCAAGCTACCACATAGATGCGTTGGCCTCACGACTAAGTCCTTACACTAAGGAGTGTAAGGACATCTACCGTGACAATTCCACGACAGTTGGCGCCCACCGTGGGGCTTGCGCACGGTGGTGATGAGTTCTTGAAGGGATCTCTCATAGGGATCAAGAAGTTTGCGATTGTCCGGATGAAGAAGAATCATTACGGAAGGAGTTAAATTGTCGAGAACACGAGCAATCAGATCTAATATCCGTCTGAGGTTCAAAAGAAATTAGGGTTACACATCCGTTTACCACTGCAAGTTGCCGAGTTTGAGGACGTCAAAAATTTCCGCTACAGTATCAATTTGTGCGGCGGTCGCGTCCGAAGTGCTACTGCATCTTTCCTCGTCCAAGTGCAGTGTAGAGTATCCAATCCCAAGGTTACGAGCAGTTTAATCTATCAAGTTGCCGCGGGTTAAAAGCAATTCTAGTACTACCTTCAATGCACGGCGTCTCATCTCGGGGAGGTTGCAAAGGAAAAAAGCAATCCGTTGGTTTCCAGCAAACTTTGGACGTACTGTTTCCAAAAACAAAGATGTTGCAAGTGTAAGTCATTGAAATACAGTGCCTGTGAATTAGAAAAAATGAGGAGAAGGAAAGAGGACCACGACCCGGAAGTGGACATATCTACGGAGTACTACTACTAATTTGACAGAAGCATGTATTGCTAGCAAGAAATCAGATTGGTCAAACCTGATTGGTCAAACTTGATTGTACAAAGGAACTACTACAACCCACAGAACGATAGGGACTCGGATGCTGACACCTCCACGGTTTCTGCCTCTGCCGCAGCGGCGGCTGCGCCTTGATCCGCCCGGTTGGCCCGCTCCATCGACCGGTCGATGCATGCTGGCTGATGTACCTCAACGCCGGCTCACCCTCAGCTGCTGGCTCGTCTCTACCGTCCCCCACTACCGTAAGCTGCCGTGGCCGACTCTACCTCTGCCCCATGGGATTCATTACTGCCATGAGCCGCCATGGCCGACACTGCCGCTGCGACTGGGTCTCGCCTCGCCGGTATTGCCACTGTGGCCGTCGTAGAGCCGTTTTCCAAGCCACCGACCTGACCTCCGCTTGTTGATATGCCTTCCTGCCGTTTCAGCCGCTGCACGTCGAGCCACCATCCATTTGGAGATGTTTCAGATGAGCTGCCTTGTTCCTATTGATCCGTTGCAGAGCTGCTTCAAGCCACCCGTGGTAGACCTCAACTTGCCGCTGCCATGGCTGAGCCGACGCTGCCGCTCTCCGCCTCTACCATGGCCTTCTGTTTTGGCCTTGATCCGAGCGCTTGCCGCCTCCATGGATGAGATGAGCAGCTGCGCCGCCGATTCACCGTTGAGACTTGTCCGAGATCTGCTGAGCCACCATTGTTCTCCATCTCTTCCACTGCGCCTCCGAGCCATTTGCATTAGGCCATTGCGCCCCTGAGCCACCTCCGCTAGACTGCTACACTACCGAGATGCCCTTAATTCTCCCAGTCTCCAGCTTGGCCTTACGCTAGCTGCGAGTCACGCAGATTCAAAGCATCACTGCTTCTGCCGCGTATCCGGCTCCGCTGCAGGTCACGTCCATCAAATTTGCTGAGTCGCCACCGGGTCAAGCCCCTGTTTCTTCGCTGGGTTGTTGAGAAAGAAAAGAAAGAGGCCGCAACTCCTCGGAGAAGATTAAAAGCCAAAGCGTGACAAGGGGTCACATAATAAGTGATCAGGAATTACATCATATTATTGTTTGCTGTCGTTGGTTATTTGTCTCTGGCTGATAAAGCTACAACGCAACACTGGTTTTGGCATTGTCCAATGGACACAAGTGGAGCCTGTGGCAAAGAAAAAGAAAAGGTCGAGCTAGTGTTACACCAGAAGCATCAATGCAAATATTCCAGTACGGACAAGCCGGCCAGGAAGGGCTTCAATCGCCATTGAAATTATTGGAGATTATCTATGGACGTCATACATAAATCATTTATCGTCCGGACTACTCAGGTGATATTTGTCCAAGTTTATTATATTAGCACATATTGTTTTTATCAAAGAACAGTTTGTCTTTGCCTTGGTCTACAATATTGTTTATGCAGGGCAATTATTTATGACATATTATACCGCATAGATGGTCGTCGTTACTCAACAGACTCCCGCACCGGCTTACAACGCCGTGGCCGTCTCTCGCGACCACGCCAGCTTATAACAAGGAGGACAACTTGCCCGTCCGCACTGGCTTACAACATCATGGCTGTCTCTCGCGACCACGCCGGCTTACAACAAGGAGGACAACTTGCCCGTCCGCACCGGCTTACAGCGCCACGGCCGATTTATCTGTCTGTGCCACCTCAGATGTTGCGGTCGTCTTTACCATCCGTCTCTCGTGGCCTGGTCTACATCAACACATCAGGCCGCACCTGTCTGCATGAGTTGTTTATTGAGTATGAGCAAGTCACTACTTGGGAAGCCCGGTTTTCTTCCAACAAATTGGAGGCAAATTATCATGTATTATCAGCCGCCGTCTGCACTGGATGGCTCAATGGGCAGACGCATAAGTCGCCACCACTACGGTTTGGTTAACTTCAAATAGCCAGTTGGAAGGAACCATTGGCCGAGTTGCTGACATGGTTCATACGGGATCTTTTGTAACCTGCTACAGTCACCTCAACCTTCTGTGGATTCACAGCGCGTTATCAACGCCAATGATATACACCTTCTGCTATGGTCAAATATGGAGAATCTCAAGCCAACTCTTCGAGTCATCTTGAGACTCGGGGGCTACAATGGTATGGCTCGGCAAAATTTCCGGGTTCAATGGATTCAAGAACTTCGGATCATTGGAGGGAAGGTAACCCGGTTCTAGAGGCTACCGTTACATTGGTGAAAAATTTAAAGGCCGTTAGAAATTTTCCGGCTTAAACAGAAGGACTTCGGTTTAAAATTTGGTTCAAGAGACATCTCTCTCCCACAAAGCATTTACACTCTTAATATTTGGTTTAAAACTGGTTCAAGGGAAATTCATTTACCGCAAGGCTTTGAAGCTCTCAAATCCAGATCAAATCCGGCTCAAGGTAAATTTATCTCTCTCAAAGTTTTGAAGCTTTCAAATCCGGTTTAAACTTCCAGTTCAAAAAGAATTAATCTCTTGCAAGTTCGAGTTCTCAGAAAGATTAAAGGGTGCCAAAAAGAACTTGCTGCCATGATGTGCGGTTCAAACATAGGTATCATGCCTTACGGCTTATCTTATTATGGTCACTTGGGGGCTTCCTGCTCATCGGGCATAGCTATCAGTACCCTCTTGATCGGTGCAATGCCAAAATTTATATGGTCACTTGGGGGCTTCCTGTTCAAACATAGGTCGTATTCGAACCAAAGAGAACATAGCTGTCGATACCCTTTTGATTAGCAAACTGCTGAACCTACTTGGGGGCTTCTTGATCGTATCCGAATCATAGCTCAACCCCTTTGGGAATCGACGTGGATCGTATTCGAATCAGCGTTGTTAAACAACTTTTAAGGTCATTTGGGGGCTTCCCGTTCAAACATAGGTCGTATTCGAACCAAAGAGAACATAGATGTCGATACCCACTTTTATCGGCAACGCCAATGCCAGTGGGGGCTATATGATCGTATTCGAATCTTAGCTTAACCCCTTTGGAACGGTTTACTGATCGTATTCGAATCACAAGCCTCAAAAAATTTATCTATTTTTATACAATTGCAAGTATTTGAGTTGTCACAAATATCATATGTGCCGGCTCTTACAGAGTTGAGTTATCAACTTCACTGTCCGGGTCACATAAACCGGCGGTATCATTCAAAGGATCATAGGGATCTTGTGATCTACTTGTGTGCAGGATAAAACTATATTTGGGTGGTTACCCGCCCTGGCTTTTGACATTAAGTCGCCAGGGCATATGTTGTTTAAACTCTGTGCAGGATTTACAGAGCTATGGTGTACATAAATGATCAAGTTCAAGCCCATCATCAAAGATTGAAATTGATGTCTCAAAAGGGTTATTAATTCTTGATTTTCTCAAAGGCTATACGCCACCGGGTTACCATGAATGCACATTAAGTCGTCATCGGCCAAGAGCCGCCAGATATTTAAACTCTGGTTTTACATGTCAACCGATGAGGTATTCAAATCTTTAATAGCCAAAACTGGCTGGATTCTCATGATGATATTGAGTGATTGAGGTTTTCATACCGGATTATATTGTTCAAATCTTAAATAGCCAAAATGGCTGGATTTCTATTGTGATTATCAATAACCAGTGTTAAGATTGAGGTTTTCAAAGTCGCTTTAGTGCAACGGCTATTATTTTTATCAATGGGCATGATTTATTTTACAATGGAGGAAATAGTCTCGAGTCGCTGCAGGCTTACGACCCGGCACTTGGGGGCTACATTGTTCAAATCAAGATTGCATCGAATATACAAGTCCCATGTCACTGCCAACATGCACCATGGTACTTGGGGACTAATGCAAAGTCATTTTTGCTCAACTTATTGAAGACCCGACTCATCACATTTTAAATGAGCCGGCCCTTGGGGGCTACCAATTGCTTCTATCAAAAATTCAAGGTACACAAACCTTAGTCCATTACATTAAGAGATCCACTACTCAGTTGGTAAAGTACAAAGCTCTTAACCTTATGGACGTGGGTTCAAGCCCCATGGTGGAGATTACATCATATGATGTTATTATCAATGAATTGTTTACAAAGTCCCTGCTCATTATTGCATAATGACCCGGCCCTTAGTGGCTACACTGGTTGAAGTTTTTATGAGCATAAGGCAATTACAAGTCCCAGGTTTTCTGCAAGCATGACAACCCGGCACTTGGGGGCTATATATGTGGAATATTCAGTTTATGACTAATGATTGAGATGAATAACCCAGATTTCTTCAAGGTTGCAACACTTATATTGAAGCAAGTCTTAAGTTATCACCATGTTCTCCTCTTGAGCCTTGGGGGCTATAGGTATTATGCATATAAAGAAGGAACATCTTCAAATTCTCAGCTTTGAGTAAATCAAGAAGATCAATTACATGACTCGGTGTCAACAACAATTATGACTCGACATCATCAGTCTTCTATAACCCGGAGATTTTGGAAATTATAACTCAGCAAGATCTACATCTTTAAGCCGATTGAAAATCAGATGAGTATTTCAAGACCTATATTTTTAAGTCGGTGCTTTGGAAGCCGTTTCAAATGGATTATTTGTTTACAATATTTCTTCTACAAGCAAATTGATTGTGAAGCTGGTCTATTGACCCCGATTTTCTAGAAGAAGGAAATGACAAGGACTTAAGGATGTTCAGGTGCCGGTTTACAAGAATTCTTAACCCGGAGCACAACCTGTCAAATTTGTTCTTGTGTTTATTTTGCAGCATAAGTTTACCATGGATAAATCCAACCTAAACTTGGGGGCTAATGTTGGGGATATACCCCGCGGTATGACCCGGCTGGATGTATAACCCAGCCGGACTTGGCGACTCACTGATGACCCGCCCTGACTGGACGACACACTAAGTGACCCGCCCGATCCTGGCAACTTATGGGTGACCTGGCAAGCGGATCAGAGGAGCGACAAGACCCGGGGGCCCAGGAGGCTCAAGGCCCAGAAGGCCGGCTTACGTTATGGTAGGCCGGCTTAAGAGGAAAGGCGTGAGGAATATCTCCCTTACAAGGAATCAAGACCCAGACTTGTATCCGGCTTGTAGTAGAAGATAGGTTAGTCCTAATCCTATTTGGACTCTACATGTAACCCACCCCTCTAACTTATATAAGGAGGGGCAGGGCACCCCAAAGAGGGACAAGCAAGAAGCAATAATCTCTAGGGCTAGACACAAAGAGCCGGCGTACCGGCGACTCCCTCATGATCATAATGAGATCTAGCCACAAACAGCATGTAGGGTTATTACCGGATGATGTTTCCCGGGGACCAAAGCTGTCTAAACCCTTGTCTTGTGTTGCGTCTCTCGATTCTGCTCAACCCCTCTCAAGCTACCACATAGATGCGTTGTCCTCACGACTAAGTCCTTACACTAAGGACATCTGCCGTAGGACTCCTATGTGCGTGGATGGCAAGATTAGAGTCCGGATGTATTGTTTCCTTCCCTGGTGAACCGACTTTGTACAAACCCTAGGCCCCTCCGATGTGTATATAAACCGGAGGGTTTAGTCCGTAGAGGCCATCATCATACTCATAGGTAGACCAACTAGGGTTTAGCCATTACAATCTCAAGGTAGATCAACTCTTGTAACCCCTATACTCATCGAATACAATCAAGCAGGACATAGGGTTTTACCTCCTTTAAGAAGGCCCGAACCTGGGTAAACATTATGTCCCTTCGTCCACTGTTACCATCGATCCTTAGACGCACAGCTTGGCCCCCCCTACCCGAGATCTGCCGGTTTTAACACCGACATTGGTGCTTTCATTGAGAGCTCTGTTGTGTAGTCCCGAAAAAGCGATATATGGCACGCCTAGTCATCAACGACAACATTACCTCTAGAAGGAGCCTGACTTCTGGGCAGACCCTCCAGCTCGGCGGTTTCATCGTAGGCGCCCGTACGACCGTCAAGCCTACAACACCCCCTACGACCGTCGAACACCGTCTTTGCATCGGTCTCGAACACTCCAAAAAGATGGTCCGGCAGGCGTCTCATCCTTAAAAGAGCTGCTAGACCGCATTACTGCCCTGGGGGTTTCAACAAATTATGGTTGGATCGGGCTTAAGCCTGACCAAAGGGATACTTATCTCCCACCAATCACCCACCTGGTAGCGGTCGTCGAGGAACGAGCTGAGGATACTTCTCCCCCTATGTTGAAAACCAATATGTTCGGATCTCCGAACCTCTCGAGCCGGATACTCTCCTTTCAGGCGGGACTCCAAGTCCCCCGAACTCTGGATCGGGTATAGGATCGGGGGAGCATTTTGATCTCCCCAGATTCAAACCGGTCACTTCGGAGATTTTCCAAGCTCCAAGCACTGATGTGGGTCGGGATTCAAATTTTACCCCGCCACCACAATCAATACTCCCCAAGCAACTCATGCCCTCCAGACATATACGACCTGATGTATATACGGCAGCAACCTTAGGAAATGGTCCATCACTTTTGGGCCAGATTCCTACTTGTCAAAAGCAAGATCAAAGATTGTTGTGACGATGATGTAGTCTCGGTCTTCCATCGAAATTGTACCGACAAGGGAATGCCCTCGGCCGTCGTCACATACAGAGCTTCAAGGAACTATCACAGGTAGTGCAAAAGTACTGTTTGATGGAAAGCACATGGAAGGCCCAGAAAACTCAACTGGAGCCTGCTGCCTTCAAGCAGTGTGAGGCTCGGACTAAATGGATGCACCCTAGCGGGCCATCCGATCAACAGTCTGTCAGAAAAAAAAATCCCTCTATGGGATATAGGTCCGTTCTTGACGAACTCCTTGACAAGCCCTGTCCCATACATGCGACTTTGAGCACAGACCCAACCCATAGCCTTCGAGCATGTTGGGTACTCCGGTAGGTAGCAAAGAGTGGAGAGGCCATCCTCACCACCATAACTCTAGAGAAATACTAACCGGGGAGGGACGATTTTAACGTCCTCGCGGTCTTCAAGACCTTTTCTTCAAATAATCGGCAAAAAAGGGCGCTCCACGACCTCGCTGAAGTCCACCAAGTTACTGCACTGAGCCCATGGAACGACGCGACAATAACCTTCACCGCCGAAGACGAACCAAAGGCTCAGTCAGTCCGAGCACCCGCCGCCCTAGTCCTAAATCCTATTGTGGATGGCTTTTGGCTTACCAAAGTGCTCATGGATGGTGGAAGTGGGCTTAACCTCATATATGAAGACATGCTCAACAAAATGTAGACCGATAGAACACGCATTGAGCAAAGCAATACCACCTTTCAAGGAATCATCATCAGTCGAGAAGCATGATGCTCTGGGAGAATCAAATTGGATGTGGTATTTGGCACGCCCGAAAACTACAAGTCCGAAGAGTTGCTCTTTCATGTGGTCCCCTTCAGCAGTGGGTATCACGCCATCCTCAGACGGGGTGCCTTCTCACGCTTCCAGGCTATACCCCATTACGGGTATACGAAGGTTAAAATACCCGGACCCAACGGAATCATCACAATCTCGAGCAGCCCAGACAAAGCACTCCGTGCCGAAAACAAAACCGCATCCTTGGCCCTCGAGGCATTATTCGAAGCCCTAGCGGCTGAAGAACTAACCACCCTACAGTCCACGGTGGACAAGGACGATGTGCTCCTCGATAAGATACCTAATTCCACCTCTTTCAAGCCAGCAGAGGAAATAGTTAAATTTCAAGTGAACCCGACGGACCCCAACAAGACAGCGTCTACCCGACGGATCCAGAGTGGACGCCGCTTTACGCACATTCTTGCACGAAAATTGGGATATTTTTGCCTGGCACCCTTCGGACATGCCCGGCATCCCGCGCAGGCTGGTCGGACACAGCCTAAACATAATTAAAGGGTTTAAACCCATGAAGCAGACACTGTGGCGATTTTTTGAACCCAAGCGTCAAGCCATGGGAGAAGATCTAGCCAAACTGCTAGAGGTCGGGTTTATTAGGGAAATTAAACATCTGGATTGGTTAGCCAACTTGGTTAGTGTACCAAAGAAGGACAAATCCTGGCGCCTTTGTGTCGACTTCAAAGACCTAAATAAGGCCTGCCCTAAAGATCCTTTCCCATTGCCCCGCATTGACTAGATCATTGATGCGACTGCTGGACACGATTCATTGTGCTTCCTCGACGCCTATTCCAAATACCATCAAATTAAAATGAAGGAATTGGATCAGGTTGCAACAACGTTCATCACTCCGTACGGCCCTTTCTGTTTCAATACTATGCCCTTTGGGCTCAAGAACACTAGGGCCACTTACCAAGGTATGATTCAAACATGCTTGGAAAAACAAATCGGCAAAATAGTCGAAGCATATGTGGACGACGTGGTCATCAATACAAAACACGTCAAAACACTGGTAGACAATCTTCGCCTCACCTTCGACAACCTCCAGACATACGACATACGACTCAATCTGGAAAAATGCGTCTTCGAAGTTCTAGCCGGAAAATTACTAGGGTTCATTGTTTCCCATAGAGGAATTGAAGCAAACCTATCTAAGATTGGAGCTTTGTCACAATTGGCTATACCAACAGATCTAAAGCAAGTCCAAAAACTAGCAAGGTGCGTCGCGGCCTTAAGCCGCTTTATCTCCAGATTAGGAGAAAAAGCATTACCACTTTACAAGCTACTAAGACGCACTGATAGCTTTGAATGGACGGATGCTGCCACAGCCGGATTGGATGAAATCAAGGCCCTGCTCACGAGTAACCCAATCCTGGCTGCCTCGAGCATTGGCGAGCTTATGTTGTTGTATATCTCGGCAACCAACCAGGTAGTCTCTTTGTCGAGCAAGGGGAACAGGGACATAAATTCCCCACCCAAAACCAGTTTATTATGTATCGGAGGTCCTAACACCATGAAAACCCCGATACCCCCACTACCGAAAGGTAGCCTATACGGTCTTCATGGCATCCCAAAAACTATGACACTATTTTCAAGAGTGTTAGATCATAGTGGCACCGGAAGTACCACTTAACGACATTATCAACAACAGGGATGCCACTGGCCGCATAGCCAAATGGGCCATCAAACTTCTACCATTCGAAATAACATACAAGCCACGCCATGCTATTAAATCCCAAGTGCTAGCCGACTTCGTCGCTGAATGGATGGAGGCCGAACTCCCTAAAGAGTATAGTTCATACTCCAACTGGATTATGTACTTTGACGGATCCAAAATGCTAGCCGGACTGGAGGCTGGCGTCTTCTTGACATCCCCCACAGGGGACACAGTCCGCTACATGTTACAAATCATGTACACGGTCTCCAATAACACAGCCAAATACGAGGCGCTTCTACATGGTCTTCGCATGGTTGTCTCCATGGGTATACAACGCCTCGAGGTGCGTGGCAATTCAAACCTCACAATATACCAGGTCAATGGAGAGTTCAATGCAAAAGATCCAAAAATGGCGGCATACAGAAATGTCGTATTAAAAATATCAGCTCGATTTGAGGGAGTTGAATTCCATCATGTCGCTCGAGACAGTAACTAGGCAGCCGACATCCTCGCTCGCATGGGCGCTAAGCGCGACTATGTACCACCTAGCACCTTCGTGGAAAGGCTCTTCAAGCCTGCCGTAGTATGGCAGGGTGAGAGCAGAGAGTCTAGTATGGACTTGGTCACACCCCCAGCAGCCGAACACAATGCAGATACCGTCAGGGGTTCGGATATCAAAATAACACCCTCTGCTCATGAGATCATGGCTGTTATCGCCACATGGACCGAACCCTTCCTGGCCTACCTTAATAGACAGGAGCTTCCCGACGATTAGAATGAAGCTTGTTGCATTCTTCGGCGCTCTAAAGCCTACAAAGTGCATGCGGGTGAACTGTACAAAAAAAGCACTACCAAAATACATGCTGGTCTGGGCGGTCATCACGCCGCAGCTTGGGCCCTTGTAAGAAAGGCTTTCTGGACAGGTTTTTTCTGGCCTACGGCCCAAGCAGACGCACAAGCCCTTGTACAACGCTATGTGGGTTGTCAGCGTTTCACCAACCAAAGTCATATGCCTCCCACTGCCTTAAGAACAATCCCCATTACCTGGCCCTTCGCGGTCTAGGGGCTTGATATGGTTGGTCCCCTTAAAGGGGGAAGCCACAAAAAGAAATACTTGCTGGTGATGGTAGACAAATTCACTAAATGGATAGAGGCCAAACCAGTAAAAACTGCTGAAGCAGGGCCAGTGATTGACTTTATATCTGGCGTGGTACACCGTTACGGTGTTCTGCATAGTATCATCACTGATAATGGCTCCAATTTTACTGCCGATGAGGTGAAAACCTGGTGTGCTAAGTTGGGCATTAAGCTCAACTATGCATCTGTATACCACCCTCAAACAAGCGGCCAAGTTGAATGGTCCAATGGTCTGATCATGAGTGGCATTAAGCCCAGACTGGTGTGCTCCTTACGAGAATCAGATAAGCACTGGGTTGAGGAACTCGATTCTCTACTCTTGGGGCTGCGGACCACACCCAATCGAACAACCGAATACACACCCTTCTTTATGGTGTATGGAGCAGAAGTTGTATTGCCCTGTGACATTATTCATAACTCACCTCGAGTGTGCATGTATGAAGAGCGAGAAGCCGAACTAGATCAGCAGGATAACCTAGACGGACTCGAAGAGGAGCGCGACGTTGCAAAGGCTCGTTCTACATTTTATGAACAACAGGCCAAGCGGTACCAAAGCAGAGAAGTGCGGGCTAAGACATAAAATGTTGGAGAACTTGTTTTACGCCTCCCAGAGAAGAAAAAAGAAAAGCTCAAACCAAAATGGGAGGGCCCCTTCATTATAGTTGAAGTCCTTACAGGAGGCGCCTATCGCCTTGGCAATGCAGCAGATAATCACGAACCCATCCAACACCGCGCGGCTCCGAAGATTTTATGCATAGTTCGGACTTTTTATGTTTTACTTTGACTAGGTTCTTCCTTTCTCCCTTCCTTTCTTGTTTTTCCTTTTTTATCCTAGGGTATGTTTGGATCTACCGCACTGTTAGGGGTACACATCTTTAAATGTTTACATCCCACTATACATGGGGGCTTCTCTAACGAAGCTTATTACTAAAAGCTTGTAGATTACACTGTCTATGTAGATTGTTTTATACATATTTTTGCCATTATATGCACCTCTATGACTTAAGTTTTTGCCAAGCTGGGTTGCCTTGCTCCTATGCTTATACCGTACGTTCCTGATTGTTCGGCTAGGGTGTAAAGGGAGTACCTCTGTGATTGTTACAACTGGGTTATCCAGACCTGTACCTCAAATGGGTGAAGCCGAAAGCTAGCATTCTTAAGGGAATAATTGGTCGGCAAATAGAGGCGGACTGTTTTGCGTTTGCAATAAATATGGAGTAGGCTGCCCACAATTTGGATGCAAGCCTAGACATGCATGATTCTGCATGTCGACCCAAGGAAAGGAACCCCTAACGGAACTATTTTCCTTGGAAGATGTTTCTTACATTAAGAAGTAATATAACATAACTCCCCGAATGCACTTTTGTCTGTTTGAGAAATATGACCAGATTTTCTGGTTTCCGGACATACTAAATGTTTTTAATATAGTATCTGGAAACACTCCAACTTCTTGGTTCGGATGTTAAAGCCGAAGGCCTGCGGTGACAAATTTTTGCAAGTTCGGTCGGAGATAAAGTTCGATAATAAAGTAAATTATTACATAGAATCAAATGCCTACTCTTTTTCAACACCATCTATAAGACTATCTAGCTTACAATCTTCTTGCGAATATTTCGCGGCTATCATCACTTGGTCATATACCAAGTTTACAGGAATTTCTTTTCCATCCGATCCCTGAGGCCCAACTCAGGCCATATGATTTGGATCAAGTCCGGTGTAGCGCGTCTTCACCATTGCCCATGCCTATCACGCACCTTCTCGGCAGGCTGACGTCTTCCATAACTCGAAGCAACGCCGAGCACCCTTGTACAGGTCTGCCAACCCCTCCATACTTCCGGGAGGGGCATCGGAAGGCCATAGGGATTTGACCATATTCTTCAGGGCTTTCCAGGCCCACTCGTGCACTTTCGACAGTTCTTTTAGAATGTTGCCTTGGAACCCGGACACTTCTTTGAGATGGCCGGTTAATAGACCTGCAAGAACTGCATTATAATATTCCATATTATAGGATTCTGCAAGTCCTATGGATGGTTCAAGAGTCATACCGAATATGCCGGCCTTTAACTTTTGGTTCTCCTTCTGCGCATCCGAGAGTTGAGCCTTTAAGCTCTTTATCTCTTTGGCTTGCTTATTCACTTTCTCCTCTAGCTTTTTCTTTTCGCCCCTGGTCATGGGAGCGCTCCTCATTTCTTCAAGCTCTACAACAGCAACATTGAGTTGTGTTCGGTTTGTTTCGAGCACCTGGGACAGTGCGCTGTTCTTCTCTTTGAGAACCTGCAGTTTTAACGATTCTTAAATCGGTTTGTCTCTACCACTTTAAGTCTCGGGGGCTACTAGCACATATCTATTCAAATTACACAAACTGTTACCTGTATATCTTTTGAAAATAGGTGAGCAGCCCTAGTGAGTCCATCCCGGCCAGTCCGGATATAGGCATCCACGGTACTAAGAGCGGCAAATTCCTGCTCAGTAAAGGCCGGAGTGTGCAAGGTCTCCTTCAGACGTTGATGGTTCATCGCGCTCTCTACTTCTGAATTTGTGACAGATACATTATCTGAATCCTCTTGAGGTGGATGAGTCGGCGCCACCCCCATATGAGCCCCCATCCTAGCTGACAAGTCTGGCACCGGATTGGCTGCAGCTTGGCTGGCCGGGATCTTTGGTACGGTTCGCCATGTACCTCTCCTGAGATGGTAGGAGGAAGAAAATGATGATTCGGCCTTATGACTAGGCATGAAGTGAGGAATATACCTCTTTGGTGATGGAGGGCCCCATTGGCGCTTTCGGTCCCCTTTCATTTCGCATGCTCGGCCCGCGAAGGCGTTGTTTTTCTTTTGGTTACCCCTGCTTGGGTACGGCTTGCTGAGCGCTGATCCTATAAAACACGGTTCACTATGGTGGATGAGATGCGAGTGGAGGTATCTATCTTTTAAAATGATTTCCGAACACTTACCTTAACGAAAGGGTAGAGGTCGGGGTAGTAGGCCATAATGGCTACCTCTGAGCCGTCAAGGCTCGCCTGGTAGTAGACTCCATCATCGAATTCTACAAATATATCCGGATCCTCGTGGAATCCAGGGTCTTCGTTGCGAGCATGGTCCTCTGGCTGAGGGGGGCAATGGATGTTTTCGACTATCTTCCTCCATGTGTGCTTAAAGGCAACCAGAGAAGCTTGATTACCGAATCCCAAACGATAAGGGAAAATTAAATGTTGATAAATGATCAACTTACCCATGCGATGGGGTTGTACATAGAAAAACCTTCCCGACAATTCAAGCAGGCAAATTCTTCTTCCTCCCACTTATATAGGTCGTCCATCATGGCAGCCAGAGCGGCTTGGTTATCCAGACCCTCTCGCCTATAACGAGACGCATCATCCTCCTCGTTATAGCACCATAAAGGGGCTATGGATTGGAGAGGCTGGATGCATTGTTTTATCGCGATGGCCATGACTTCAATGATGGAGAGTCTGGAATGGGCAAGTAGTCTGACCTTGCTAACTAGTCTCATTACCTCCACACTGTCCTCTTGCTTGGCAGACTTGGGGCACCAGTTGAGTAGCTTCTTCAGAGGAGCGCTAGAAAATTCAGGAAGTCCGCACCGAACTGGTCTGGAAGGGGAACATCCTCTATGTAAAACCATTCCAAAGACCACTCTTCGGACCCCATTTTTGGAGTCCCGACAGGGTAGCCGGATCCGGTTATGCGCCATACTTTGGTGCCACCCACTTTGAATATAGACCCTCCGCCTTGATGACGGGGGACGAGGCAAAAGAACTTTCTCCATGGTTTGAAATGAGCCTCGGAGCCTAAAACAATTCGCAGAGAGCAACAAAACCTGACATGTGCAGAATAGAACCTGGTGTGAGATTGTGTAGTTGGATCCCATAGAATTCCAATAGGCCCCTGAGGAAGGGGTGGATTGGGAATCCTACGCCCCACAGAAGGAATGAAATGAAGCACACCCTATCCTCTTGGCTAGGGTTGGGGAAGTTCTGTGCTAACACATCATCACCCATAGAGGCTAATCCCGCCCGCATGGGGACTAGATCCGCAGGGGGGATATCCTTGCGTCTAAAGTCGACTCGGCTGAACATGGGATACTGAGCAGCTTCGCCAATCCCCCTTCTGAGGGCCATGGGGCGTGAGGAGGAGCCAAGGATGCTTTCCATGGTTTGAAGTTTTTCGTGGTTTGCTCCGGTGCTCTTTGGGCATTGTGAGGTAGCGTTTGGGGACCTAACTTCGTTATATAGATGCCACCCGCGCCTGGTAAAGGGTTAAATCGTAAAAAAGTTACGGACTGCTCGCATTTGCTCAACGCATGGAAACTGAGGCCACGATAGGAAGGAATCATAAAGACTGGGCTCAGAAGCCGATGCCGGACTATCATCAATCCGGAGTATGGTGAAGAACCCGCCTTGCAAAGCCGAATACATGAATCCGCATACTACATCGTCATTGAAGGCAAGTTCAGGGACTACTAAGGGAGTCCTGGTTTCAGGGGTCCTCAGGTGTCTGGCTCGAGATGTGGTCCAGACTAAATGGGACGTGAAGATAAAGCTAAAGGCCATCCTCCATGTTCGGGTAGGACTCCTATGTGCGTGGACGGCAAGATTAGAGTACGGATATATTGTTTCCTTCTCTGGTGAACCGACTTTCTACAAACCCTAGGCCCCTCCGGTGTGTATATAAACCGGAGGGTCTAGTCCGTAGAGACCAACTAGGGTTTAGCCATTACAATGTCAAGGTAGATAAACTCTTGTAACCCCTATACTCATCGAATACAATCAATCAGGACATAGGGTTTTACCTCCTTTAAGAGGGCCCGAACCTGGGTAAACATTGTGTCCCTTTGTCCACTGTTACCATCGATCCTTAGATGCATAGCTTGGGCCCCCCTACCCGAGATCTGCCGGTGTTGACACCGACAATAGGCTCTACGTTCACATACAATGGGTGCAAGCCAGTTTTGCACATGCGGAATACTCGGGTTAAACTTGACGAGCCTAGCATGTACAGACATGGCCTCGGAACATTGGAGACCGAAAGGTCGAACGTGAATCATATAGTAGATATGATCAACATAGAGATGTTCACCATTGAAGACTACTCCATCTAACGTGATGATCAGACATGGTTTAGTTGATTTGGATCATGTATCATTTAGATGACTTGAGGGATGTCTATCTAAGTGGGAGTTCTTAAGTAATATGATTAATTGAACTTAATTCATCATGAACTTAGTCCTAATAGTTTTTGCATATCTATATTGTTGATCAATAGCTCGTGATATAGCTCCCCGTTTATTTTTTTGATATGTTCCTAGAGAAAAATAAGTTGAAAGATGATAGTAGCAATGATGCGGACTGGGTCCGTGATCTGAGGATTATCCTCATTGCTGCACAGAAGAATTATGTCCTTGATGCACCGCTAGGTGATAGACCTATTGCAGAAGCAAATGCAGATGTTATGAACGTTTGGGAAGCTCGATATGATGACTACTTGATAGTTTAGTGCACCATGCTTTACGACTTAGAATCGGGGCTTCAAAGACGTTTTAAACGCCACAGATCAAGAGCTGAAATTGGTATTTTAGACTCATGCCCATGTCGAGAGGTATGAGACCTCTGACAAGTACTTTGCCTACAAGATGGAGGAGAATAGCTCAGCCAGTGAGCATGTGATCAGAATGTCTGAGCACTACAATCGCTTGAATCAAGTGGGAGTTAATCTTCCAGATAAGATAGTAATTGTCAGAGTTCTCTAGTCTCTATCACCAAGCTACTAGAACTTCGTGATGAACTATAATATGCAAGGGTTGACGAAAATGATTCCCGAGCTCTTCACAATGCTGAAATCAGTGAAGGTAGAAATCAAGAAAGAGCATCAATCTTGATGGTTAAGAAGACCACTAGTTTCATGAAAAAGGGCAAAAGGGAAAGAAAGGGAACTTTAAGAAGAATGACAAGCAAGTTGCCACTCCTGTGAAGAAGCCCAAAGCTAGAAATAAGCCTAAAACTGAGTGTTTCTACTGCAAAGGGAATGTTCACTGGAAGCGGAACTACCCCAAATATTTGGCGGATAAGAAGGATGGCAAAGTGAACAAAGGTATATTTGATATACATGTTATTGATGTGTACCTTACTAGTGCTCGTAGTAGGCCCAGGTTATTTGATACCTGTTCGGTTGCTAAGATTAGTAACTCGAAATAGGAGTTGCAGAATAAATGGAGACTAGTTGAGTGTGAAGTGACGATGTGTGTTTGAAGTGGTTCTAAGATTGATATAATCATCATCGCAGACTCCCTATACTTTCGGGATTAGTGTTGAACCTAAATAAATGTTATTTGGTGTTTTCGTTGAGCATGAACAAGATAGGATCATGTTTATTGTAATACAGTTATTCATTTAAGATAGAGAATAATTGTTATTCTATTTACATGAATAAAACCTTATATGGTCATACACCCAATGTTAATGGTTTATTGAATCTCGATCATGGCACTGCCATTTAGGTCATATTGGTGTAAAGCGCATGAAGAAACTCCATGCTGATGGGCTTTTGGAATCACTTGATTATGAATCATTTGATACTTGCGAACCATGCCTCATAGGCAAGATGACTAAAACTCCGTTCTCCGGAACAATGGAGCGAGCCAATGAATTATTGGAAATAATACATACCGATGTATGCGGTCTGATGAGTGTTGAGGCTCGAGGCGGGTATCGTCATTTTCTAACCTTCACACATGATTTGAGCAGATATGGGTATATCTACTTAATGAAACACGAGTCTAAAACTGTCGGTGTTCTGGATATGGGGGTACCCAGACTTGCCTGCCTGCGGCCCACGGCGTGGCTCCACCAGCGTCCTGGTACGGCCTAGTTTCGACATCAACAACCGAAAACCCTCGTGAGGGGCCAAGCCTCGCGAGGCGGATGACATCAAGACCTCCAAAGGGATCGGCCTCCTCACGCTGGCCTCTGAGGAGCGGAGATTTATATGCAAGGCTCACCTCGCGAGGTTCGGATGACATGAGCCATGATGACCAAGGACAGGAGGGCGCTAGCGGGCGCAGAATACCAGTTTCCTCTTCGGTGCAAAGGAGGCAAGCAGCAGGCGCGGAGTCCCGAGGAAGAAGCCAAAGGTTTCCATTCTTGTGCAACAAGACCAAGATCGCCAGGACGGTAGGACGGAGGTAATCACCGAGCCCACCGCAGCGTCACGACCAGAGGCTTTTGCAGGCGAAGACCACTTTAGTTAGGATAAGATGTACTTGTTGTTTCCCTTCAAATTTGGCTGTTGTGCAATCCCTTCCCACCTCCATTTGGAAGAGGACCAAGGCCACTATAAATAGGACCTAGCCACCACCAAGGAGGGGGATTGGATCCATTCCACCCTCACCAGCTCACTAGCTCACTTAAGCCCAAGAACACGCCTCCTGAGGTTGTTCTCCACAATACTAGTTCTTCCTCAGCCCCTCGAGGCAAATCCACCACAAAGCAGGAGTAGCGTTTTACACCGCAAGATGGCCCGAACCTAGGTAAACTGTTGTGTCCCATTTCCTTCGAGCTCGACACGTTAGGCTATGAGATTGGCGAGTCGACAGACTAGGGAGAGTGAGATCTTCGCACGCACACCAGAATTCGAACCTCTCAAGGGTTTGCGGAACCCGTAATCTGACAGAAACATTTGAAAAGCTCAAAGAATTTTAGAGTGAAGTGGAGAACCATCGTGACAAGAAAATAAAGTTTCTATGATTTGATCGTGGAGGTGAATATTTGAGTTATGAGTTTGGCCTTCATTTAAAACAATGTGGAATATTTTCACAACTCACGCCACCTGGAACACCACATCATAATGGTGTGTCCGAATGTCGTAACCGTACTTTACTAGATATGGTGCAATCTATGATGTCTCTTACCGATTTACCACTATCATTTTGGGGTTATGCATTAGAGACAGCTGCATTCACGTTAAATAGGGCACTGTCAAAATTTGTTGAGACAACACCATATGAACTGTGGTTTGGCAATAAACCTAAGCTGTCATTTCTTAAAGTTTGGGGTTGCGATGCTTATGTGAAAAAGCTTCAGCCTAATAAGCTCAAACCCAAATCAGACAAGTGCGTCTTCATAGGATACCCAAAAGAAACTGTTGGGTACACCTTCTACCACAGATCCAAAGGCAAGATCTTTGTTACCAAGAATGAAACATTTCTAGAGAAGGAGTTTCTGTCAAAAGAAGTGAGTGGGAGGAAAGTAGAACTTGATGAGGTAATTGTACCTTCTCTCAATTTGGAAAGTAGCTCATTTGAGAAATTCATTCACGTGATGCCTACACCAACTAGAGAGGAAGCTAATGATAATGAGCATGAAACTTCAGATCAAGTTACTACAAAACCTTGTAGGTCAACTAGAGCACGATCCGCACCAGAGTGATACGGCAATCCTGTTCTGGAAGTCATGTTACTTGACCATGACAAACCTACAAACTATGAAGAAGCTATGATGAGCCCAGATTACAATAAATGGCTTGAGGCCATGAAATATGAGATGGGATCCATGATGAGAACAAAGTATGGACTTTGGTGAATTTCCCCAATGATCGGCAACCCATAGAGAATAAATGGATCTTCAAGAAGAAGACGGATGCTGATAGTAATGTCACTATCTACAAAGCTCGACTTGTCGCAAAAGGTTTTTCGACAAAGTTCAAGGAGTTGACTACGATGAGACTTTCTCACCCGTAGCGATGCTTAAGTCTGTCCAAATCATGTTAGCGATGGCCACATTTTATGATTATGAAATCTGGCAAATGGACGTCAAAACTGCATTCCTTAATGGATTTCTTAAAGAAGAGTTGTATATGATGCAACCAGAAGGTTTTGTCAATCCTAAAGGTGCTAACAAAGTGTGCAAGCTCCAGCGATCCATTTATGGACTGGTGCAAGCATCTCGGAGTTGGAATATACGCTTTGATGAGGTGATCAAAGCATATGGTTTTATAGAGACTTTCGAAGAAGCCTGTATTTACAAGAAAGTGAGTGGGAGCTCTGTAGCATTTCTAATATTATATGTGGATGACATATTATTGACTAGAAATGATATAGAATTTCTAGATAGCATAAAAGTATACTTGAATAAAATATTTTCAATGAAAGACCTCGGTGAAGCTACTTATATATTAGGCATCAAGATCTATAGATCAAGACGCTTAATAGGACTTTAACAAAGCACATACCTTGATAAAGTTTTGAAGAAGTTAAAAATGGACCAGTCAAAGAAAGGATTCTTTCCTGTGTTACAAGGTGTGAAGTTGAGTAAGACTCAAAGCCTGACCACAGCAGAAGATAGAAAGAGAATGAAAGTTATTCCCTATGCCTCAGTCATAGGTTCTATAAAGTATGCCATGTTGTGTACCAGACCTATTGTGTGCCTTGCCAATGAGTTCGGCAAGGGGGTACAATAGTGATCCCGGAGTAGATCACTAGACAGCGGTCAAATTATCCTTAGAGGACTAAGGAAATGTTTCTCAGTTATGGAGGTGATAAAGGGCTCATCATAAAGGGTTACGATGATGCAAGCTTTAAACACTAATCTAGATGACTCTGAGTCTCAGTCTAGATACATATTGAAAGTGGGAGCAATTAGCTAGAATAGTTCTATGCAGAGCATTGTAGACATGAAATTTGCAAAATACATACGGATCTGAATGTGGCAGACCCCTTGACTAAACTTCTCTCACAAGCAAAACATGATCACACCTTAGTACTCTTTGGGTGTTAATCACATAGCGATGTGAACTAGATTATTGACTCTACTAAACCCTTTGGGTGTTGGTCACATGGTGATGTGAACTATGGGTGTAAATCACATGACGATGTGAACTATTGGTGTTAAATCACATGGCGATGTGAACTAGATTATTGACTCTAGTGCAAGTGGGAGACTGAAGGAAATATGCCCTAGAGGCAATAATAAAGTTGTTATTTTATATTTCCTTATCAATGATAAATGTTTATTATTCATGCTAGAATTGTATTAACCAGAAACTTGATACATGTGTGGATACATAGACAAAACACCGTGTCCCTAGTATGCATCTACTTGACTAGCTCATTAATCAAAGATGGTTAAGTTTCCTAACCATAGACATGTGTTGTCATTTGATGAACGGGGTCACATCATTAGGAGAATGATGTGATGGACAAGACCCATTCTTTAGCTTAGCATTATGATCGTACTGTTTTATTGCTACTACTTCCTTCATGTCAAATACATATTCCTCCGAATATGAGATTATCCAACTCCCGAATACCGGAGGAATGCCTTGTGTGCTATCAAACGTCACAACATAACTGGGTGAAAGATGCTCTACAGGTATCTCCGAAGGTGTTTGTTGGGTTGCATAGATCGAGATTAGGATTTGTCACTCCGAGTATCAGAGGTATCTCTGGGCCCTCTCGGTAATGCACATCATAAGAAGCCTTGCAAGCAATGTGACTAATGAGTTAGTTGTGGCATGATGCATTACGAAACGAATAAAGAGACTTGCCGGTAACGAGATTGAACTAGGTATGAAGATACCGATGATCGAATCTCGGGCAAGTAACATACTGATGACAAAGGGAATAACGTATGTTGTCATAACGGTTCGACCAATAAAGATCTTCGTAGAATATGTAGGAGCCAATATGAGCATCCAGGTTCCGCTATTGGTTATTGACTGGAGAGGTGTCTCGGTCATGTCTACATAGTTCTCGAACTCGTAGGGTCCGCACGCTTAACTTTAGGTGACAATTTGTATTATATGAGTTATGTGATTTGGTGACCGAATTTTGTTCGAGTCCCGGATGAGATCACGGACATGACGAGGAGTCTGGAAATGGCCGAGAGGAAAAGATTCATATATAAGACGATAGTATTCGGATGAAAGTGTTCCGGGGTTACCAGGTACGTATCGGGTCACTGAAAAGAGGTTCCGGGCACTCTCGGGCAAAGATATAGGCCTTATGGGCCAAGAGAGTGACAGACCAGCCCCTGGTGTCCTGGTGCGCCCCCATATAGGCTGAAATGGGAGGATAAGGAAGGAGGGGAAGGGAGAAGGAAAGGGGAGGATTCAGCCTCCCCCTTTCCTTCTCTCCCCCCTCTTTTCCTTCCCCCTCTGACACTTATGCAAGGGGCGGAGACCGACTTGTGGGAGGCACCCAAGTCGGATTACTCCTACTTGGGGCGCCCCTTGCTGCCCCTCTCCCTCTCCTACCTATATATATATATATGAGTGTGTGGGGGGGGGCACCGCTAGAACACACAATATTGATTCCTAGCCGTGTGCGGCGCCCCCCTCCATAGTTTACGCCTCCGGTCATATTCACGTAGTGCTTAGGCGAAGCCCTGCATGGATAACTTCACCATCATGGTCACCACGCCATCATGTTGATGCAACTCTCCCTCGACACTTTGCTGGATCAAGAGTTCGAGGGACGTCATCGAGCTGAATGTGTGTAGAACTCGGAGGTGTCGTACGTTCAGTGCTTGATCAGTCGAAACGAGAAGAAGTTTGACTACATCAACCGCGTTAACAAATGCTTCCGCTTTCGGCCTATGAGGGTACATGGACACACTCTCCCCCTCTCGTTTCTATGCATCTCCTAGATAGGTCTTGCGTGAGCGCAGGGATTTTTTTTGAAATTGCATGCTTCGTTCCCCAACAATAACATATTCTCTAATTGTTCCACATGCATGCGAAGTTGACACTCTTCCAAAATAGTGGGATTAACATAGAATAAAGTCATTACTTCTCTAGGATCAATCTCCAAAGTAGTGGGATCAAGCACACTTTTAATATTATTGCAAACATTATCAAGATCATATTCATCATGAGGCTTAAATAAATTTTCAAGATCATAAGATGCATCACCCCAATCATGATCATTACAATAAGTAGTGGACATAGCAAAATTAGCATCCCCAAGCTTAGGGTTTTGCATATCATTAACACAATTGACATTAATAGATTTATAATAACATCATTGCAATCATGCTTTTTATTCAAGGAGCTAGCATGAGTCACTTTATAAATTTCTTCTTTCAACACTTCATCACAATATTCAAATTCACGAATTTCAAGCAAAACTTCATAAAGATAATCTAGTGCACTCAACTCACTAGAAATTGGTTCATCATAATTGGATCTTTTCAAAAGATTAGCAACAGGATGAGGATCCATAAATCTCCTTTCTTTTGAATTGCTATAAACACAATTATGCCAAGCAAACGAGCAAACAAACCAAGTAATATATAAAGGCAAATGAAGAGAGGGCAAATAAAAGGTAAATATTTTTGTGTTTTTCTAAAAACTTTTTAGAAATGGGGGAGAGGAAAATGGGAGGCAAATGGCAAATAATGTAAATGCAAGAGATGAGAGTTTATGATAGGTACTTGGTAGGCTTGATGTGTATCCTCCCCGGCAACGGCGCTAGAAATTCTTCATCCTAATTCTTGAGCTTGCGTTTATTTTTCCCTTGAAGAGGAAAGGGTGATGCAGCAAGTAGAGATAAGTATTTTCCTCACTTAAAAACTAAGGCATCAATCCAGTAGGAGGCAACAGCCATTCTCCAATATATGCACCTACACAAACAAACAAACACATGCACACAACGCAAAAAAGGGGTTGTCAATCCCTTCACGGTCACGAACAAGAGTGAGATATAATAGAGATAGGTATAAAAGATAAATAAAAGAGCAAGCTAAAGTAAATATAAATAAATTACAGCAAGGTATTTTTGGGTTTTTTGGTTTATAGATCTGAAAATATATGATGGAAAATAGACTCGGGGGGCCATATTTTTCACTAGAGGCTTCTCTCTTGAATAAGCATACGATGGGTAAACAAATTACTGTTGAGACATTGATAGAAAAGTGCATAATAATAACGATATCTAAGGCAATGATCATGAATATAGGCATCACATCCGTGACAAGTAGACCTAAACGATTCTGCATCTACTACTATTACTCCACACATCGACCGACTCCTGCCTGCATCTAGAGTATTAAGTTCATAAGAACAGAGTAACTCTTTAAGCAAGATGACATGATGTAGAGGGATAAACTCAAGCAATATGATATAATCCCCATATTTTATCATTAATGGCAACAATACAATACGTGCCTCGCTTCCCCTTTTGTCACTTGGAGAGGACACCGCAAGATTAAACCCATCATAAAGCACTTCTCCCGTTGCAAGAAAAACCAATCTAGTTGCGCAAACCAAATCAATAGATCGAAGAGACTTACTGATCTATCTCAATCATAAATAAAAGAGTTCAGAGAAGACTCACATAATGTTCATAGATAATCTGATCATAAATCCACAATTCATTGGATCTCAACAAACGCACTGCAAATGAAGATTACATCGAATAGAACTCTAAGAACATCGGAGACAACATTGTATTGAAGATGAAAGAGAGAGAACAAGCCATCTAGCTACTAGCTATGGACCCTTAGGTCCGTGGTAAACTACTCACGCTTCATCGGTAGGGCAGCAAGTTTGATGTAGAGGCCCTTCATGATTGAATCCCCCTCTAGCGGAGTCCCGGAAAAGGCCCCAAGATGGGATCTCATGAGGTCAGAGGCTTGCGGCAGCGGAAAAGTATTTTTGTAGATGGTTCTGATGTTCGGGGAATATTTGAGAATATATAGAGCTGGAATTAGGGTTGGGGGACCCTCGATGAGCCCCCAAGCCAAGGGCGCCCCCCCCCGGGGGGGGGCGCCCTAGATGCTTGTGGCCTCCTCGGGACTCCTCTGGCCCTCTCCCCAAGTATCCAGGGTGTCTTCTGGTCCAAGAAAAATCATCGTAAAGTTTTATTCTATTTGGACTCCGTTTGATATTCCTTTTCTGTAGAAGTCAAAAACAAGGAAAAACAGAAATTGGCACTGGGCTCTAGATTAATAGGTTAGTCCCACAAATAATATAAAATAGCATATTAATGAATATAAAACATCCAAAACAGATAATATAATAGCATGGAACAATCAAAAATTAGAAATACATTGGAGACGTATCACACCATCAGTCATTAAATATCTAGGCACTCCAAACCTTGGGAAATAACTTCTTTAAGCATTTTAATGGAGGTGTTTGATAAGCACTACTAGTTGGAATAGCTTCTACCCACTTAGTAACATAATCAACAACTACCAAAATATGTGTATACCATTAGAGGAAGGAAAAGGTCCCATATAATCAAAACTCCAAACATCAAATGGTTCAACAACAAGTGAATAATTCATAGGCATTTCCTGACGCTTGCGGATATTACCTATTCCTTGACATTCATCATAGGAAAAGACAAACTTACGGGCATCCTTGAAAAGAGTAGGCCAATAAAAACTAGATTGTAATACCTTGTGAGCAGTTCTATCTCCCGCATGATATCCTCCATAAGCTTTAGAGTGACATTTCCTTAGGATTTGTTCGTGTTCATGCTCAGGTACACAACATCTAATAATACCATCTACTCCTTCTTTATAAAGATGTGGGCATCCCAAAAGTAATGTCTTAAATCATAGAAGATTTTTTTTCTTTTGTTGGTATGTGAAACTAGGTGGTATAAATTTAGGAACAATATAATTAGCATAGTGAGCATACCAAGGAGTATTATCAGAAGCATTTATTATAGCTAGTTGTTCATCAGGAAAGCTATCATCAATAGGTAGTGGGCCATCAAGAATATTTTCTAACCTAGACAAGTCAAATTCTTGTAGCAAGAGAACCCACCTAATGAGTCTAGGTTTAGCATATCTATTTTCCATAAGATATTTTATAGCAGCATGAACAGTGTGAACAATTACTTTAGAATCAACGATGTAAGATCTGAATTTATCACAAGCAAAAACAACTGCTAAAAATTCCTTTTCAGTAGTAGCATAATTTTTTTGGGCATTGTCTAGAGTTCTACTAGCATAATGGATAACATTTAATTTCTTATCAACTCTTTGTCCTAAAACATCACCAACAACATAATCACTAGCATCACACATAATTTCAAAAGGCAAGTTCCAATAAGGTGGTTGAACAATAGGTGCAGAAGTCAAGGCTTTCTTAAGTGTTTCAGAGGCTTCTACACAATCATCATTGAAAATAAATGGAACATCCTTTTGTAAAATATTAGTAAGAAGCCTAGAAATTTTAGAGAAGTCTTCAATAAACTTCCTATAGAAACCAGCATGATCAGAGAAACCACGAATACCTTTGATATCTTTAGGACATGGCATTTTCTCAATTGCATCAACTTTAGCTTATCCACCTCAATACCTCGTTCAGAAATTTTTATGCCCCAAGACAATGCCTTCATTAACCATAAAGTGGCACTTCTCCCAATTCAAGACAAGATTAGTTTGTTCAAATCTCTGCAAAACTCAATCAAGGTTGCTTAATCATGAAAAGAAGTTTCGTAAATGGAAAAATCATCCATAAAAACCTCAACAATCTTTTCACAAGAATCGGAGAATATAGCAGCCATACATCTTTTGAAAGGTAGTAGGTGCATTGCATAAACCAAAAGGCATACGTCTATAAGCGTAGGTTCCAAAAGGACAAGCAAAAGTGGTTTTCTCTTGATCAGGTTGTGATATAGGTATTTGAGAGAAGCTAGAATATCCATCAAGAAAACAAAAGTGTGTGCTTAGATAATCTTTCTAGCATCTGATCAATGAAAGGTAGAGGGTAATGATCTTTTCTAGTAGCTTTATTTAATTTTCTAAATCAGTTACCATTATATAGCCAGTAACAATTCTTTGTGGAATAAGTTCATTTTTATCATTAGGAACAACAGTGATACCTCCTTTCTTAGGGACACAATGAACAAGACTTACCCATCTACTATCAGTTATGGGATTGATTATACATTCTTCTAGAAGCTTTAGTATTTCAGTTCTTACACTTCTTTCATCTTAGGATTTAATCGTCGTTGGTGATCAACAACGGGTTTAGCATCAGGTTCCATATTAATCTTGTGCTGACAGAGAGTGGGACTAATGCCCTTAAGATCATCAAGAGTATATCCAATAGCAGCACAGTGCTTCCTTAGAATTTTTAATAATCTTTCTTATTCATGTTCTGAAAGGTTAGCACTAATAATAACAGGATATATCTTTTTCTCATCAAGACAAGCATACTTTAATTTGTCAGGTAATTGTTTTAATTCAAACACATGATCACCTTTAGGTGGAGGAGGACCTCTTAGAGTTTCAATAGGCAAATTTTGTTTAAGGAGAGGTTATTGTTCAAAGAATATTTTATCTATTTCATTTCTTTCATGAAAGTGCATATCATTTTCATGGTCTAGCGAATATTGTTCTAGTGGATCAGTAGGAGGTACGGCAATAGAAGCAAGACCAAATATTTCATGTTTACTGGGCAATTCTATATCATGAGGTTGTCTATGAAATTTAGAAAAATTAAACTCATGAGACACATCACCAAAGCTAACACTGACGGTTTCTTTTTCACAGCTATCTTAGCATTGACAGTGTTAAAGAAAGGTCTACCAAAGATAATCGGACAAAAGTCATCTTCTGATAAACCAATGACTAAAAAGTCGGTAGGGTATTTTATTTTCCCACACAAGACTTCAACATCTCTAATAATCCCAAGTGGTGTGATGGTATTTCTATGAGCAAGTTTAATAGTGACATCCATGTCTTCTATTTCAGTGGGTGTTATGTCATTTATAATTTCTTGGTATAAGGTAAAAGGAATAGCACTCACACTAGCACCTAAATCACATAGGCCATGATAACAATGATCTCCTATTTTAAGTGAGACAATAGGCATGCCAACAACAGGTCTATGTTTTATCTTTTTCATCGGGTTTGACGATTCTAACTGCTTCATCACAGAAGTAAATAACATGCCCATCAATATTTTTGACCAAGAGATCTTTTACCATAGCAACACTAGGTTCTACTTTGATTTGTTCAGAGGGTTTAGGTGCTTTAATATTACTTTTGTGAACCACGGTTGATACCTTCGCATGTTCATTTACCCTAACAGGGAAAGGTGGTTTTTCAATATAAGCAATAGGCACAACTAGATCAACATTGTAAATGATGGTTTCATCTTTAGCTATAACTGCTTCTTTAATTTATTCTTTAATAGGGAGATGATATTGAAACCACTTCTCCTTAGGGCGATCAACATGAGTAGCAGATGATTCACAAAAGAGTCTACTATCTCAGAGTCAAGTCCATATTTAGTGCTAAACTTGTGAAAAGCATCGGTATTCATGAAAAATTTAACACAATCAAACTCAAGTTTAATACCTGACTCTTTACCTTCATCGAGTTCCCAATCATCAGAGTTGCATTTAATTATTTATGAAAGATCCCACCTGAATTCACTAGTCTTCTTCATAAAAGAACTAGTACAAGAAGTATCGAGCATGGATTGGTCATCCCAAGAGCCGAGCATAAAATTTTTGAATAATAATTTCTCTTGAGAGCTCATGATTGGGGCATGAATATAACATTGACTTAAGCCTCCCCCAAGCTAGAGTGATACATTCTCCTTCACGAGGCCAAAAATTATATATATAATTCCGATCATGATGAACTTGATGCATAGGATAAATTTGTGGTGAAATTCCAATTTCAATCAATTCTAGTTCCAAGATCCAATATCATCGCATAACCTATACCATGTCAATGTTTTTCCCTTAAAAGATAAAGGGAAAACCTTCTTCTTAACTTCATCTCCGGGTAAACCTGCAAGCTTAAACAATCCACAAATTTCATCCACATGTATCAGATGCATATCGGGATGCTCAGTTTCGTCTCCTGCATAAGGACTAGCTAGCAGTTGTTCTATCATACCGGAAGGAATTTCATAACCAATATTTTTAGTAGGTGCAGTAGGTTGAGGGGAAACTCTTTGTGTTTTCGGTCAAGGTGAAGATACCCCGAACAAACCCCTCAAAGGATTATCTTCCATAGCAATAAGTGACAATAAATTTCAGCATGTAATATAAATTTTTCCTACCGATTTCCACTTACCAAGAGCGCTTCACTCCCCGACAACAGCGCCAGAAAAGAGTCTTGATAACCCACACGTATAGGGGATCAATTGTAGTCCTTTCGATATGTAAGAGTGTCGAACCCAACGAGGAGAAGAAGGAAATGACAAGTGGTTTTCAGCAAGGTAATTTCTGCAAGCACTGAAATTGTCGGTAACAGGTAGTTTGATAGCAAGATAATTTGTAAAGGACAAGTAACAATAACGGTAAATAAAGTGCAGCAAGGTAGACAAATACTTTTTGTAGCAAAGGATAGGCCAAAATGGTCTCTTATAATAAGCAAAGCATTCTTGAGGGCACACGGGAATTTCATCTAGTCACTTTCATTGTGTTGTTTGATTCGCATTCGCTACTTTGATAATTTGATATGTGGGTGGACTGGTGCTTGGGTTCTATTCTTACTTGAACAAGCCTACCACTTATGATTAACCCCCTCGCAAGCATCCGCAACTACGAGAAAAGTATTAAGATAAAATCTAACCATAGCACTAAACATATGGATCCAAATACGTCCCTTACGAAGTAGCGCATAAACTAGGGTTTAAGCTTCTGTCACTCTAGCAACCCATTGATATGTATCCAACGTATCTATAATTTATGAAGTATTCATGCCATGTTTACAACAATTTTATTTGGTTTTGGTATGATTTGCATGGAACTAACCCGGACTGACGTTGTTTTCAGCAGAACTACTGTGGTGTTGTTTTTTGTGCAGAAATCAAAGTTCTCCAAATGCAATGAAACTTTTTGATGATTTTTTATGGAACAAAAGAGGCACTAGAATCTTTGTGGGAGGGCCAGAAGATCCACGAGGTGAGCACAATCCACTAGGGTGTGCCAGCCCACCCAGGCGTGCCCTGGTGTCTTGTGCTCACCTCGAGGCCCATCTTCACATGAAACCAACGCTGAAAAATCCTATAAATAGAGAAACCATCAAAAATAACCCTAGATCATAAGTTCCGCTGCCGCAAGCCTCTGTAGCCACGAAAAAACAATCTGGACCCTGTTCCGGCACCCTGTTGGAGGGGGAAATCGTCACTGGAGGCCATCTTCATCATATCGGCGGCCACCATGATGAGGAGGGAGTAGTCCACCCTCGGGGCTGAGGGTTAGTACTAGTAGCTATGTGTTTAATCTCTCTCTTTCTCTCTCTCTCTCATGTTCTTGAGATGGCACGATCTTGATGTATTGCGGGCTTTGTTAATATAGTTGGATCATATGGTGTTTCTCCCTCTCTATCTTGTTGCGATAAATTGAATTTTCCCTTTGAGATTTCGTTCTTATTGAATTGAATATTTTTATGGATTTGAGAGCACTTGATATATGTCTTGCATATGAATACCTTGGTGACAATGGGGAATTATATTGATTCACTTGATATATGTTTTTGGCACTCAACTCGCGGATTCCCGAGGTGACATTGGGGTAATCTATGCATAGGGGTTGATGCACGCTTTCATCCTACTTTCTCCGGTACAAATCTCGAGGCACTCTTTGAGGTTCTTTGTGTTGGATTGAGTATTATGAATCTGAATTTGTTTTGGTGTTATTTTAGTACGAACTCTTGGGTAGATTGATCGGAAAGGATAACTTGGTGTTATTTTAGTACAAACTCTTGGATAGATCGATCGAAAAGAATAACTTTGAGATGGTTCTGTACCCTACAAACAATTTCTTCTTATGTTCTGCGCTAGATAATAACTTTGGTGTGATTCTTCATCGCACTTTGAGGGATGGTTATATGATCCAATTAGATTACCATTGTTGAAAGATTGCACTAGCGAAAGTACGGACCCTAGGCCTCATTTTCAAGCATTGCAATATCATTTGTGCTCAATTTTGTTACTTTCTACCTTGCTGTTTTTATTTATTCACATTAGAAAGTTATATTTCTATCATCTATATTACACTTTTTCACCATATCGAACTAGTGCACCTATACAATTTGCCATTGTATTGGGTGTGTTGGGGACACAAGAGATTTCTTGTATTTGGTTGCAGGGTTGTTTGAGAGAGACCATCTTCATCCTACGCCTCCCACGGATTGATAAACCTTAGGTCATCCACTTGAGGGAAAATTGCTACTGACCTACAAAACTATGCGCTTGGAGGCCCAACACAAGTCTACAAGAATAAAGTTGCATAGTAGACATCAACCTCTTTTCTGGCGCCGTTGCGGGGATGTGAGTGCATGAAGGTATATCTTTAGATCTTGCTTGAATCTTTTAGTTTCTTGTTTTATAACTAATTTGGTTTAAAAAAGAAAACTACAAAAAAATGGAAATGAGGTGGTCTCATATTGCATCTTTATAATGTCTTTCTTGAAAATGATGGATGAGAAAATTGTGCTCAATTGATAGAAGAAGAATTCAATAAAATGTTTGCCATAAATGATGACCATGATTGAAATGTTGCTAGTATGAATTCTTTGAATACCCATGATGCTAGTGATATGCAAAGCCATAAGCTTGGGGATGCTATGTTTGATGAAGACGGTATTTTTAGTCCCCCAAGTTTTGATGAGAATGTTCGTTATGATGAAAGCATGCCTCCTATTTATGATGATTATATTGATGAAAGTGTATTTGAGAGGTCATGACTTTATTTAATGATGACTCCACTACTTTGGAAGAGGTTTCAATTGATTATGACAACAAAATTGCTATTTATGATGATTATGGTGATGACATGTATGGTATAAAGAGTAATCATAACCATGGAACTTGTCACCGTGATTTTAATTTTTAATATGATTATGCCAATCAAGCATCACATGATAGTTAATTTGTTGAGTTTTCTCCCACTACTATGAATGAGAATAAATTTTCTTATGAGGAGTGTAGTAAGATTTCTATGCTTATGAATCATGAAAATAATACTTTATGTGATAGCTATATTATTGAATTCATTCATGATGCTTCTGGATCAGAACACATAATCTTCCACCAAATAAACCATATAGTAATCAACACTACTAGTCAGCCACAGGTACCAATCTGAGGTTCCGGTACAAAGATTGAACACAGGAGATGAACTAGGGTTTGAGATGAGATGGTGTTGTTGAAGATGTTGATGAAGATTGGCCTCCCAAAGAGGAGAGGCTTGTTGGTGATGACGATGGCTTCGATTTCCCCCTCCGGGAGGGAAGTTTCCCCTCCAAAATCGCTCCGCCAAAGGGCAAAAGTGGTGCTGCCCAAGTTCCACCTCGAGACGGCGGTGCTCCATCCCGAAAGTCCTCCCCTTATTTTTTTTCTAGGTGAAAAGACCTTATATACCAGAAGATGGGCATCGAAGGTGGGCTGGGCTGCCCACCACCCACCAGGGCATGCCCTGGTGTCTTGTGAATACCAGGCAGCCCCCCTCTCGTAGTTATTTGCTCCAATAAGTATTATATATTCCAAAATAATTCTCCGTAAAATTTCAGCTCATTTAGAGATGTGCAGAATAGGTATCTCTGACGTAGCTTTTTCAGGTCCAGAATTCCAACTGTGGGTATTCTCCCTCTTTGTGTAAACCTTGCATATTATGTGAGAAAAGGCATTAGAATTACACCATAAATTGTTACTATGCATAAAAACATTATAAATAGCAGTAGTAAAACATGATGCAAAATGGACGTATCAACGGTTCTGCTACGTCTTGAGCTTGCGTTGGTTTTCCTTGAAGAGGAAAGGGTGATGCAGCAAAGTAGCATAAGTATTTCCCTCAGTTTTTGAGAACCAAGGTATCAATCCAGTAGGAGGCTCCTCAGAAGTCCCACGCACCTACACAAGCAAACAAGAACCCGCAACCAACGCAATAAAGGGTTGTCAATCCCTTCACGACCACTTGCAAAAGTGAGATCTGATAGAGATAATATGATAAGATAAATATTTTTGGTATTTTTATGATATAGATTGTAAAGTAAAAGATGCGAATAAAAGTATATTGAAAGCTTATATGATAAAAGATAGACCTGGGGGCCATAGGTTTCACTAGTGGCTTCTCTCAAGATAGCATAAGTATTACGGTGGGTGAACAAATTACTGTCGAGCAATTGATAGAAAAGCGCATAGTTATGAGATTATCTAGGCATGATCATGTATATAGGCATCACGTCCGTGACAAGTAGACTGACTCCTGCCTGCATCTACTACTATTACTCCACACATCGACCGCTATCCAGCATGCATCTAGAGTATTAAGTTCATAAAGAACAGAGTAACGCATTAAGAAATATGACATGATGTAGAGGGATAAACTCATGCAATATGATATAAAACCCCAACTTTTTATCCTCGATGGCAACAATACAATACGTGCCTTGCTGCCCCTGCTGTCATTGGGAAAGGACACCGCAAGATTGAACCCAAAGCTAAGCACTTCTCCCATTACAAGAAAGATCAATCTAGTAGGCCAAACCAAACTAATAATTCGAAGAGGCTTGCAAAGATAACTTAATCACACATAAAAGAATTCAGAGGAGATTCAAATATTTCTCATAGATAAACTTGATCATAAACCCACAATTCATCGGATCTCGACAAACACATCGCAAAAAGAGTTACATCGAATAGATCTCCAAGAAGATCAAGGAGAACTTTGTATTGAGATTCAAAGAGAGAGAAGAAGCCATCTAGCTAATAACTATGGACCCAAAGGTCTGTGGTAAACTACTCACAACTCATTGGAGAGGCATTGGAGATGATGTAGAGGCCCTCCATGGTCAATTCCCCCTCCGGCGGAGCGCCGGCGAAGGCTCCAAGATGGGATCTCGCGGATACAGAAGGCTACGGTGGTGGAAATAGCTTTTCGTGGTCGCTTCTGATGTTTTCAGGGTACGTGGGTATATATAGGAGGAAGAAGTAGGTCGGTGGATGCTCGAGAGTCCCATGAAGGTGGGGGCGCGCCCACCTGTAGGGGGGCGTGTCGGGCACCCTCCTGGCCGCCTCCTCTGTTGCTTGACGTCCACTCCAAGTCCCCTGGATCACGTTTGTTCCAAAAAGATCGCTCCCCGAAGGTTTCATTCTGTTTGGACTCTGTTTGATATTCCTTTTCTTTGAAACACTGAAATAGGCAAAAAAACAGCAATTCGGGCTGGGGCTCCGGTTAGTAGGTTAGTCCCAAAATGATATAAAAGTGTAAAGTAAAGCCCATAAACATCTAAAACGGGAAACATAATAGCATGGAACAATCAAAAATTATAGATACGTTGGAGACGTATCAAGCATCCCCAAGCTTAATTCCTGCTCGTCCTCGAGTAGGTAAATGATAAAAACAGAATTTTTGATGTGGAATGCTACCTAGCATAATTCTCAATGTAATTTTCTTTATTGTGGCATGAATGTTCAGATCCAAATGATTCAAAATAAAAGTTCATATTGACATAAGAAATAGTAATACTTCAAGCATACTAATAAAAGCAATCATGTCTTCTCAAAATAACATGGCTAAAGAAAGTTCATCCCTACAAAATCATATAGTTAGACTATGTTTCATTTTCATCACACAAAATACTCCCATCAAGAACAACCCCGGTTTCAGCCAAGCAATTGGTTCATACTTTTTAACGTGCTTCAGCCTTTTTCAAGTCTCACGCAATACATGAGCATGAGCCATGGATATAACACTATGGGTGGAATAGATGATGATGGAGGTTGTGTGGAGAAGACAAAAAAGGAGAAAGTCTCACATTGACGAGGCTAATCAACGGGCTATGGAGATGCCCATCAATTGATGTCAACATGAGGAGTAGGGATTGCCATGCAACGGATGCACTACAGCTATAAATGTATGAAAGCTCAACAAAAGAAACTAAGTGGGTGTGTATCCAACTTGCTTGCTCACGAAGACCTAGGGCACCCATCGTAGGAATATAAAAGCCAAGTTCTATAATGAAAAATTCCCACTAGTATATGAAAGTGACAACATATGAGACTCTCTATATGAAGAACATGGTGCTACTTTGAAGCACAAGTGTGGAAAAGGATAGTAACATTGCCCCCTTTTTTATTTTATTTTTCTTTTTTCTTTTTCCTTTTTTTTCTTTTTCTTTTTCCTTTTTTTCTTTTTTTTTCTTTTGGCCTTCCTTTTTCCTTTTTTTTTCTTTGGCCTTTCTTTTTTATTTTATTTTT
>NC_041381.1:206767564-206773719 GCF_002162155.2 Triticum dicoccoides | reverse complement strand
GACAATGCTCTAGTAATGATGATCATCGCACTTCTATTTATTTACAACTCATGAATTACAACTCAAAGTTAGAACAAGATATGACTCTATATGAATGCCTCCGGCGGTATACCGGGATGGGCAATGAATCAATAGTGACATGTATGAAAAATTATGCATGGTGGCTTTGCCACAAATACGATGTCAACTACATGATCATGCAAGGCAATATGACAATGATGATGCGTGTCATGAAAAACGGAACGGAACGATGGAAAGTTGCATGGCAATATATCTCGGAATAGCTATGGAAATGCCATAATAGGTAGGTATGGTGGATGTTTTGAGGAAGATATAAGGAGGTTTATGTGTGATAGAGCGTATTGTATCACGAGGTTTGGATGCACCGGCGAAGTTTGCACCAACTCTCAAGGTGAGAAAGGGCAATGCACAGTACCGAAGAGGCTAGCAATGATGGAAAGGTAAAAGTGTGTATAATCCATGGACTCAACATTAGTCATAAAGAACTCATATACTTATTGCAAAAGTTTTATTAGCCCTCAAAGCAAAGTACTACTACGCATGCTCCTACGGGGGAGGTTGGTAGGAGTTAACCATCACGCGCCCCCAACCTCCACTCAAGGGAAGGCAATCAAAAGAGCACCCCATGCAATAAATTTGTTACACAACTTTTACCATATGTGCATGCTACGGGACTTGCCAACTTCAACACAAGCATTCTTTAAATTCATAATCACCCAACTAGCATGACTCTAATATCACCACCTCCATATCTCAAAACAATTATCAAGTATCAAGTTGATCATAGCATCCAATTCACTTCCTATGATAGTTTTTATTGTACCCAACTTGGATGCCCATCATTCTAGGACCAATTTTATAACCATAGAAAATACCATGCTGTTCTAAGAGACTCTCAAAATAATATAAGTGAAGCATGAGAGATTAGCAATTTCTACAAAATCAAGCCACCGCCATGTTCTAAAAGATTTAAGTTAAGTACTAGAGCAAAACTACTAGCTCAAAAGATATAAGTGAAGTACATAGAGTATTATAATAAATTCCAATCAAGTAAGTTTCTCCCAAAAGGTGTGTACAGAAAGGATGATTGTGGTGATCTAAAAAGCAAAGACTAATATCATACAAAACGCTCCAAGCAAAACACATATCATGTGGCGATTAAAAATATAGCTCCAAGTAAAGTTACCGATGAACGAAGACGAAAGAGGGGATGCCTTCCGGGGCATCCCCAAGCTTAGGATTTTGGTTATCCTTGAATATCTTGGGGTGCCATGGGCATCCCCAAGCTTAGTCTCTTGCCACTCCTTATTCCATAGTCCATCAAATCTTTACCCAAAACTTGAAAACTTCACAACACAAAACTCAACAGGAAATCTCATAAGCTCCGTTAGTGCAAGAAAGAAAAACCACCACATAAGGTACTGTAATGAACTCATTCTTTATTTATATTGGTGTTAAACCTACTGTATTCCAACTTCTCTATGGTTCATACCACTTAATACTAGCCATAGATGCATCAAAATAAGCAAACAACACACGAAAAACAGAATCTGTCAAAAACAGAACAGTCTGTAGAAATCTGTAACTCTCGAATACTTATGGAACTCTAAAACTCCTAAAAAAATAGGAAGTCCTGGGAAATTTTTATATTTATCTACATCAAAAAGAATCAACGCAAAAGCACGTTTCTGTGAATTACTAAAATTGTTTTCGTGCGTGCAAAGTTTCTGTTTTTCAGCAGAATCAAATTAACTATCACCATAGGTTATCCTATAGGTTCTACTTGGCACAAGCACTGGTTAAAACATGAAAACACATCTAAACAGAAGCTAGATGAATTATTTATTGAGTAACAGCAAAGAAAAATATCGGGTTGTATCGCAACAAGCGCTTTTCTTTAAAGCCTTAGCTAGGCATTGATAATTTTAATGATGCTCACATCAAAGACAAGAATTGAAGCGCAAAGAGAGCATCATGAAACACATGACAAACACATCTAAGTCTAACATACTTCCTATGCATAGGCATATTATAAGCAAACAAATTTGCAAGGCAAGAAAAAACTAGCATATGCAAGGAAGAAGACGATAGCAATCTCAACATGAAGAGAGGTAATTTTGCAACATGAAAATTTCTTCAACCATATTTTCCTCTCTCATAATAATTACATGTAGGATCATAAGCAAATTCAACAAAATAGCCATCACATAACATATTCTCAACACGATCCACATGCATGCAAAGTTGACACTCTTCCAAGATAGTGGAATTAACATTAACTAAAGTCATGACCTCTCCAAACCCAATTTTATCAAAAATATCATAAGATGGAACACACTCCAAATATGTGGGATATAAAGTTAACACTCTTCCAGACCCACTTTCAATATTATTGCAAACACTATTATCAATCTCATATTCATCATGGGGCTTAAATAAATTTTCAAGATTATAAGAATAATCACCCCAATCATGATAATTGCAACAAGCAGTAAACCTAGCAAAACTAGCATCCCCAAGCTTAGGGTTTTGCATATTATTAGCACAATTCATATCAAGAGAATTTATAGTAAAATCATTGCAATCATGCTTTTTATTCAAGGAGTTATCGTGAATCTCTTCATAAATTTCTTCATCATAATTTTCAGATTCACGAATTTCAAGCAAAACCTCATAAATATAGTCTAGTGCACTCAATTCACTAGCAATAGGTTCATCATAATTGGATCTCTTAAAAAGACTAGCAAGTGGATGAGGATCCATAAACTTTTAGCAAGCGAAGATGCAAGCAAAAGGAGATGAACGGGAAAGAGAGGGCGAATAAAACGGCAAGGGTGAAGTGGGGGAGAGGAAAACGAGAGGCAAATGGCAAATAATGTAATGCGAGGGAGATGAGTTTGTGATGGGTACTTGGTATGTATTGACTTGAGCGAAGACCTCCCCGACAACGGTGCAAGAAATCCTTCCTGCTACGTCTTGAGCTTGCGTTGGTTTTCCTTGAAGAGGAAAGGGTGATGCAGCAAAGTGGCATAAGTATTTCCCTCAGTTTTTGAGAACCAAGGTATCAATCCAGTAGGAGGCTCCTCAAAAGTCCCACGCACCTACACAAACAAACAAGAACTCGCAACCAATGCAATAAAGGGGTTGTCAATCCCTTCACGGCCACTTGCGAAAGTGAGATCTGATAGACATAATATGATAAGATAAATATTTTGGTATTTTTATGATATAGATTGTAAAGTAAAAGATGCAAATAAAAGTAGATTGAAAGCTTATATGATAAAAGATAGACCCGGGGGCCATAGGTTTCACTAGTGGCTTCTCTCAAGATAGCATAAGTATTACAGTGGGTGAACAAATTACTGTCAAGCAATTGATAGAAAAGCAAATAATTATGAGATTATCTAGGCATGATCATGTATATAGGCATCACGTCCGTGACAAGTAGACCGACTCCTACCTGCGTCTACTACTATTACTCCACACATCGACCGCTATCCAGCATGCATCTAGAGTATTAAGTTCATAAAGAACAGAGTAACGCATTAAGAAATATGACATGATGTAGAGGGATAAACTCATGCAATATGATATAAAACCCCGTCTTTTTATCCTCGATGGCAACAATACAATACATGCCTTGCTGCCCCTGTTGTCACTGGGAAAGGACACCGCAAGATTGAACCCAAAGCTAAGCACTTCTCCCATTACAAGAAAGATCAATCTAGTAGGCCAAACCAAACTAATAATTCGAAGAGGCTTGCAAAGATAACTTAATCACACATAAAAGAATCCAGAGGAGATTCAAATATTTCTCATAGATAAACTTGATCATAAACCCACAATTCATCGGATCTCGACAACCACACTGCAAAAAGAGTTACGTTGAATATATCTCCAAGAAGATCGAGGAGAACTTTGTATTGAGATTCAAAGAGAGAGAAGAAGTCATCTAGCTAATAACTATGGACCCGAAGGTCTGTGGTAAACTACTCACAACTCATCAGAGAGGCCTTGGAGATGATGTAGAGGCCCTCCATGGTCGATTCCCCCTCCGGTGGAGCTCCGAAGAAGGCTCCAAGATGGGATCTCACGGATACAGAAGGTTACGGCGGTGGAAATAGCTTTTCGTGGTCGCTTCTGATGTTTTCAGGGTACGTGGGTATATATAGGAGCAAGAAGTAGACCGGTGGACGCTCGAGGGGCCCACGAGGGTGGGGGCGCGCCCACCTCTAGGGGGCGCGTCGGGCACCCTCGTGGCCGCCTCCTCTGTTGCTTGACGTCCACTCCAAGTCCCGTGGATCACATTTGTTCCAAAAAGATCGCTCCCGAAGGTTTCATTCTGTTTGGACTTTGTTTGATATTCCTTTTCTTTGAAACACTGAAATAGGCAAAAAACAGCAATTCGGGCTGGGCCTCCGGTTAGTAGGTTAGTCCCAAAAATGATCCAAAAGTGTAAAGTAAAGCCCATAAACATCCAAAACGGGTAATATAATAGCATGGAACAATCAAAAATTATAGATACGTTGGAGACGTATCAGGTTCCCAAACAAAAACTAAAGGTTATTTCCTTTCCAGCATTCTTTCACAATCCATGGCTAGTCGTAGGCACATGTGCCTTCCATACCAACACTTTCCTATTATAGTTTTTTTTTCAGGACTTGGCATCTCTATTACCCACCACACTCTCGTGCAATAGCAAGTGAATAAACACTCATCGTGAGAATAAAATAACTAGCATGGAAAATATTGGCCACCCCTGCCTCTTCATGAGCGGTACAAGCACAAAAAAAGGAAATTCATTTTGAAAATTAGAGTTGGCACATAAAAAATTATTTGGAATGACATGGAAATACCGCATGTAGGTAGGTATGGTAGACTCATTTGGCACAACTTTGGGTTTAAGGAGTTGGATGCACAAGGAGTATTCCCGCTTAGTACAAGGGAAAGGCTAGCAAATAGATTGAGAAGCAACCAACCAGAAAACAAAAAAGGTCATAAACGAGCATTGAAAATAATTAACACCGAATAATGCACCACAAGTAGGATATAATTTCATTGCATAACTATTGACTTTATCTGCATGCCTAGGGAATCACAAACCTTAACACCAATATTCTTACTAAAGCATAACTACTCACCAATATGACTCACATATCACTATCTCCATATGGCAAAACTATTGCAAGGAATCAAGTTTATAATATCCAATGATCTTCATGAAAGTTTTTGTTATATCCCCCTTGGATAACTATCACTTTGGGACCAAATTCATATCTCGTGCAAATTACCATTACTATTCTTAACTCTCAAAAGGATCTAAGTGAAGCACGAGTGCATAAATAATTCTTCACAAAAAATCAACTCTCAAAATAATATAAGTGAAGCATGAGAGCATATTCCTTTAAAATTTACTAACTCTCAAAATAATATAAGTGAAGCATGAGAGCATATTTCTTTAAATTACCAAGTCTCAAAATAATATAAGTGAAGCAAGAGAGTTTATTTCTTCAAAATATAACCACCGTCGTGCTCAAAAAGATATAAGTGAAGTACTAGAGCAACTGCCCAGCTCAAAAGGTTTAAGTGAAACACATAGAGTATTCTAGCAAATCAAGATATGCGTGTGGCTCCCTCAGAGAAGTGTGTTCAGCAAGGATGATTGTGACAAACTAACTAATAAAACAAGCAAAGACTCATATATTACAAGACGCTCCAAGCAACACTCATGATATGTGACAAATAAAAATATAGCTCCAAGTAAAATTACCGATGGTTGTTAGAAGAAAGAGGGGATGCCTTCCGGGGCATCCCCAAGCTTAGTTGCTTGGGAGTCCTTGAATATTACCTTGGGGTGCCTTGGGCATCTCCAGGCTTAGGCTCTTGCCACTCCTTATTCCTTCATCCATCATGATCTCACCCAAAACTTGAAAACTTCAACCACACAAAACTTAACAAAACCTTTGTGAGATCCGTTAGTATAATAAAGCAAATCATCACTATAAGTAATGTTGCAAACCCATTCATATTTTATTATTGTATTATACCTACTGTATTATAACTTTACCATGGCTTATACCCCCCCCCCCTATACAATCCATAGATTCATCAAAATAAGCACACAATGCAACAAA
>NC_041381.1:206679725-206766948 GCF_002162155.2 Triticum dicoccoides | reverse complement strand
AACAAAAATAGAATCTGATGAAAATAGAATCTGTCAAAAACAGAACAGTCTGTAGTACTCTAAACTTTGACCATACTTCTGTAACTCCACAAATTCTGAAAATTAGGACAACATGGGCAATTTGTATCTCAATCATGTGTAAAAAAATCAGAATTTTATCACACTCGAGTAAATTTTAACAATTCTGCTACTGGACGCAAAAGTTTCTGTTAATACACAAAATCAAATCAACTATCACCCAAATCATCCCAAAGGCTTTACTTGGCACAAACATTAATTAAACCACTAAAACACAATGATAACAGTAGCATAATTTCATATTTATTGAAAAACATGAAGGGAAACAAAAAATTAAAAGATAACTATTGGGTTGCGTCCCAACTAGCGCTATTGTTTTATGCCCCTAGCTAGGCATATTGCGAAGATTCAAGTGTTGTCATCTTTGGTTCTTTAGATTTTTGTGGGAGTTTTCTCATACCCGGGAGGCTCTTTATGCTTCCCATTATTCTCAGGAAATGAGACCATTTTGAGATCTAAAATATCCAATCGCTTATTACACAGAGTAATCAAAGTATTCATGCGACTGAGGTTCCCACTAACATTTTTGAGAGGTTCATTAGACTTTTGCAACTCAACCAAATTTTTCTGTATGTCACCCAATTTGTCTAATATTCTAATCCCCTCTTGAGTAAAATTAAATCCCTTTTGTGGTGGTGGAACTCCCAATATTCCCTATATTATTTCATAGGCAGCATTAGCATCAATCTCAACAAAAATTCCCTTTAGCAGCAAAATCCAAAAGTGGTCTATGATGCATGGTTAAACCTATATAAAAATTGTGAAGCACAATTTTTGCATCCCCTTTTATGGAGCAAACACGGTAAGATTCCATTAACCTGTACCGGCTGGGACTCTGTAAGCCGTCGGGCATCAGCCTGTATATAAAGAGTGACACGGCGGCGGGTTAACGAAAAAGAAAACAATTGATCGAGCACTAGGTCAAGCATATTCGCTCCCTAGTAATTGAAACACAAGCAATACAATTGAAAGCAGGAGTAGGCTTTTAACATTGAGAGGGGTCGAACCTGGGTAAACTCTCTGTGTCATTTGTCTTTAACCCCTTTTAGCTAACCTAGTTGCGATGGCTCCACACCTAAGTCCTTTTGCTAGGGCATCTGTCGTGTTAAATCCACGACAGTTGGCGCCCACCGTGGGGCCAAAGCATGGTGGTTTTGAGTTCTTGAAGGGCAGCTTCTCAGGGATCAAAGGATACGTTGTAGGCCGGATGACCAAGAGTCGCCGCGGCAAAATCTACATCGACGCCGCAGGATGGGGTCCTGAGGCTGATTCAATCGAATACGGGTACCAGGTCCCCTTTGGCGGAATGCATGTCTTCATCAGCAAGATCGGTGAGTTGGAGCCTGAGCCGGACACCTGCACCGACATCATCGAAACGGCTCAGCGCGTGCGACCCGCCAAGGGTCAAGCCGCCTTGAAGTGTGCTTTTGTGGGCTTTACTCAAGGAGTGGGTCTTGAAAGAGGATCTATGTCTGGTGGAGAGATGACCATCTACTCTGGCGACGAGTCCTCAACCAGCAAGACCAATTCCATGTATCAATTGCAGAATGATAGGCTTGGGGGCTGTTCCGATGGCGACAGTATTACGGACCCCTGTTAGCCGCTGAACCGGGTTGCGATCTTCATGGCCGGCACCCAACCAGTGCAGAATTCCTCAACCGCAGTAGCAATGATCACCGATTCAGCAGCCGCTATGACAGTCGGGGCAGGAGGCCATGTGCGCCCGTCGGCTCAAGTTTTATCTGAACTTTTGGAGGCTTTGGCAACTTTGCTGATGGTGGAGGTAACCCCGGTGAACCAAGCACAACATAACATGGACGTTGCGAAGTTGCGTGACGAGATAGCTCAAGCTAAGGAGGATCTTAATGCAGACAATGCTAGGATGGCAACAGAGCGAGTCGCCTTGGAGACGGAATTGCAGCTGATTCAAGCAGAAACTTTCGTCTAAGCTTGGACCAGAATGCATCAAACGCTCTCTTTAACAGGAGATACTAGAGTTGTCTGCCTCATGAGTTTGATGCAAGAAGTCTCTTCAATACGCCTGGGGCAAGGCCGAGCAACCCGCCCGGCGTGACCCGGGACCATGAAGCGCCCAGGACTGGAGCGGCGGCTCAACCCCATGTGGCGGATCTGGCTTGTGTCAATTTAACCCCGCCTCAGCGAATCTCAACACCTCCGGGTCACTTCTCTAACCCGTTGGACAACATGGTCGCAGCGGCATCATGATTGGCGGCTCTCCTGGTGACAGTGAGAGTCCTGAGGCGGTCGAGGCTCGGAAAGCCGTGGAACTTCTTTAAATGGCGGTGGCGCAGTAGGCGGCTTACTCCTACAGCCGTGATCGAATCCATTCAACTCCACGTCCGAGTCGAAGCTATAGCCGGCACATGGAGTCACCGGCGGTTTCAAGCAGCGGGCGGCATCATAACCAGCCCCACGGGCATGACCCGCCATGGGCTGATAACCATGCTCAGTGGTTGGTAGATCAAGCACGGGCTCGCCATGAGGCAGAGCAGGCGGCTCAGTTGAGGCCCAGCAGCCTCAGTTACCCCCTTTGACATCCATAGAGGTTGGAGTGACCTCTAGGATGGTGGGAGTGCCATGTTTAGTGTCTGGTCTACACAATGAGCGGTTACCCAAGGACTTCAAGGGCCCTCGAAAGGTACCCAATTACACAGCGGATCAACCCCCAGAGGCTTGGATTGAGAGCTATGATATGGCCATGGAGATGTTGGATGTCAATGACGCTGCGTGCACTAAGTATTTCACCATGATGCTAGATGGGCCGGCTCGAACCTGGTTGAAGGGATTGCCCCCTAACTTTGTCAGATCTTGGGATGAATTGAAGGCGCGTTTTATTTAGAATTTCAAGGATACATGCAGCAGCCCATGTCGATTCTTGATTTAGACACTTGTGTCTAGAGTGAGGGTGAGTCAACTGCCCATTGGGTACGCCAGATCTCGGCCATTATCCACTCATCAGACATCATCAATATCGGCTCAATTGTCTTGACTTCGGAGAAAAATTGTCGTTTCCTTCCCCTCAAGCAGAAGCTGAGCGGCTTAATCACCATTGCAATGACATGGGGGAGCTCATGGCGGCTCTTGTCAAATATGACGATTCTGTAAGCACTAAGGATCCTGAGTCTGATGAGGAAAAAGCTGGTAAGGGGAAGAAGAATGGCAATGCAAAGGGACAGCAGCACAAAGCGGCGGGTCAAGGAAATAATGGTAAGCGCAAGCAAGCTGACGGTGGTTCAAATTTTGTGGCTAACACGCGGAGTAATAGTGGTAAGCGTAAGGGAAAGTCGTTAGCACCCCGTTTTGGTGGGCCAAAATTCAACCTTAAGGCGATGATGAATCAGCCTTGCCCAAAGCATGGTACTCAAGATAAGTCGACCACTCATCTCTGGAAAGATTGCTTCATCATGAGGGAGTATAGAAATTCTGGTTTTTATCAGGGTAACCAGGGCCCGCACGGCGGGTCAGGATCCGGCTTTGGAGGTGGCGGCTCAAGCTCTGGATTCCAGGGTCAAGGTAATCAAGGCGGTTTTAACCGGCAATCTAATCAGGGTAATCAATAGCAACAGCAGTAGTCTGGTTATCAAAGTCATCCGAAGCAGCTGAATAGTGGTTAATATCATGTGTTTACCACAAGTTTGTGCAAGTGAGATCAGAAGATTCACAAGACGGAGCGCGTTGAGCCGGTGGTCCCCCAATATTTACGATGGTCAGAGCAACCCATTGTATGGAGCCGCAAAGATCACCCTCCCGGGGTTGATAATACGGGTCAGCTGGCTTTGGTGGTGGCACCGCAGGTCGGAGAATACAAGTTCACTAAAGTGCTCATGGATGGAGGCAGTAGCATCGATATCCTCTATTATGATACTTTTCATCATATGAATTTGACTGACAAAGATCTTAAGAAATCCTCTACAGTTTTTCATGGGGTGGTGCCCGATAAGTCGGCATATCCAGTGGGCAAGATAACCTTTGAGGTGGTTTTTGGTAATGAGCATGACTACAGGGCTGAAAAATTGACTTTTGAAGTGGTCAAGATCAAGAGCCCTTATCACGCCCTGTTTGGACGGTTGGCTTATGCTAAATTTATGGCACGGCCTTTTTATGTTTATATGCAACTCAAGATGTCGGGTTATAAGGGAACCATCATGGTGCATGGAAACAGAAAAATAGCTCTGGTGTGCGAAGAGGGTGATGCTGCCTATGCTAAGTCAACCTATGCAACAGAGGAGCTGAAGTTCTACAAAGATAATGTTGACCTGGTAGATATGACCCCCTTGAAGAAGCCAACTACATAGCAGGACCCACTATTGAAGTTTAAGTCGGCTGATGATACTAAACCGGTTGACTTCGTTCCTGGCGATTCATCCAAGCAATTCATCACCAGTGCTAACATGGATACGAAATAGGAAAGCGCGTTCATCGAGTTCATCTATGAGAACCGGGACATCTTTGCATGGAAACCTTCTGACATGCCAGGTGTACCGAGGGAACTCGCTGAGCACACTCTTAATATTGATCCAAAGTTTAAGCCGGTAAAGCAAGTCCTTCGTTGTTTTAATGAAGAAAGGCGCAAGGCCATTGGTGAAGAAGTGGCCCGGCTCTTGGCGGTTGGGTTTATTATTGAAATTTTTCATCCTGAGTGGTTTGCTAACCCGGTGCTGGTGCTTAAGAAGAACGGCACTTGGCGTATGTGTGTGGATTACACGGACCTTAACAAGGCTTGTCTGGCTAATCCTTTTGCTCTCCCTCGTATTGATCAGATCATTGATGCTATGGCGGGTTCTGAGCGTTTGAGTTTTCTCAATTCTTATTCTGGTTATCATTAGATCAAGATGGCAGTTAAGGACTAGGAGAAGACATCCTTCATCACTCCTTTTGGAGCCTTCTGCTACGTATCTATGCCTTTTGGGCTCAAGAGTGCCCAGGCGACTTATCAGCGTTGTGTGCAGAATTGTCTCCACAACCAGATTGGGCGCAATGTTCATGCTTATGTGGATCATATCATTGTGAAGTCCAGGAAGAAGGAAACCTTGATTGATGATTTGAAGGAGACTTTTGACAATCTCTAGGTCTACATGATGATACTTAACCTGGATAAATGTGTTTCTGGTGTGCCGGCATAAGCTCTTGGGTTTCTGGTCTCTGAGAGAGGTATTCAAGCTAACCCGGAGAAGATCAAGGCTATCACTTCCCTGGCTAAGCCGGCGTGTGTCAATGATGTTCAGTGTTTGGCGGGTCGTATTGCGGCCTTAAGCCAGTTTATAAGCCGCCTGGGTGAAAAGGCTATTCCTCTTTACCAGATGATGAAGAAGACAGATCACTTTGTCTGGAGTAATGCTGCCAACAAGGCATTTGAGGCACTTAAGAAACAGCTGGCTGAGTCGCCGGTTCTTGCAGCTCCTATTGATAAGGAGCCCTTGCTTTTATATGTGGCTGCTAACAGCAGAGTTGTTAGTGTGGCAACTGTGGTGGAAAGGAAGGAATCGGGCAAGGAATATCCGGTTCAAAGGCCAGCTTATTATGTCAGTGAGGTGATAATTGAATCTAAACAGAGATATCCACATTGGCAGAAGCTAGTCTATGGGGTGTTCATGGCTAGTCACAAGTTGAAGCATTATTTCTTTGGTCATCCCATCACTGTAGTCAGTTCTGCTCCTCTGGGGGATATTATTCAAAACAGAGAAGCTACAGGTTGGGTGGCTAAGTGGGCAATTAAACTTGGACCCCATGGTTTGAAGTATATGCCTCAAACATCCATTAAATCTCAAGCCCTTGTTGTTTTCATCAATGACTGGACAGAGTTGTAGATACCTAAGGATAAGCCGGATAGCACGTATTGGACTATTCATTTTGATGGATCCAGGAAATTGGAAGGCTCGGGGGCTGGAGTTATTCTGACTTCCCCATGAGGTGATAAGTTATGTTATGTTTTGAGGTTGATGTTTCCTTGCACTAACAATGCAGCTGAATATGAGGCTTTACTCTATGGTCTTTGGATGGCTAAGGAGATGAACCTAAGTCGGGTCAGGTGTTTTCGTGATTCAGATCTGGTGGCACAGCAGGTCTCAGGAACTTGGGATTCCAAAGACCCGCTCATGGAGGCTTATCGCTGGGCGGTTGATGATATTGCTGGTCATTTCAAAGGCTATCAGGTGGAACATATTGATCACAGAAAAAATGAGGCGGCTGATGCTTTAAGCCGGCCGGGGTCCCAGCATAAACCGGTACCACCTAATGTTTTTCTTGATGTTCTGAATAATCCTTCAGTTAAAAGAAGAGGATCTTGCTATCCCTGACCCGGAGGCACAATTGGTGGTGGCTCTCCATGCTATTCCTGATTGGGTTGTTCCATATTTGGCTTATATGACCTGGGTGAGTTACCTGATGATCAAACATTAGCCAGGCAAATAACCCAGTGTTCTAAGTCAATGACCATTGTCAATGGCGAGTTACACCGATGCAGTGTTACATGGGTGTTTCAATGATGCATCTCTCTTGAGGACGGTCGTGAAATTCTAAGGGAGATTCATGAAGGAGATTGTGGCCATCATGCTGGCTCTAAATCTCTCGTCGCTAAGGCTTTTCGTCATGGGTTTTTATTGCCTAACTACTCATGCTGATGCAAAAGATCTGGTAAGTGTGATGGATGTCAGAAATTTTCAAAACGAGCTCATGTGCCGGCTCAAGAATTAAGGATGATCCCAATTACTTGGTCGTTTGCAGTCTGGGGGCTGGATATGATTGGTCCTTTCAAAAGATCTAAGGATAATAAGACTCGCATTTTGGTGGCAGTTGACAAGTTCACAAAGTGGGTTGAGGCAGAGCCGGTCAGCAAATGTGATGCGGCAACGGTAGTTCAATCATTAAAAAGGTGATTTTCCGCTTTAGTTATCCTCGTAGCATCATAACTGATAATGACACTAACCTGTCTAAGGGTGCTATGAAAGAATTTTGTCAACAAGAGCATATTCGCCTTGATGTCTCGTCAGTGGCTCACCCCAAGTCCAATAGTCAAGATGAAAGGGCCGATCAAGAAATCTTGAGAAGTATAAAGCCCTGGCTTATGGTCCCTTTGTATACGACTCCGGGTTTTGGGCGGAAGAGTTACCCTCAGTGCTTTGGAGTATCAATACCACCCCCAACAGATCCACGGGTTATACGCCTTTCTTCATGGTTTACGGAGCAGAGGCGGTTCTTCCCAGTGACATCCGTCAGGACTCGCCCCGTGTGGCGGCTTATGTTGAAGCTGATAATGAAAAGGCACGTCAAGATGCTCTTGACTTGTTTGGTGAAGAGCGCGACTTTGCAGCGGCTCATTCGGTAATATACCAAAAAGATCTGCGTCATTATCATAGCCACCAGTTTAAGACCCGAACCTTTCAAGAAGGTGACTTGGTGCTCCGACTCATCCAGGATCAGACATATATGCACAAATTATCCCCACCTTGGGAAGGACTCTTTGTGGTTAGCAAGAACTTGAACAACGGCTCATACTATCTCATTATTGTTCGAGACCACAAGGACTCATGCACATCGGAGGAGGAGACCCGTCGACCTTGGAACATTGATCATCTTCGGTCTTATTACACATGAGCCATTGGCTCTTGTGTTGTGCATACTTTCATCCATGTATATATTATGTTCAAGTATAAGAAAGTTGGCATCACTGATAATTCAGGGCCTCTGTCGTTTCATTTCTGAGTATCTGAGTCTTTATTGTCAATTCATAGGAACACTTGGGCGCTTCCTGCTCATTGAGCATAGCTGTGACTACCCTCTTGATCCGGCTTGTACGCCTTGTTAAAAAATCACTTGGGGGCTTCCTACTCATTGAGCACAGCTATGACTACCCTACGGATCCGGCTTAGAACTTGTGGCAGTGCACAATTCAAGCATAGGTATCCTGCCTTGAAAGGCTTAATATATGTCACTTGGGGGGCTCCCTGTTCAATGAACACAGCTTTTGTTAAACCCTTTTTTGGCTGGTATGCCAGGTGTAAATCACCAAAATTCCGGTTTATCCCGCCTTGTTTGTCTGTCACTCCACCCAGGTAATCCTGGAATGACCGCCGTACTCATGACAGTCAATCTTATAAAGACCCTGAACTTGTCTAAAGTTACAATGGCGGTTGGTCATGTGAGGCCTGGCTTACAGGTTTGAATGAAGGATTAACCTAGTGGTTGTGCGGCCCATGAACAACACTTGATATTGAGGCTTGGCAGCTTATGAAAGCCTTGTTTTTTCTGATTTCTTGTTTTCTGAACATTGTTTCAAGTTGATATCTTTGTACCATATTGACTTATGGTTTAACACGATTTTGGCCATGTAGCCTTAATCATTATGACTCATATTTGAGCACATCTAAGGTTTTGATGACCCGTTCTGGTTTTGGACGATAAGTCGCCAGCATATTTGAATTATGCACTTGGAGTTGTATGCTCTAAGCTATGGAATTATCATCCTTATGGGATATGGCAACATAAGCCAACAGTATGAACTAATTTCGTAGGTATGTTCTACTTGTTGAATATGAATATGCAGAGTTTTGACAACTTGCCCTGATTATAAGACTTTGACAAGTCATGATAACATATTGTGTTGAGCAATATAACCCGCCCTGGGGTAAACTGCCAGGGCACAAGTTGTTTATTTGTGCACATACAGGCATCACAACATTATTGGATATGACCCGTCTGATGGATCAATATGATGAAGCATAAAATATGGGTCTTCATACATCAGAACGACGGTTTAACATGTTCAAAGCGTCAAAACATGCACGATGGCATGGCAGATCATCATTTTTAACTAGCCTATTACAAGGCTAACATGCAGCCCAAATGATTAAGTGTTTTGAGGCAAAAAGCATCATCGTGCAAATTGGTAAACCACCCCATGGATCAAGTCTCATGTTCTTGGTGGGTTGAGGTTTCCGGGTCATCCTGTGCCGGTTCTTCATCTTCCTCCGTCATCTGGAAGTTAGGCGATGACCAATCAATCCCAGTAAAAGCTTTGAAAATAGTTTCATCGTTTATAAGGGTTGACGGGTCAATGTCAGGAGCGAAGCGTGTTGGCGGGATAAGGTCCATGGCCTCATGAACCGGCGCCTTCACTTTGGCGTTTTCAGCATCATAAACCGGATGATATTTGGAGAGATCAGTTTCTTCGGCCAATTTTCTTGCGAAAGGACGCATCTCCTTTACTATTTCTGTGAAGTCCTCTGCACTGAAGGGAGACCCGTCTTATTTTAAACTAGGGCAGCTGGTGGCTAGTTCTTCCGGGTCAAGCTCTGCTTGCCATGCTTTTTCCTGGCTCAGGGTAGTAACAACACCGGCTCTGGCGGCTGATCGCTTCCATTCTTCAACTCTTTGAGGCAGCACAGATAGCTTCTCCAGCACTTCCTTGATGAGGGGAGGCGGTTGCTTATTATGGGAGGCAGCAGAGATAGCCCGTTGAGCACCAGTGTACAGTTGCTCCACAAGAGTGTATACAGCCTTAAGCCTGATGCGCATGTCTTGACCCAGCTTGGAGCTTCTGGAGCCTGCATTACCAAAGATATTTATAAACCGGCTCAATGGTTGATCAATATTAATGATGAAAGATTGAAGTACAATAATACTTACCAAAGATGGCCGCTGTCATGTTGTTGATTTGATACTTTAAGCTGGACAACTCATCGGTTACCGGCGTAAGGGCAGCGTTGAGATCTTCTGTTCTTTTCACTAGAGCTGCCTTTTCGGTCTCCCAGTGGGTTCTATCAGCACTGAAGTCCTTTTTCAGTTTTTCAATATTTTCCAAAGTAGTCTTCAGCTCTGATTTGTCCTTTAAAGTCTTAGATTGCTATGTTTGAATGTTTTGCCTCAGATCATTGACTTGGGATTCCTTCATATTTAGTTCAGCCTGCAACATGAACAAGATAGGAGGAATTATGAGCATCTTATTTGAAGTCCTAGGCACAATACAAGTATTTTACTTGGCACTTGGGGGCTAATGTACATTGCTCTTTTTTCAAAGACAAATCTTTAATGACCTGGTTTAGCCATGACTGATTACACCGACTCATGGGGGCTACATATCTGGATTTTTGTTCATAATTCTGGTGATAAGTCCCGGCTTAGCCATGCTGATTAAACCGGCCCTTGGGGGCTACATGTGCAAAACTGAGCACTCCTATTTGAAGTTCTGACTCAACTTGTCATTTTAAGCCAACCGCTGGGAGTTACATATGTGAAATTAAGAGCTACATTTTGAAGTCCCGGCTTCAGCTATGCAGCTTAAGCCGGCCCTTGGGGGTTTCTTGTGTTGATTCTGCAGTTCTAACATGCTATGACATGGATATCAAGATCAGCAAGGATATTTAAAGTCTATAGCATATTCAAGTTTATCTTATCCAGTAGACTTGGCGGCTGACAGATATATATTTGTGTGAGACAAGGTTTTTGCTTACCTCAAAACGATCTTTCATAAGATTAATCAAGCCGGCTTCAAAGTCACGGCTAGTGTGGAGGCGGTTTAAGTAGCCAGTGTGGAGCTCCTGGGCATTAAATTGAGCATAGCTTTCCAGATCCAGTTTCCACTTGCCTTTGGCAGCAGCTGAGATTTCCTCTTTGGCACTGTGCTTGGAAAGGACGGTGGGGTTACCTGGTGCAGTGTAAGCCATCCCAGTAACTATGATGTCTTCGGTTTCTTGAGCCGGCTGAGCAGGGCTGGGCGGCTTAGCATTCTCTGGGTCAATATTCATGGGGTCCGTGGTGACGCGGTGCTCTTCTGGTAGTGGATCATCCATGGTTGCTTCAATAGTTTGATGCAAAGACTCAGACATTGTCTACTTCTCTGGATTAGTGACCTTGGGATCTTCGGCCGACTTAGCAACTTTCAGCCTCTTGCTAGGTTTGGCCATAGCACTAAAAGAAATACCTGATGAGATAAGTATATCAACTGAATAAGGTGTTAAAATAGGCAGGCTTAAGTGTTCTTACCTAGGTACAATCTTGAAAAGAGGGACGTGAGTCCCAGTTGAGTCACTAGAAGAAGAGTGAGAGGTTCCCTGATAGTTTGAATCAGAAGGGTTAAGAGGTTGTCGAAAAAGACCCACCTTTGGAAAAATTAAGCCGGAAATGTGAAGCCTCTGCTTAGCACTTGTGGGGAACCAGCGTGTTGGGTAAGCCAGTAGATAATATCCCACCACTGTTGTTCCGGGTTGTGCGACAAACTTCATGTTGTTGTTTCTTCATAATAAAGTTGGGATCTAAGTAAGCTAAAGGGTGAGAAAATCTTACTTTTCGGCTTGCCTGACGCACACTATGTCTGATCAGAGGTTCAGAGTCAGATGAAAGGATAGTTACCTCTTAAACATTTGCTTGGCTTCCTTCCGCATCATCCTGAGTGATCATTATCAATAAGATGTACAAAAAAGGAGCCAAGGGAGTCAAGCTTTACCTCTGACTCAGAGTTGTCTAAAGCAAGCTGATCTGCGAGAGTGGTCTTCTCTCTGGCAGGCTTTTTGACAGCCTTGTTTTTTTCCCTGGCCTTCTTGGCCAGTTTAACCTGAAGCTTCTTCTTCCAAAATGAGGAGTCAGCTTGCACAAAGTCAAAACAAGAATGAGAGAGCAGATTAACACCTAATGAATAAATGGAAGAATTGTTTAAGTACTTACATCTGGAGCTTTATTCTTTGTATAAAATGGAGCTAAGCCGGTCTTGCAACAATCTTTCCAACTCTCACTGAGCAAAGACTTGGTCATTGTGTTGATTGCATCATCATCCATTTCAATTTTACAGTGACGTTGAGGATCTTTCACGCTACCAGTATATTCACACATTAAGCCAGGCCGGCGACTTAGGGGTAAGATCCTCCATGCGACCCAGCATCGAACTAGGTCGATTCCAGTTAAGCCATTGGCCATTAAGGCTCTAATCTTTGAAAAAAATGGGCATATATTTGGCTCGTGCTTCCGTGTTGATCTGCTCTAGAAGATTATGTCTGTTGCTGAGCCGGCTTTCGCAGAAACCTAGCAGAGGATATTCATTTGATGGGGAGGTATCTTGAATATTAAACCATGTCTGGTTCCAGTCATTAGGATGACTGGGAAGTGTGGCAGCAGGGAAGGTGGCTTATTTCCACCTCTCAATGGAAATGCCGCCTAATTCTAGGCTAGGCCTGTCGGTGAACTCGGTCTGCCAGTTTAAATAGTAAAATTCCCGGAACAGTTTGAAGGAAATATGCCCTAGAGGCAATAATAAAGTTATTATTTATTTCCTTATTTCATGATAAATGTTTATTATTCATGCTAGAATTGTATTAACCAGAAACATAATACATGTGTGAATACATAGACAAACATAGTGTCACTAGTATGCCTCTACTTGACTAGCTCGTTAATCAAAGATTGTTAAGTTTCCTAACCATAGACATGAGTTGCCATTTGATTAACGGGATCACATCATTAGGAGAATGATGTGATTGACTTGACCCATTCCGTTAGCTTAGCACTTGATCGTTTAGTATGTTGCTATTGCTTTCTTCATGAATTATACATGTTCCTATAACTATGAGATTATGCAACTCCCGTTTACCGGAGGAACACTTTGTGTGCTACCAGACGTCACAACGTAACTGGGTCATTATAAAGGTGCTCTAAAGGTTTCTCCGAAGGTACTTGTTGGGTTGGCGTATTTCGAGATTAGGATTTGTCACTCTGATTGTCGGAGAGGTATCTCTGGGCCCACTCGGTAATGCACATCACTATAAGCCTTGCAAGCATTGTAATTAATGAGTTACAGGATGATGTATTACGGAACGAGTAAAGAGACTTGCCGGTAACGAGATTGAACTAGGTATTGAGATACCAACGATCGAATCTCGGGCAAGTAACATACCGATGACAAAGGGAACAACGTATGTTGTTATGCGGTTTGACCGATAAAGATCTTCGTAGAATATGTGGGAGCCAATATGAGCATCCAGGTTCCGCTATTGGTTATTGACCGGAGACGTGTCTCGGTCATGTCTACATAGTTCTCGAACCCGTAGGGTTCGCACGCTTAAAGTTAGATGACGGTTATATTATGAGTTTATGTGTTTTGATGTACCGAAGGTAGTTCGGAGTCCCGGATGTGATCACGGACATGACGAGGAGTTTCGAAATGATCGAGACATAAAGATCGATATATTGGACGACTATATTTGGACACCGGAATGGTTCCGGGTGAGATTGGGACAATACCGGAGCTCCGAGAGGTTGTCGGAACCCCCCGGGAGGTATATGGGCCTTAATGGGCTTTAGTGGAAAGGAGGGGGAAGGAGCAAGGGACGAGGCACCCCCCCCCCCAAGCCCAATCCGAATTGGGAAGGGGGCCGCCCCCCCCCCTTTCCTTCCTCCCTCCTTCCTCTTCCTTCCATCTCCTTCTCCAAATAGGAAAAGGAGGAGTCCTACTCCCGGTGGGAGTAGGACTCCCCCCCTTGGGCTCGCCTCCTCCTCTTGGTCGGCCCCCTCCTCCACTCCTTTATATACGGGGGAGGGGGCACCCCAGAGACACAACAATTGATCCCTTGGATCTCTTGCCGTGTGCGGTGCCCCCCTCTACCATAGTCCACCTCGATAATATCATAGTGGTGCTTAGGCGAAGCCCTGCGTTGGTAGAACATCATAATCGTCACTACACCGTCGTGCTGAAGGAACTCTCCCTCAAAGCTCGGCTGGATCGGAGTTCGAGGGACGTCATCGAGCTGAACGTGTGTTGAACTTGGAGGTATCATGCGTTCGGTACTTGATCGGTCGGATCGTGAAGACGTACGACTACATCAACTGCGTTGTGCTAACGCTTCCGCTTTCAGTCTACAAGGGTACGTGGACAACACTCTCCCCTCTCATTTCTATGCATCACCACGATCTCGCGTGTGCGTAGGAAAATTTTGAAATTACTACGTTCCCCAACAGTGACATCCGAGCCTGGTTTTATGCATAGATGTTATATGCACGAGTAGAACACAAGTGAGTTGTGGGCGATACAAGTCATACTGCTTACCAGCATGTCATACTTTGGTTCGGCGGTATTGTTGGATGAAGCGGCCCAGACCGACATTACGCGTATGCTTACGCGAGACTGGTTCTACCGACGTGATTTGCACACAGGTGGCTGGCTGGTGTCAGTTTCTCCAACTTTAGTTGAACCGAGTGTGGCTACGCCCGGTCCTTGAGAAGGTTAAAAAAACACTAACTTGACGAACTATCGTTGTGGTTTTGATGCGTAGGTAAGAACGGTTCTTGCTCAGCCCATAGCAGCCACGTAAGACTTGCAATAACAAAGTAGAGGACGTCTAACTTGTTTTTGCAGGGCATGTTGTGATGTGATATGGTCAAGACGTGATGCTATATTTTATTGTATGAGATGATCATGTTTTGTAATGGAGTTATCGGCAACTGGCAGGAGCCATATGGTTGTCACTTTATTGTATGCAATGCAATCGCCCTATAATTGCTTTACTTTATCACTAAGCGGTAGCAATAGTCGTAGAAGCAATAGTTAGCGAGACGACAATGATGCTATGATTGAGATCAAGGTGTCGCGTCGGTGATGATGGTGATCATGATGATGCTTTGGAGATGGAGATCACAAGCACAAGATGATGATGGCCATATCATATCACTTATATTGATTGCATGTGATGTTTATCTTTTATGCATCTTCTCTTGCTTTGATTAACGGTAGCATTATAAGATGGTCTCTCACTAAATTTCAAGATAAAAGTGTTCTCCCTGAGTATGCACCATTGCCAAAGTTCGTCGTGTCCAGACACCACGTGATGATCAGGTGTGATAAGCTCTACGTCCATCTACAACGGGTGCAAGACAGTTTTGCACACGCAGAATACTTAGGTTAAACTTGACGAGCCTAGCATATGCAGATATGGCCTCGAAACACTGAGACCAAAAGGTCGAGCGTGAATCATATAGTAGATATGATCAACATAGTGATGTTCACAATTGAAAACTACTCCATTTCACGTGATGATCGGTTATGGTTTAGTTGATTTGGATCACGTGATCACTTAGATGATTAGAGAGATGTCTATCTAAGTGGGAGTTCTTAAGTAATATGATTAATTGAACTTAAATTTATCATGAACTTAGTCCTGGTAGTATTTTGCAAATTATTTTATAGATCAATAGCTCGCGTTGTTGCTTTCATATGTTTATTTTGATATGTTCCTAGAGAAACCTGTGTTGAAAGATGTTAGTAGCAATGATGCGTATTGGATCCGTGATCTAAGGATTGTCCTCATTGCTGCACAGAAGAATTATGTCCTTGATGCACCGCTAGGTGACAGACCTATTGCGGGAGCAGATGCAGACGTTATGAATGTTTGGCTAGCTCAATATGATGACTACTTGATAGTTTAGTGCACCATGCTTAACGGCTTAGAATTGGGACTTCAAAGACGTTTTGAATGTCATGGGCCATATGAGATGTTCCAGGAGTTGAAGTTAATATTTCAAGCAAATACCTGAGTTGAGAGATATGAAGTCTCCAACAAGTTCTATAGCTAAAAGATGAAGGAGAATTGCTCAACTAGTGAGCATGTGCTCAGATTGTCTGGGTACTACAATCGCTTGAATCAAGTGGGAGTTAATCTTCCAGATAAGATAGTGATTGACAGAGTTATCTAGTCACCATCACCAAGTTAGTAGAACTTCATGATGAACTATAGTATGCAAAGGATGACAAAAATGAGTCCCGAGCTTTTCGCGATGTTGAAATCAATGAAGGTAGAAATCAAGAAAGAGCATCAAGTGTTGATGATTGACAAGACCACAAGTTTCAAGAAAAGGGCAAAGTGAAAGAAATGGAACTTCAAGTAGAATGACAAGCAAGTTGTCACTCCCGCGAAGAAGCCCAAAGCTGGACCAAAGCCTGAAACTGAGTGCTTACACTGCAAAGGAAATGGTCACTGGAAACGGAAATGCCCTGAATATTTGGTGGATAAGAAGGATGGCAAAGTGAACAAGGGTATATTTGATATACAGGTTATTGATGTGTGCCTTACTAGTGTTTATAGTAGCCCCTGAGTATTTGATACTTGTTCGGTTGCTAAGATTAGTAACTCGAAACAGGAGTTACATAATAAACAGAGACTAGTTGAGGGGAAGTGACGATGAGTGTTGGAAGTAGTTCCAAGATTGATATGATCATCATCACACACTCCCTATACTTTCGGGATTAGTGTTAAACCTAAATAAATGTTATTTGGCGTTTGCGTTGAGCATGAATATGATTTGATCATGTTTATTGCAATACGGTTATTCATTTAAAGTCAGAGAATAATTGTTGTTTTGTTTACATGAATAAAACCTTCAATGGTCATACACCCAGTGAAAATAGTTTGTTGGATCTCGATCGTAGTGATACACATATTCATAATATTGATGCCAAAAGATGCAAAGTTAATAATGATAGTGCAACTTATTTGTGGCACTGCCGTTTGGGTCATATCGGTGTAAAGCGCATGAAGAAACTCCATAAAGATGGATTTTCGGAAACACTTGATTATGAATCACTTGATGCTTGCGAACCATGCCTTATGGGCAAGATGACTAAGACTTTGTTCTCCGGAACAATAGAGAGAGCAACTGACTTATTGGAAATAATACATACTGATGTATGCGATCCGATGAGTGTTGAGGCTCGCGGTGGGTATCGTTATTTTCTGACCTTCACAGATGATTTGAGCAGATATGGGTATATCTACTTGATGAAACATAAGTCTGAAACATTTGAAAAGTTCAAAGAATTTTAGAGTGAAGTGGAAAATCATCGTAACAAGAAAATAAAGTTTCTATGATCTAATCATGGAGAAGAATATTTGAGTTATGAGTTTGGCCTTCATTTAAAAACAATGTGGAATAGTTTCACAGCTCACGCCACATGGGACACCACAGCGTAATGGTGTGTCCGAACATCGTAACCGCACTTTATTGGATATGGTGCGATCTATGATGTATCTTACCGATTTACCACTATCGTTTTGGGGTTATGCATTAGAGACAGTTGCATTCACTTTAAATAGGGCACCATCAAAATCTATTGAGACGACGCCTTATGAACTGTGTTTTGGCAAGAAACCAAAGTTGTCGTTTCTTAAAGTTTGGAGCTGCGATGCTTATGTGAAAACGTTTCAACCTGATAAGCTCGAACCCAAATCGGAGAAGTGCATCTTCACAGAATACCCAAAGAAAACTGTTGGGTACACCTTCTGTCACAGATCCGAAGGCAAAATATTCGTTGCTAAGATGGATCCTTTCTAGAGAAAGAGTTTTTCTCGAAAGAAGTGAGCGGGAGGAAAGTAGAGCTTGATAAGGTAATTGTACCTTCTCCCGAATTGGAAAGTAGTTCATCAGAGAAATTAGTTCCAGTGATTCCTATGCCAATTAGTGAGGAAGTTAATGATGATGATCATGGAACTTCGGATCAAGTTACTACCAAACCTCGTAGGTCAACCAGAGTAAGATCCGCACCAGAGTGGTACGGTAATCCTGTTCTGGAGGTCATGTTACTTGACCATGACGAACCTACAAACTATGAGGAAGCGATGATGAGCCCAGATTCCGCGAAATGGCTGGAGGCCATGAAATCTGAGATAGGATCCATGTATGAGAACAAAGTGTGGACTTTGGTGGACTTGCCCGATGATTGGCAAGCCATAGAAAATAAATGGATCTTCAAGAGGAAGACGGACGTTGATAGTAGTGTTACTATCTATAAAGCTAGACTTGTCGAAAAAGGTTTTTGACAAAGTTCAAGGTGTTGAATACGATGAGATTTTCTCACTCGTATCGATGCTTAAGTCTATCTGAATCATGTTAGCAATTGCCACATTTTATGAAATTTGGCAAATGGATGTCAAAGTTGCATTCCTTAATGGATTTATTAAAGAAGAAGTTGTATATGATGCAACCAGAAGGTTTTGTCAATCCTAAAGGTGCTAACAAAATGTGCAAGCTCCAGCGATCCATCTATGGACTGGTGCAAGCATCTCGGAGTTGGAATATACGCTTTGATAAGTTGATCAAAGCATATAGTTTTATACGGACTTGCAGTGAAGCCTGTATTTACAATAAAGTGAGTGGGAGCACTACAGCCTTTCTGATAAGTATATGTAAGTGACATATTGTTGATCAGAAATGATGTAGAATTTTTCTGGAAAGCATAAAGAAGTGTTTGAAAGGAGTTCTTTAAAAGAAAGACCTCAGTAAAGCTACTTACATATTGAGCATCAAGATCTATTGAGATAGATCAAGACGCTTGATAAGATTTTCAATGAGTACATACCTTGACAAAATTTTGAAGTAGTTCAAAATGGAACACTCAAAGAAAGAGTTCTTGCCTGTGTTGCAAAGGTATGAAATTGAGTAAGACTCAAATCCCGACCATGGCAGAAAATAGAAAGAGAATCAAAGGCATTCCCTATGCCTCAGTCATAGGTTCTATAAAAGTATGCCATGCTATGGACCATACCTATTGTATACTATGCCCTGGTTTGGCAAGGGAGTACAATGGTGATCTAGGAGTAGATCACTGGACATTGGTCAAAATTATCCTTAGTGGAATAAGGATATGTTTCTCGATTATGGAGGTGACAAGAGATTCGTCATAAAGGGTTACATCGTTGCAAGATTTGACACTGATCCAGATGACTCTAAGTCTCAATCTGTACACATATTGAAAGTGGGAGCAATTATCTAGAGTAGCTCCGTACAGAGCATTGTAGACATAGAATATTTTTGCAAAATACATACGGCTCTGAATGTGACAGACCCGTTGACTAAACTTCTCTCACGAGCAAACCATGATCACACCTTAGTACTCTTTGGGTGTTAATCACATAGCAATGTGAACTAGATTATTGACTCTAGTAAACCCTTTGGGTGTTGGTCACATGACGATGTGAACTATGGGTGTTAATCATATACATATATGAATATTGGTGTTAAATCACATGGCGATGTGAACTAGATTATTGACTCTAGTGCAAGTGGGAGACTGAAGGAAATATGCCCTAGAGGCAATAATAAAGTTATTATTTATTTCCTTATTTCATGATAAATGTTTATTATTCATGCTAGAATTGTATTAACCAGAAACATCATACATGTGTGAATACATAGACAAACATAGTGTCACTAGTATGCCTCTACTTGACTAGCTCGTTAATCAAAGATGGTTAAGTTTCCTAACAATAGACATGAGTTGTCATTTGATTAACGGGATCACATCATTAGGAGAATGATGTGATTGACTTGACCCATTCCGTTAGCTTAGCACTTGATCGTTTAGTATGTTGCTATTGCTTTCTTCATGACTTATACATGTTCCTATAACTATGAGATTATGCAACTCCCGTTTATCGGAGGAACACTTTGTGTGCTACCAAACGTCACAACGTAACTGGGTCATTATAAAGGTGCTCTACAGGTGTCTCCAAAGGTACTTCTTGGGTTGGCGTATTTCGAGATTAGGATTTGTCACTCCAATTGTCGGAGAGGTATCTCTGGGCCCACTCAGTAATGCACATCACTATAAGCCTTGCAAGCATTGTAACTAATGAGTTACAGGATGATGTATTACGGAACGATTAAAGAGACTTGCCGGTAAGGAGATTGAACTAGGTATTGAGATACCGACGATCGAATCTCGGGCAAGTAACATACCGAGGACAAAGGGAACAACGTATGTTGTTATGCGGTTTGACCGATAAAGATCTTCGTAGAATATGTGGGAGCCAATATGAGCATCCAGGTTCCGCTATTGGTTATTGACCGGAGACGTGTCTCGGTCATGTCTACATAGTTCTCGAACCTGTAGGGTCCGCACGCTTAAAGTTAGATGACGGTTATATTATGAGTTTATGTGTTTTGATGTACCGAAGGTAGTTCGGAGTCTCGGATGTGATCACGGACATGAGAAGGAGTTTTGAAATGGTCGAGACATAAAGATCGATATATTGGACGACTATATTTGGACACCGGAATGTTTCCGGGTGAGATTGGGACAATACCGGAGCTCCGGGAGGTTATCGGAACCCCTCGGGAGGTATATGGGCCTTAATGGGCTTTAGTGGAAAGGAGGGGAAAGGAGCAAGGGAGGGGGCGCCCCCCCCCCCAAGCCCAATCCGAATTGGGAAGGGGGCTGGCCCCCCTTTCCTTCCTCCCTCCTTCCTCTTCCTTCCCCCTCCTTCTCCAAATAGGAAAAGGAGGAGTCCTACTCCCGGTGGGAGTAGGACTCCCCCCCCCCCCTTGGGCGCGCCTCCTCCTCTTGGTCGGCCCCCTCCTCCACTCCTTTATATATGGGGGAGTGGGCACCCCATAGACACAACAGTTGATCCCTTGGATCTCTTAACTGTGTGTGATGCCCCCCTCCACCATAGTCCACCTCAATAATATTGTAGTGGTGCTTAGGTGAAGCCCTGCGTCGGTAGAACATCATCATCTTCACCACGCCATCATGCTGATGGAACTCTGCCTCAAAGCTCGGCTGGATCGGAGTTCGAGGGACGTCATCGAGCTGAACATGTGCTGAACACGGAGGTGCCGTGCATTCGGTACTTGATCGGTCGGATCGTGAAGACGTACGACTACATCAACCGCGTTGTGCTAACGCTTCCGCTTTTGGTCTACGAGGGTACGTGGACAACACTCTTCCCTCTCGTTGCTATGCATCACCATGATCTTGCGTGTGCGTAGGAAATTTTTTGAAATTACTACGTTCCCCAACACAATTCTACAATGGGTTCCTGTTGGAGATACACCTCGCAGAACACTTGAAAATTGCAGATGTTTGAAACAGAGTTGGGCCCAATATCGAGGATGGAGTTTGAAGAAGTATAACATGTCATGGAAGAATCTTCAGCCGGGTGGGGTGAACCCAGGAAGCATGTGATCAGTAAAAACTACAACCTCGCCTTCCTTTGGGGCGGGTATGGCTTCGTCTCCTGGAACTCTCCAGTGGATATCCTCTTTAGGGGCTAAGACGCCCTCCTTGACATGGTCATTTAGAGCTTCCTCCGTGACAGTGGAGACAACCCAGTTGCATGAAGTAACAGTCTTTGTCATTTTTTGATGAAAAGCCTAGAAAAAAAGAGATTATCGGGTTAAGAATGATGTTAAGCCGGCTAGTGATTTGAGGACAGGTATGCAAGGCGAGAATAATTGATCAACAAGAGTAAGTGCTATAAAGATGAGCATGGTTAAACCGACGGGGAATAGCCGGGTTATGTCAGGATACTACATTGGCAGTTTAAAATTACTCAAAGATAAGTCGGCAACTATTCAATGAGCTACAGATTTGTCATTTAAGCCGCCATGAGGGGACTAATGATATATGGTGGGTTATGGCTTATCATATAAGCTGCCCGTATGATCGCAGTGTGACAGATCTGAAAGTGAATTTTTGCTAAGTAATGGACAAACAGATTCCACAGATTGATGCTACGGTTTTGGATCTGCGGCAGTTCAGAAAATAAAATAAATTTTAGACCTAAAGTGAAGGCAGTGGAAGAACTCATGTGTTTAGATGGATCTTATATAGAAAAGGTGTCCACTGCGATTGGAAAAGGGATGTTAAGCTACTACCGCGTGTCTTTGGTATCATGTGCAGAATCAACTACGTGATCTAAAGAAGGAAAAGAAGAACAGAGAAGAACTCCGGCGAACTGGGCAAACCCTAATGGAGATCTGCTACGTGGGAGGAGGAGTGCTTACTGATGTTGTTGAAAAGTGGAGGTGCGCCGCAGTGCTCTGGTCCGTTCAGGTTGATGCAGCGGACAGAGTTGAGGCAGTTGACGAAGGCCGACAGCGGTGGAGCTCGGGCGCGCAGGAGCGTTGCAAAGAGGAAGACGAAGACGAGGGGGCAAGGGTGAAAAAAAATGAAAAAGGACCCCCTGCCCCTATTTGTAAGGAAGTGGATAGATGGCATGCGCGAGAATCGAGGAGGCCAAAAAATGATTATGTGGTTATGTGGACGCCTCGATTTTCGGGAGGTCCATTAAGATAAAAGATCTGTTAAGATGTCCCGAGCTTTGTGCGAAGTTAATGAGCAATGACATCATGGCGGGTCAACACAGTTCTGAAATGTGACGTCATGGCGGGTTGCAATGAAATGGCACGAAAAAATTCTTCTAAGTCAAGTGACGAAGATTGATGTGAACAAGTTCAAATCAACCTGGGGCCTAATGTTGGGGATATAACTACTGGTATGACCCGTCCAGGAGGGGCCGGGTCATGCCACTGGCGACTTAAGATGAAGAGGCCCAAGAAGATATGAAGATGGTGGTTCATAGAGCAAGCTTATTGAAGGCCCAAGACCCGGGGACGATTTGAGGCCCACGAGTGTGAGCCGCCATATGCTTAACTTGTATTGTAAGGCAAGTTTAGTTAGTTACCGAGCCGGACATGTTGTGTATGAGCCGGCCGGGACTTTGTAAGCCGCCGGGCATCAACCTGTATATAAAGGAGTGACCCGGGGGCGGATTAAAAAAAGAAAACAACTGATCAGGTACTAGGTCAAGCGTATTCGCTCCCTGGTAATCGAAACACAAGCAATACAATCGAAAGCAGGAGTAGGCTTTACCTCAATGAGAGGGGCTGAACCTAGGTAAACTCTATGTGTCCTTTGTCCTGTTTAACTCCTTTTAGCTAACCTAGCTGCGATGGCTCCACACCTAAGTCCTTTTGCTAGGGCATCTATCATATTAAATCCACGACAGTTATGCTAGTCATGATGACAAGATAACCAAGACAAAAAGGCAAACGAAAAATATTTTTGTATTTTTGTAAAAACTTTTTAGAACTGGGGGAGATGAAAACGAGAGGCAAATGGCAAATAAAGTAAATGCAAGGAGATGAAAGTTTATGCGTAGGTACTTGATATATGTTGATGATGTATCCACGACAACGGCGCCAGAAATTATTCCTGCTACATGTGAGCTGCGTTGGGATTTCCCTGAAGACGAGAGGATGATGCAGTACAGTAAAGGTAAGTATTTTTCTCAGTTATGAAACCAAGGTTAACAATCTAGTAGGAGAACCAAGCAACACTATGTAAACATCACCTGCACGCAAACAACAAATACTTGCAAGCCAACACGTAGAGGGGTTGTCATCCCTCAACGGTATTGAGAAAGATTAAATTGTATGGGTTTTGATAAATAGATCTAACAAAAACACAAAATAAAATAAATAAAAGAAAACTGCATCAAGGTATTTTTGGTCTTAATATATGATAGAAAATAGATTCGGGGCCCATAGTTTTCATTAGAGGCATCTCTCGAGAAAATAGCATACGGTGGGTAAACAAATTACTGTTGGGCAACTAACAGAAAAGCAAATAATTATGACGATACCCAAGGAAATGATCATGTATATAGACATCATGTCCAAGATTAGTAGACCGACTCCTAGCTACATCTACTACTATTACTCCACACATCAACCGCTATCCAGCATGCATCTAGTGTATTAAGTTCATGAAAGAAGGGAGTGATGCCTTAAGCAAGATGACATGATGTAGACAAGATAAACTCACATATGAATAAACCCCGTCTTGTTATCCTTAATAGCAACGATACATGCATGTCATGTCTCTTTCTGTCACTGAGATTGAGCACCACAACATCAAACCCATGGCAAGAAAAATCGATCTAGTTGTCCAAACCAAATCAATAATTTAGAGAAACAAATACGAGGCTACAACAATCATGCATAAAAGAGTTCAGAGAAAACTCAAATAATATTCATGGATAGAGCTGATCATAAACTCACAATTCATCGGATCCCAACAAACACACCGCAAAAAGTCACTACATCAAATAGATCTCCAAGAACATTGAGGAGAACATTGTATTGAAGATCAAAAAGAGAGAAGAAGACACCTAGCTACTAACTATGGACCCATAGGTCTAAGGTAAACTACTCACGCATAATCGGAGGGGCAACAAGGATGATGATGAACCCCTCCGTGATCGTTTCCCCCTCCGGCAGAGTGCTGGAAAAGGCTTCTAGATTGGATCTCGTGGTTCTGGAACTTGCGGCAGCGGAAAAAGTATTTCGTGGACTCCCCTGAGGGTTTTGGGATTTTAGAGTATTTATAGAGGCGGAGGTAGGTCAAGATGGTGCCTGTGGGCCCCACTACTCACCAGGGCGCGCAGAGGCCCCTGCCGCGCCCTGGTGCCTAGTGGGCCCCACTTTCATCTTCTCATGGCCTCCAGAGCTTCCAGGGTCTCTTATCACCAGAAAAAAGAACTCCAAAAAGTCTCGTTGCATTTGCACTTCGTTTGGTACTGATATTCTGCAACGTAAAAAAACAAGCAAAAAACAGCAACTGGCACTGGGTGCTAAGTTAGTAGGCTAGTCTCAAAAAAATTGATATAAAGTTGCTTGTAAATGTATATAAAACATCCAAAATTGATATTATAATAGTATGAAACAATCAAAAATTATTGATACGTTGGAGACATATCACTGCACCAGGGGCTAGCTTGGAGCAGCGGCTTGCTCCTCCACTTGCCCGTCTGCAGCCTCGTCAATGGTACTGACGGCATGGGGCAAGGAGGGAGGTGGAGCAGTGAGTTGCCTAGCTCGTATCAGGCAGGCTTGGCGGGCCACCCAGCCAGCTTTTATGCCGTAGAACCCCTCTTCCTACTCGTTGGATGCCATGAAGAGTGTGCAGAATATGATGCAAGGAGGAGATGGGGAGCGAATGTGTGGTGCGGTCTTGCCCAACGTCTGCCTCGTTTAGATAGCGGGCGGACACGAGGAGCCAACCGGCGTTGTGCTTAATGCCGGCCGGCCGGCTGACGAATGTGTGGCCACAGTAGGTATCTCGACACACACGCTGGTTCAATGGAGCTAGGCAGGGCATTCTGAAGCCGATTAAATGAGGCGAGGAGGCGTGTTCAGCTGGGCGCTTGGCCGGCTTGCCACTTCAATGCCAGAGGCCGTGTCCGCTCTGACCAGGCATGAATGCGAAGCTGACACTCTAGAGTGACGCCGACTGTTCCGGCGGGAAGGTGCGGGGGCAAAGGAGTTTTTTTTTTGTAGACCGGGTTAGTCAGACGCGGGCGTAACTGCTATCTTGTCTTCAGTTTGCAGGAAAGTGTGCGTTCGGACCGCCAAGTGGACCGATACATGCCCGCGTTCGTTAGCACATGTCCGGACCATACTATCCCCGTTCGTTGGCACATGTCCGGACCGTACCATCATCGTAGATGCCCTAAAGTTTCTTCCTCGCCTCGGTGGATGCCGCAATCGTCTTTGCCTCAGCCTCGGCGTGCCGCTCCTCACGTTGTCCCACCACCAGCCCCGAGCAATGCAGAAACTTACTAACACAAACTAAAATCTCAGGCACCTGAGATTTAGCAAAACCACTCTGAGATACATTTTCAAGGCAGTTGAATGCAACTCATTAGCACATGGCTTTCAAATGACATGAAAAGATTTCAATCTTACGCAGAGATGTATGATTCTTTCTTCAAATGAAAGAGATGTATCATTGCATTCTTCATTTTTGCTCTAGTGCCAGACATCATGTAACCCAGTTGGTACACGTCAAACATTCAGCCTAACATGATAACGTTGTGTTGATGAATTTGGTAGACTGACTGCACGTCCGAAAGACATGGATTGATGAACCAACATAAAGTACAAGTGTTTACAAAGACTAAACTCTCACTAATGTCAATGCAGAAGCCGGTAGATCAAACGGTGGAGTAACATGACCTTGATGACAGAGTCGGCGGTTCAAATTTATCTCCACCTAGGGCCTCCCAACCTGATAACCTCCTCGGCACATGAATCATGGTGAAGCCGCCTGGCATCACTGTCATCCTTCTTCTCAGTTACGTCGCCGTACAGGTCTTTCAGCTTAGCTAGGTTGCTCGAGGCGGCAGCAGCCTTCTCTTTGCTTGTATCCCCAAAAGGACTAGATCGATGCTCATTCTTGCTCCGACTCCGGCTCCTGCTCCTGCTACGACTCCGGCTTCTGCTCCTATGACATGAGCTGGAGCGTCTGTGTCTACTATTGTCACGCTCGCTTCCGTAATCCCTTCTTTCTTCTGAATGCCTGGACCTGTAATAGTCACAATCCCTGCTGTCACGGTCATAATCACGCTCTCTGTCATGGCTTGAACGATCACGCTCTCGGTGACGGCTTGAATGGCCAGTATCTCGGTCATGGCTTGAACGGCCAGTATCTCGGTCACGGCTTGAACGGTCAGTATCTCGGTCACGGCTTGAACGGTTACCTTCTCGGTCGTGACTTGAACGGTCATTGTAAGGCCCCTCCCGACTTACACTGCGACGAAATGGTGAAGATGATCTCCGATGATCATCTTGGGTGACTGTTCGCCGCACTGGGGAAGAATCCCGTGTGGAAGCACGGTGTGGCGCACGCTGTCCAAAAGAAACCGACAGAGAAGCTTTAACAGAAGGGGGGCGACGGGCAGTGTCCTCTGATCCGTGGCGACTGTCTCCAGTCACCCCAGAAAGCTTGGTAGGCAGCTTCATCTTCTCAAGATTGGTTGTTACTTGACGAACTACTGGAACAGGAACTCTTGGAAGGATACTATCAAAGTAGTACTGCCAAGGAAAACAGAGCAACATGCTGGTCAATATAAACTTGCTGACATAAAGTCAAATTAGGTGACACAATTCAATCCAATCTTGTGATATGGCCATTGAGAATCACAAATAAACCTTTAACCAACTATCTATGAATTTGACACAGCTTCTTGGAAAAGAGAAGAGCATATACTATGAACAAGCTATGTTGTTGAACCATGACTTGCCTGCCTAAGAAATTTGTCCAGCTAGTTGGCATAGTTTCTGAACATATATACAATAAACACAAGATTAAAAACTGTTAACAGCATCAGAAAATAGAAGGTGAGAAGTAGCATGGAGAAATAAACTCATGTAGTATAGTAATCTAGTTCACATGAGAATTAAAAGGATTGGCTACAGGAAGGTGAGACAATAGAGAAAGGAACAAACATTCTTCAGTTATAACGACAGAAACAGGAAAAAAAATGTCAAACAAGTGCACTTATTTTTATTCTGAAAGCAAGAACTTGAGATGCAGACCTGTCCAAGTATAAGATCACGCACATATACACCCATGGTTGTCATGCGACCATTAGATCCGGGGGAGAATTCCTGCATCAAGACAAAAATAATAATTATATGGCTAACTAGCTAATTAGTTAATATGATGAAATCAAATGGACTTGATATATTTCCTTATTAATTATAAACTTCTATTCCTTGGTTTGTACACCATGACTTCTGCAATTAGCACATCTTTCTTGAACAAGCTAGTTGCAGGCCATATAGCTCCTCTAATGGAAGCTCAATATGGTTATGGTCTTATGGACTTATGAAAGTACATATAACAGCAAAAAACATAAAAGTACAAGAAATATACAAATGAAAACTCAAAAACAGCAATACCTCATCATCCTTCAAGTAGGGCTCATACCATGTCCATAGGATCTTTGGATCTGCAACATATCGAAGATACAAAAATCCTATCTGCAAAAACAAACACCAATTGGTTATTTAGTAGAAGCCAGCTGATTATCTAACATGATAAATGAAGACAAACAAAAAATGCTCACAAATCCAATGCACAGACTGGTACACTACTGCTTGCAAACTTTGTTCATCCACGTGTCCTAGGACCAAAATCAAGACACAAGGCCATGCAAGAAAGCAAGTCATATGACTGTTAGTGGTTATAACCAAAATGTAATAAGTGAACATAAAAAAATGGAAGTGTTGATTGCTTAGGATAGGTTGATAACACCAGTTTGTCACTGCAAACATACTAACACTTTGTTTTCGTACAACTTTGACATACAACCTAGTGCACGCATTAATCACAAACAAATGTAAAGAGTAGACACAACAGCCATGATGCGTGTATTTGTCAAAAGTAACTTATGTCAAAGAAACTTACAGCTCTAATGTATGGCGAGTCAGGATGCTTCAACAAACCATGCATCTGTTTCACAGTAAGCTTCATTGTGAAGAACTTGTAGAGGAGACAAAATGCAGTGGAAGGACCCCTACAATTGCCAGTCATCCAAGGCTCCACATGATCAACTTGGTTGTAGATCTCGTCAATGACCTCATGATAGGTCTTCATCCTGTAGAGCTCCTTGAAGTAATCAGAAGAAAGAATATTCATACAGAGAACCTTCTCCATCAGCATATCAATGGGCTTCCCTGAAGTCTGTATCTCCATATTTCAGCGAACACAAACCTGGACCAAAAACAGAGGGATCCTCTCAGCTTAAAGCCTCAAAGCTTATGTCACACACAAGTAGAAAAGTATAATATAATGAACCTTTTCCCAAAATACAAAGAAAACTGGATTTAGTTCTGATAGAAATATTACGCAAATATTTACAGATGTATTGCCACCTGAGAAAAATGTAGATCAGTCTTTACCTCAAATGGCTGAAAATTCATGTGTCCCTTACTACCCATGAAATGCCCAATTAAGCTCGGCAAATTCTACTATGTTACCATCAGTGCGTCTGACAAGTGACAAGTAATGGCACGCAAGCAAACCCCGAGAGTGGCTGATAGTTTTACCATGTACTCAATTAAGAGAGTCCCAACTGTGATGTCCAGACAACCTGCACTGAGCCTTTTCCACTATCTAGCCTAAGGATTCCCCCCCCAATAACCCCAATAACTTAATCCCTCCAAATCGCTGATGCGGATAAATGCAACCCACCATACACTTGTATTTCTATGGGGCCAAGTAGAACTAGACTAGAACTATTTTACACAAAGAATTTTCCGTCGCCTTTAATCACAAGATTCATCGGAAACCCTATCGTTAACGTACACGATTTCGCCAGAGTACATTCTCATCTATTCCGCACCTAATATAATAGCAAAAAAGGTCTCAAACTAGTAATTGCCTCTACTTAACTAATAACTGGCGAGATGAATCTATGTACGCAGAGACAGAAGAGATACTCACACGCAGGATGGCGAACCCTAGGACCTCCTCGGCTTCGAGCGCGGGCGGCTCGCGGAGACCCCAAAGCAGACGGGATGACGACGCTAGGTAGAGGATGAACTCGTATCGGCTTCGACGGCGGCGGCGGCGGCGGCGGGTGAGATGGTTGGGATTCGTCGGTAGCTGGGAGGTAGCTGGAGATGGATGAGGGAGGGGAGGGGAGGGGAGGCTGTGGATTTGTGGAGGTGTGGGAGAGTCGCGTACGACTCGGAATCCAATCATCTATTGGGCTTTTCCAAGCAGCTGATGCCCTTTATTGGGCTCTCCGCGAGGTTTTGCCCGTTACAGGACCAGACTACATGTTGGGCTCTTTTCCTCTTCTTCTTTTCAAAAAAATTGATGGATGAGAGATTTTATTGTTGTTCTACTTGGTTTCAATTTTTTTATTATTTTTTTTTACTCAATAAAATCTCCAGTACAACATATGTATACAGAAAATAAAGTCACAAGTACATATGTTCTTCTTGGTCTCGCATCCATATGTTGTACTGGAGTATTATTTTTTCACTCAAAAAAACTTTTATTTTTTGTAGAAAAAAACAAAGTCACAAGAACAACTGTACAAGGCACAGGCAGAGTCGTATAGGCAAACTAGTCGGTTTCCTCGCACCGCTAACGCTTCATGCACTTTGGCGGTGTTTATTTTAGCTTTACTGGAGAACAAATTTATCTTTGAAAAAACTAAATTTGAACCAAACTGCTATTTCAAATCAGCTACAATCTGATTCAGGCTAGTTTTCGGTGTATTGGGCAAAGCACTTCCCGACGAATCAGCTTCTTTCACCTACAAAGGTCATGATTTATTTATTTATTTTTTGCTTTTTTAAGTTTTACTCCATTCTTGATATGTTATGTAGTAGCTGAACAAGGCCCCTTCTTTTTTCGGAGGAAATGAGTTTTATTCCAAGATTATAGAGTTACAGTTGAGAGGCAAGAATTCTTTGATACATGGGAGCCCTCTATGCAGCCAAATAGTGGTGCTAACAATCTGATATTTTATTCTGACCACGATGAAACTTTTGTGGATTTTTTTTCGAAAAGGGGGTTTGCCCCGGCCTCTACATCAGAACGATGCATACGGACATATTGTTGATAACCAAAAAGATCCAACATAAGTCTCGAGTTCTCAAACAAAAATAAAAAATGCTCACTAAGAGCCTGAAAGCAAGAACAGGATAGCCACAGCCGGCCAGGTAAAATAAAAGATGGGAAACTAAACCCCTGTCCTATATTCCTATTACATGACCGCCACCCAAACCGGTTGAATATATTCCGTGCTACCATCTCTCATAGGATAGATCCAGTAACCAAATGCACCATGGCCTCCATCGGAGTGACTAGCGACCACATACGGATGAGTGTAGTGGCCCTGAAAATCACCTGTAAGAAATGAATATTTGTTGTTCTGTTAAAAATCAAGTCGTTTCTGCAGTTCCAAACTGCCATAATAAAGCACAAACTCCTACACGGTTGTGTCTCATGGTTTTTGCATCAATCCCATCTAACCACGTCCCAAATAACGTGTTGATGGAAGTCGGAGGAGTAATATTAAAAGCTATGTGGACCGACCTTCACAAAATTTTTGCCAATGGGCAGTCAAGAAAGAGGTGTTTGATTGATTCATCACTATCACAAAAACTGCATCGTTTAGATCCAGTCCAGTTGCACTTCACCAAATTGTCCTTAGTTAGAATAACTTGTTTGTGGACAAACCACATGAACACTTTGATTTTTAAAGGCACTTTGACTTTCCAAACATGTTTCGAACTATGAAGAACGCTAGTATTGATAATATCCACATACATGGATTTAACCGAAAACTCACCACTCGTAGTTAATTTCCAGCGCAATTGATCGGGTTGTTAAGATAGGTGGACATCCATCAATCTTCTCACCAGATGGAGCCATGCTTCCCAATGGTTGCCCGCTAGCGTCCTCCTGAATTGAACATTCAGAGGATTGGACTGTAGTATTGTTGCAACGTAAGCGTCTCTTCGCTGAACAATACTATAGAGAGAAGGATATTGGATCGCCAGGGGTGTCTCCCCTAGCCATGTATCCTCCCAGAATCTTGTAGAAGTACCATTTCCAACCACAAATTTTGTCCTGTTGAAAAAGACTGATTTCACTCTCATCAGTCCCTTCCAAAAAGGCGAATCAGTCGGTTTTATCGTCACCTGGGACAAGGTTTTGGACTGGAGGTACTTATTACGAAGAATCTGAGCCCAAGTGGCATCCGCCTGTACAGATAACTTATACAGCCACTTGCTGAGAAGACATCTGTTCTTCACCTCTAAATTTTCAAGGCCCAGCCCCCCTTGATCTTTCGGCCTACAAATGATATCCCACTTAGCGAGTCTGTACTTACGTTTTAAATCATCACTCTGCCAGAAGAAGCGTGATCGATAGAAATCTAGCCTTTTCCATACTCCAACTAGTACTTCAAAAAAGGACAAGAGAAACATAGGCATACTTGTGAGAACCGAATTGATCACAATCAATCATCCTCCGTATGACATAAGCTTACCCTTCCAGCAGCTCAGTTTTTTTTTCAAATCGATCTCCAATGCACTTCCACTCCTTATTGGAAAGCTTGCGATGATGGATTGGTATACCCAAATATGTGAAGGGTAAAGACCCCAAATCGCACCCGAACAATTCCTTGTAAGCTTGTTGTTCATCTTTAGCTCTTCCAAAGCAGGACAATTCACTTTTATGGAAGTTAATCTTTAACCCCGATAATTGTTCGAACAAGCACAACACCAGCTTCATGTTTCTAGCTTTAGCCAAATCATGCTCCATGAAGATGATAGTATCATCAGCGTATTGTAGGATAGACACTCATTCGTCCACTAAATGCGGAACGAGGCCACCAACCTGGCCATCATCCTTAGCCCTGCCTATTAGGATTGTCAACATGTCAACAACTATGTTGAACAGAATCAGAGACATCGGATCTCCTTGTCTCAAACCCTTGTGTGTCTGTAAATAATGACCTATGTCATCAATTACCCTGATTCCCACACTCCCTTTTTGCATGAATGATTCTACCTGGTCCCTCCAGACCTGGTCGAAACCTTTCATACGCAAGGCCTGTTGTAGAAATGGCCATTTTACCTTGTCGTACACTTTCTCAAAATCCACTTTGAAAACCACCCCATCGAGTTTTTTTCGTGTGGATTTCATGGAGCGTTTCATGTAAGACCACAACCCCTTCTAGGATGTTTCTATCCGGCATGAAAGCAGTTTGAGATGGCTGCACCATAAAATGAGAAATCTGCGTGAGCCTATTAGTCCCAACTTTGGTGAAGATATTAAAGCTAACATTAAGCAGGAAGATTGGCCTAAATTGCTCAATCCTCACGGTCGCAGTTTTCTTAGGAAGCAAAGTAATCGTTCCGAAGTTCAAGTGAAACAACTGCCACTGCCCCAAGAAAAGATCCTGGAACATCGGGAGCAAGTCCCCCTTAATGATGTGCCAGCACTTCTTATAGAACTCCACCAGAAAACCATCCGGGCATGGAGCTTTATTATTTTTCATTTGTGAGATTGCTTCAAACACCTCTTTCTCCAAAAATGGGCGGTCAAAATATCGTTCTCATCCGCAGCTAGTTGAGGAACATCCTCAACCTTGGACTCATCCAATGATACGAAATTATCCTCGGGAGGCCCAAACAGCTGCTTATAATAATTGGTGATATAAACTTTTAGGTTCTCCTATCCTAAGATCGTCCCATCATCTTGCTCAAGCTGAAAGATTCTCTTCTTTCGATGCTTGCCATTCGCAATCATATGGAAGAATTGTGTGTTATCATCCCCTTGGACGATTTTTCGCACTTTAGCTCGCAGTGCCCACTTCAATTCCTCCTCATGCAGCAGTTCTTTCAGTCTTAATTCCGCCTCCACTTTAGTTTCCAGCTCTCCGGTATCTAAAATGAAGGACTCGACTTTTAATTCTAGGGATTGAATAAGTAAGATGAGCCTTTCCTTCTCAGCCTTATATATCCCACTCAGGTGTTTGGCCCAACCCCGTAAGAACTGCCTTAAATGCCTAATCTTATTTTGCCTTAAACTTTTGTGGAATAAACTTTGGAACCAAGGTTTGATCTTCAATGCTAGATGACCATATGAAGACCGGACTAATATGCCTTTAGGGCAACTCAAAAACATATGCCTTTACAACGTGTTTACCCTGTAAGCGGATGCCTTTCTTCACATTTTTTGCATGAAGGTTCAAGTTGTACATGCACGAGACTTTGTGTTTGCATATGTTTAATTTGCTGCCACTTAATCTGCTATTTTGGATAATATGCAAAACAATAAAAACTGAATCACACAACTCTGACTAAAATGACAATTCAAGATTTGTAAGTTTGTACAGTTTTAGATTCTGGGTATAAGTTCAGAAGGAGCCACTGAAAAAGGACGAAGGAAACTGCCCCGCGTCGTCCGCGTGGGCGACTAAGGAGGCCACTCGATCCATTTTTTCGGCGACCATCACTGTGCCCCTCCCCCTCGCTGCTGCCGGTCGGCACCGCCGGGCTTGCCCGCACGGCCGACGGTGGCGACGGGGTTCTATTTCCGTTGCATGTTGGGCAGCGTTTGGTGAGTTGCTGGTAGCGGCTAGACGCCATGAAGGAGGGAAGTTGCAGCGGTAGCCGCAGTTCATGGATGTGGGCGGCACCCTCGTGCGGACTACATGGATGTGTTTCTTCCCTAGGCGATGGCCTCATTGAAGGCGGGACCTGCAGCAGCCATGATTCAACCTGGAGATCGCGCTCATGACAAGGCCACTACTCCTGAGTACCTCTTTGACACCGGGCATATCATGCAGCTTGTGGAGGTGATGGCCAAGCAGTGGTTCCCGCGCCTGGCGTCCTCCGCTTGGACTCGTGCTCAAGATCAGGCGGCATCGGCCTTACGAAGGTCGCCCAAGGGACTTCGACTTTCTAATCCAGCGCCAACGTCGGCCTTGACGAGTTAGTTCAGTCCAGATCTGCAATCAGAGGTGCAGAGTTGTCCATGGTTCCCTTGTGGGCTGGCAGTGTGCGTTGGATGGCTCACAGTCTGCATCGCTACATGCTATGCATGACGGCGGCCATGTCCTTCCCTCAATATGATATATGCTACCATAAGCGAGCACGACGGAGTTACTGGCAGCACATGGTGGTGTTGTCTGATATAGATCAACCATCGGTTACCGCTTGTATGGACGGTGCGAGGCCTCCAAAGCATCCCAAACTGAGGATTTTGGTGGTGTCGATGTCCTTACTCCCTGTCAAAGACTTCGCCATGTTGTGGTAAGTGGCTCTTGCCGCATCTTGTTAGCCCACTTGTGCAGGCATGGCCTTTGCTGGCGTCAGGACCTTGCGAGTATGCAGCTGTCGGGATGAGGCAAGTGGAGGAGACAACACAAGATGACTTTGAATGGGTGGTGCTTCTTGAGTACCTGGTCTCGGGCTCCGGGGTGAAAACCATAGGTCATACCCTAGTTGGTTTACCTGGCAATGGCGGCATTCTTTATGTCGTTGCCTTTATGAAGGCATTGCTTTAAGTTTGCTTGGACTTGATCTTCGGGGTGAAAACCCATGATCTGGCCTTTGGTGGTTGGATCCGGCGATGGTGGCGCTTGCGCGTCGTTCCCTTCCTGGAGGCATCACTTTTGAAGAACATTTGTTGTAGTACTTGTGTTGTCAAGATATGGTTGGTGCTGATGGTCACTATTGTATATCCCCAATCGTTGTTTTCTTTGCTTCATTTTTTTCCTACGCCTAGACATAGCTTTGGTCTTGTATGACTTTGCTTTTTGTTGGCGTGATCATGTGTGTTGGTTGTGTGCATCCTAATTATGCAGAGGTCGGGTGTATGCTCATTATGATTGGATCCCTCGATGCTACATTATCAGTTAATTAAAGGCACCCTTTATCAGAAAAAGGAGTCGTTTTGACCAACTCCACCATGGTGTGGATGTGATCATGTAACTGAACATTAGTTTGTACTAATGTTTTGACAGACTAAATGCAAAGCCAACTGTGAAGCGAAGAATAGAAGCTTCTAACCAATCGATTATCTCTTGCACCAACCAATCGATTATGGAACTATAACCTCGTTTATAATTGTTGAATGTGATATATTTGTACTTATCTCCGATTGATCCTCGTATGATCTCTAGCCTTGTATAGATTAACTAGTAGAGATATTGTATGGTTGGTTGGCTTATCACGCAAGACATCACATGTATATATTGTAATAGACTCCGATGAATACAATTGAGTTGCAATCTATAGTCTTCTACATGGTATCAGTTTCCCAATGATCTCCATCGCTTTTGCCCTAGGCTGCTGTCGCGCCCTCAATCAATCGTCGCCTCCTTTTCTTCCTGCCGCCGACGCTGCTTCCTTCTAATCTGCCACCGCCGTTGCTGCATCCTGATGTCTACTACGCAACCTTCTTCTTTGTAGACTCGTGTTGGGCCTCCAAGCGCAGAGTTTTGTAGGACAGTAACAAATTTCCCTCAAGTGGATGACCTAAGGTTTATCAATCCGTGGGAGGCGTAGGATGAAGATGGTCGCTCACAAACAACCCTGCAACCAAACAACAAAGAGTCTCTTGTGTCCCCAACACACCCAATACAACGGTAAATTGTACAGGTGCACTAGTTCGGCGAAGAGATGGTGATACAAGTGTAATATGGATAGTAGATATAGGTTTTTGTAATCTGAAAATATAAAAACAACAAGGTAACTAGTAACAAAAGTGAGCAAAAACGGTATTGCAATGCTTGGAAACAAGACCTAGGGTTCATACTTTCACTAGTGCAAGTCCTCTCAACAATGATAATTGGATCATATAACAATCCCTCAATGTGCAACGAAGAATCACTCCAAAGTTCCTATCGCGGAGAACATAAGATGAAATTGCTTGTAGGGTACGAAACCACCTCAAAGTTATTCTTTCCGATCAATCCATTGAGCTATTCCTATAAGTGTCACAAATAGCCCTAGAGTTTGTAGTAAAATAACACCATATGACACACATCAATCAACCCTAATGTCACCTAGCCACTCCAATGTCACCACAAGTATCCGTGGATCAATTATACGATATGCATCACACAATCTCAGATTCATAATATTCAATCCAACACAAAGAACTTCAAGAGTATTCCAAGATTTCTATCGGAGAAAGGAATATCAAAACACGTACCAACCCCTATGCATAGATTACCTCAGTGTCACCACGGGAATCCGCAAGTTGATAGCCAAAACATACATCAAGTGGGTCAACGGAACATCCCATTATCACCACGGATATCCCATCGCAAGACATACTAAAAGTGCAACTATCCCTAGGTGGTTTTGGTAATTCATAACAACATATAGCTCATTGAGCTAATGCTATTCCAAGACAAATATTTCAGGAAAGCTCAATGAATGGCATGGCATGGATGATGAAAGTGGATCCCTCAAAATATTAAGGACAAAGGATTGGCTCAAGCTCAAAAGCTCAAGACTCTACATTTTACATTTTAGTGATCCAAGATCACATTGAGTCTATAGGAAAAGCCAATACTATCAAGGAGGGATGAGGTGTTGCTTAATGAGCCTCTTGCTTCAAGTGCTTAGTGATATGCTCCAAAAACCCTCAACTACTTTCTCACATCCACATATGACCTAAACCCAAAGTCAAAATCAGTTCCACCGATTCTTTCTATCCGGCGCCACCGAGTTCAAATGTCATAGCCACTGCCACAAACCCTAGGCAAATCGGTCTCACCGATAGGGATCTTGGTCTCACCGAGATGGGATTGTAATCTCTCTGTTTCCCTTCGTAATGTTTCGGTCTAACCGAAGTGAGCGATCGGTCCCACCGAGATTGCAATGTAAACTCTCTGTTTCCCTTCCGTAACATTTCGGTCTCACCGAAAAGAGCGAATAGGTCCCACCGAGTTTACCTGACCAACTCTCTGGTTAGCTAATTACCAAAATCGGTCTCACCGAGTTTGTGTAATCGGTCTCACCGAGATTATGTTATGCCCTAACCCTAACCATATCGGTCATACCGAGTTGCATGTCGGTCCCACCGAAAATCCTAACGGTCACTAGATTTGCTAAATCGGTCCGACCGAGTTTGTTGATTCGGTCCCACCGAGTTTGGTAAATTGTGTGTAACGGTTAGATTTTGTGTGGAGGCTATATATATCCCTCCACCTCTTCATTCGTGGAGAGAGCCATCAGAACAAACCTACACTTCCAACTTACCAGTTCTGAGAGAGAACCACCTACTCATGTGTTGAGGCCAAGATATTCCATTCCTACCATATGAATCTTGATCTCTAGCCTTCCCCAAGTTGCTTTCCACTCAAATCTTCTTTCCACCAGATCCAAATCCTATGAGAGAGAGTTGAGTGTTGGGGAGACTATCATTTGAAGCACAAGAGCAAGGAGTTCATCATCAACGCACCATTTGTTACTTCTTGGAGAGTGGTGTCTCCTAGATTGGCTAGGTGTCACTTGGGAGCCTCTAACAAGATTGTGGAGTTGAACCAAGGAGTTTGTAAGGGAAAGGAGATTGCCTACTTCGTGAAGATCTACCGCTAGTGAGGCAAGTCCTTCGTGGGCGACGGCCATGGTGGGATAGACAAGGTTGCTTCTTCGTGGACCCTTCGTGGGTGGAGCCCGCCGTGGACTTGCGCAACCGTTAGCCTTCGTGGGTTGAAGTCTCCATCAACGTGGATGTATGATAGCACCACCTATCGGAACCACGACAAAAACATCCGTGTCTCCAATTGCGTTTGAATCCTCCAAACCCTTCCCTTTACATTCTTGCAAGTTGCATGCTTTAAATTCCGCTGCTCATATACTCTTTGCATGCTTGCTTGAATTGTGTGAAGATTGCTTGACTTGTGCAAAGATAGCTAAAATCTTCCAAAGTCTAAAATTGGGAAAAGGTTAAGTTTTTAATTGGTCAAGTAGTCTAATCACCCCCCCCTCTAGACATACTTCAAGGTCCTATAAGTGGTATCAGAGCTTTGGTCTCCATTTGCTTTGATTTCCATAGCTTTTGGTGGTCATAGCCTTGGTTTCACAACCTAGGAGAGTATGGCGTCTAGCAAGGGAAATTATCACCGTAGAGGTCCTTACTTTGATGGCACTAATTTTGCTAGTTGGAAGCATAAGATGAAAATGCATATTCTCGGACATAACCCCGCCGTTTGTGCTATTGTGTGTATTGGCTTGCAAGATGAATTCTTTGATGGGAGAGAGCCGAACCGTGAAGCTAGTGCGGATGAATTGAAGATGCTGCAATACAACGCTCAAGCTTGTGATATCCTCTTCAATGGCTTGTGCCCCGAAGAATTCAACAAAATCAGCCGTCTTGAGAATGCAAAGGAAATTTGGGATACTTTGATTGATATTCATGAAGGTACTGACTCCGTCAAGGAATCCAAGTTGGATGTGCTCCAAATTCAGCTTGACAAGTTCAAAATGAAGGATGGTGAAGGTGTCGCTGAAATGTACTCTAGGCTTGCTGTCGGTGTCAAAACCGGCGGATCTCGGGTAGGGGGTCCCGAACTGTGCATCTAGGTGGATGGTAATAGGAGACAAGGGACACGATGTTTTTACCCAGGTTCGGGCCCCCTCGATGGAGGTAAAACCCTACTCCTGCTTGATTGATATTGATGATATGGGTAGTACAAGAGTAGATCTACCACGAGATCAGAGAGGCTAAACCCTAGAAGCTAGCCTATGGTATGATTGTTGTTCGTCCTACGGACTAAAACCCTCCGGTTTATATAGGCACCAAAGAGGGTTAGGGTTACACAGAGTCGGTTACAATGGTAGGAGATCTACATATCCGTATCACCAAGCTTGCCTTCCATGCCAAGGAAAGTCCCATCAGGACACGGGACGAAGTCTTCAATCTTGTATCTTCATAGTCCAGGAGTCCGGCCGAAGATGATAGTTCGGCTATCCGGACACCCCCTAGTCCAGGACTCCCTCAGTAGCCCCTGAACCAGGCTTCAATGACGACGAGTCCGGCGCGCATATTGTCTTCGGCATTGCAAGGCGGGTTCCTCCTCCGAATACTCCATAGAAGGTTTTGAACACAAGGATAGTGTCCGGCTCTGCAAAATAAGTTCCACATATCACCGTAGAGAGAATAATATTTACACAAGTTCAATCTGCTGAAGTTTTTCATGGCGTGACATCACACCACAGCCAAGCCTTTATTCGAATCATTTTTACTATCCCACCTCAGCGCGTTTAGCTAGGCGGTTTCCTTGGCACGTCTTGTCAAAGCAGAGATCGTGTCCCCTTATTCCGGGATTCTCATCAATACAGGCGTGGGTAACCCATCCGCGCCATTGATTACGACGCTTGGGAGATAAGCGAGTTTTACCAGGCTGGTGGGGACGCATAGCTTCGTCCGTCCATATAAGGGGATAAGAATCCACCTTTTTACCTACGCCTTCTTCCTCCTTTGCTTATCCATTTCCGCGCACTCGAGCTCCAGCGCCCAAGTACGCACATCTCACCTCAACCTTCCCCAGCCATGTTTGGAGCGGGAGGCAAGTGGATGGCCTCCTCCGTCACGGAGGGGCACATCAAGAGGCTGCGGAAGGCCGGATACTTGTCCAGCGACATCGCGCATCGGCTCCCCGACAAGGGGCAGCTCATTCCCACCCCCGGGCCCCATGAGAGGGTGGTGTTCCTCACCCACTTCCTCCGCGGACTAGGTTTTCCACTTCACCCATTTGTCCGGGGGCTCATGTTCTACTACGGCCTGGATTTCCACGATCTGGACCCAAATTTCATCCTCAACATCTCGGCGTTCATCGTCGTGTGCGAGGCCTTCCTCTGCATCCAGCCTCACTTTGGCTTATGGCTGAAGACCTTCAATGTCAAGCCGAAGGTTGTGGGCGGCCGCCAAGCGGAGTGCGGAGGTGCCATGGTGGGCAAGATGCCCAACGTCCTATGGCCCGAAGGCTCCTTCGTGGAGACCATAAAGGGGTGGCAATCGGGGTGGTTCTACATCACCGAGCCACATGACCCTAAATGGGTAGCGGCCCCCGAATTCCGATCTGGCTTCCCTACATGGCTCACCTCTTGGAAAGAGAAGGGCCTATCATGGGGTGATTCTAAAGAGCTGACCGGACTCCAATCCTGCGTCAAAACCTTGGTGAACTAGAAGCTCAAGCTCGTCAACGTAGTCCAGGTCATGCTCATCCGCCGGATCCTCCCGTGCCAACAACGGGCCTTTAATTTTGGGAGTTTGATCTGGCACAGCACCAAACCTTGAGCAGGCTCTTCGATACTACATATGAAGATGCCTGGAAGGTGCTGTTCAAGGGCGCCGAGGCTCCCGCATCCGCTACCGAAGATCGCGGATTTAGCTTGCAGCGTCAAGCCGGCGAGGTAAGCTATTTTACCCTTTACAGGACACTTGTTTTTCATAGTTTGACTCTATGCGGGATCTAAACTCCCTTTACCTTTGACAGGCCTGGCAAAAGACGTCTGGGCAGGTTAACTGTCCGGCTCCCTTGCCAGAAGACCCAGTGGATGCCCAATTAATGGGGCTGCTGGCTCCGGCGCCTTACATGGTGCCGGAGAAGAAGGCCAAGAAGAAGGCCACGGGAACTCGAAAGAGTTCCCGGCGCCAGGTGTTGTCGGACTCATCGTCCGACGACTCCGAGGCGGACTCCTCCCGCGAAGGCGAGGAGGAGGAAGAAGAGGCCTCTCCCCGAGCGGGGGGAGAGAGGAAAAGGAAGGCCGCCCCAACGAGGGAGGCCGAAGGGTCCAAGAAGGGAAGGACCCTCCCTCCGGACTACTTCACCAAAGCCGACGACGGCGAAGAGGAGTGGCCATCGAGGACTAAGCCCCTGGCGACATCGTAAGTGTTCGGATACCAGAATAATTCATGGCGTTTTGTTTGTCGCGTAGAATCTCCTAATGCCGAATATAACCCTGCAGCCCGCCCAAGGACGGGCTCGACACTTCAACGAGCGGCTCCCTGGCTTCGTCGGACGTGAATAGCACTTCACTTCCGGCCGTCTCCTCTCCTCGCGATGCGGATGACGCCGAGGTAGGGTCCCAAAAGGGGCCCAGCCAGGAGGAGGGGGTCCCGGAGGCGCCGCAAGGCAACCTCCCGGACTAAGGGCTCGGGGGGGATCAAACCCCAAAGGGCTCTGAGTTCGGCCCTGGGCCAGACTCTGCACCGGAACCTTCAGTGGCTCCGGAGTCCGGCAGGTGGCCCCTTCGTAAGAAGGGCGAGGCTGCGACGCCGGTGACCTCCGTCCAACTGGAGGCACCGGATAATTTGCTGGAGGCGCTTAACGGCGCCTCCATCAACGAGGAGCACCGCACTATTATGAGTGTGGTGATCCAGAAAGTTTAGTCCGCCAAGAGCGGGCTGACTGAAGCCTGTGCCAGCCTTCTAACAGGCTTTGAGGTATGTATTTAAGATATGTAGAAATATTACCGCATAGACAGTAGCCCCTGATGCTCAGTTTGGTGTTCGGGAAGAAAAGCCGAACTGAGGATCTAAAAAGATATACACAGGAGTCTAACATAAGCATGTCAATATGGGAATGCAGGCTGCGCTGTTGACCTCTGTCGCACTGACTGCGGAGGTCAATGCATTGAAGCAGAGCCTCGAGCGGTCCGAGAACGAGCTCGGCCTTGCCAAGAAGCAGCTCGAGGACAAGGAGGGTAAGTAATACCTTATGGAAGTATATAAAAGATGTGGTTGCAGAAAATAACAGGAATAACGTGAGAATTGCAGGGGCCACAAACGAGGTGGCAACCCTGAAGGAAGCGGTGTCCCAGGCCGAAAGCAATGCGGCCGCAGAATGCACCGAGCGAGAGAAGCAGGAGGCGCGGGTGGCGAAGGTGCGGCAAGAGCTCCAGGCTCTCGTGGAAAAACACGAGAGTTTGGAGCATGACTCAAAGACTCGAGAGTCCGAGCTCGCCTCGGCTCTTGAGAGCGCTAGAGCCTCTAAGGCCGAAGCCCAAAAAGCCCTCCAGGAAATTGAGGCAATAAATAAGATAGCGGCGGGTAAGGCATTCTTCATGCAAAGCAAGCACGTGAAAGTGAATTACTTGTTACTTACCCAAATCCGGAGCTCTCCAGGAGCATTCGTAGATCTACCCTGCAGTGTGTCCGACGCTGCCGCATTCTACCAGGCCGAGGAGGGGAGCTCGACGGAGAAGGTGTTCTGGTCTCAGTATGCTGAGGCCGGACACCTGGTGCCCTTGAGCGACCAGCTGAAGCAGCTGGTCGAGCTCCATAAGGTGGCCGAACAGGCCATGAAGGGCCTCATAGTTCGGCTGTGGTCGAAGGAGGCCATGCCTGGGAGCTACTTCGGGCTGGTGAGGCGGCTAGTGGACGCTTGTCCGTGGATTGAAGTCGTCAAGCACTCCGTCTGTATCGAAGGTGCCCGTAGGGCCCTTGCCCGTGCTAAAGTGCACTGGGGCAAGATAGACACTGAGAAGCTTGTGACGGACGCTCCACCGCCGGGCAGGGAGTATCGCAAGCCCGAGATGTATTATGTGGGCGTCCTGAAGGGTGCCCACCTTATAGCGGATGAATGCTCCAAAGATGTAATTTTTGAGTAAACTCGCATTTGTTATCCTGTACGCTTGAAAACTTGTTCATGTGCGCTAAGCAACGCTTGTGAATTTAAAATATTATCTTCTGTGCGGCCGTTTATTAAATTTGAGAGATGGCGAGTCGTCGGCTTCTGCCCCCATGCCACGAGTGCTGGGGTGTTCGGGATAAACTTGAGCGCTCTTTTTCCCATTCTTGGGTCCTTCGAGGGAGGCGCTCAACGCAACGAACAAGGCAACCGGACTATAATGCTTGAACACTCCCACTTAGCCATAGAATTCTATAATTTTAAATTTCGGCGAAGCCCCTAGTATTCAGAAGGCCGAATTCGGGGCACTATCCACGCCTGGGTCGGACAAAGCCGACTCCTCGCTCTAAGCGGCATAAGTCTTTAGGGACTCGAAAACCTCTCAAACAACGACCGGCTCTCGCCCTATCATGACGGTCAGTTTTAGCTTTATCCACTGAGGTGCTCAACCCAGCTCAACCGGGGCACAATCGCAGTGGTTCTCCCAGCGCTACCTTAGCCGATATAACGGAATGTAAGGTACCAAAACATGGGAGCCGGGCAAACCCAACTATTGACCCAAGACATGATTCAGAGCCGATGCATATAATGCTATAAGTTCGGGGTGCCACACTTGTGAAAGTGTTCAGACTTATCACACCATATTTTGGGGTACTTAAGCCCCTGGTGTATTTGGCCGTACCAAAGCATACGGATGCAACATGTCATAAGTGAACATATATATAAAAAAAAGGAATGCAATAATAGGCAAAAGCTATCCATTGTTTATTCAAGAAAGCTGCGGTAAAAGCAGAACGATACAGATAGTGCGATAAGCAAGGGATGGGACTATTTGACATGTCCCCCTCCACAAGCGAGCTACGGGATTATATGTAAAACAAGTATACTGCTCATTATAGAGACCACCTGTACACTCAACGTAGCTTTCTGCTTCCCTGGTTGTTGCATCTTGTGTTCGGCGGTTCTACTGCCGGACAGGGCTTCTCGAGAAAGGAGTCCTAAAAGTAAGAAAAGAAAGGAAGAATGACACAATTGGGAGCCCCTGGTGCGGTTGATCTCGAGAAGCCGGACTGTGCGGTTGATCATGGCTACCCGACATTTGAATTTCTTCGTCGTCCGCATCCCAACCTTCCTGACCATAATCCGGCCAGGGCTCTCCTGATAAAGAGAGAAACTTTAGCGAATTCAGGATGTCGCCAAAGGGCGAGTGCTGAAAGATGTCCGCAGTAGTGAACTCCATGATCGGCGCCCAATTGGATTCGATTGGCAAGGGTGCGGAAGGTTCGGAGTTCGGAGAGGAGTCCGACACCTTGGAGTCACGAGCTTCGCAAAGGACAGGGTTGGTGTTCGGCTCAATCACCATAGAGATAGCAGCCCCCGAGGTGGTGTCCAGCCACCCATCCTCGATCGGCGCAGTCGGCTCCGAGCTAAGGGTCAGAGCGGACACTTGTGCGGCCTCCAGGGCACTGTCCGGCAGCAGAGCAAGATCATGCCCATCGTGACAGTGCGGCGCACTTGGCTGCGGCTCGAACCCGTCGAAGATCAAGTCTTCGCAGACATCATCCGTATAGTTCAAACTTCCAAATCTGACCTAATGGCCAGGGGCGTAGCTTTCAATCTGCTCTAGATGGCCAAGCGAATTGGCCCACAGTGCAAAGCCGACGAATACGAAGATCTGTCCGGGGAGAAAAGTCTCGCCCTGGACCGCATCGTTGTCGATGATCGAAGGAGCCATCGGGCCTAAAGATGACGACACAGAGGAACTCTCAATGAAAGCACCAATGTCGGTGTCAAAACCGGCGGATCTCGGGTAGGGGGTCCCGAACTGTGCGTCTAGGCGGATGGTAACAGGAGACAAGGGACACGATGTTTTTACCCAGGTTTGGGCCCTCTCGATGGAGGTAAAACCCTACTCCTGCTTGATTGATATTGATGATATGGGTAGTACAAGAGTAGATCTACCACGAGATCAGAGAGGCTAAACCCTAGAAGCTAGCCTATGGTATGATTATTGTTCGTCCTACGGACTAAAACCCTCCGGTTTATATAGGCACCAAAGAGGGTTAGGGTTACGCAGAGTCGGTTACAATGGTAGGAGATCTACATATCCGTATCGCCAAGCTTGCCTTCCATGCCAAGGAAAGTCCCATCCGGACACGGGACGAAGTCTTCAATCTTGTATCTTCATAGTCCAGGAGTCCGGCCGAAGATGATAGTTCAGCTATCCGGACACCCCCTAGTCCAGGACTCCCTCACTTGCTCTTATCACAAATGAGATTGCCGGCTTAGGAAGCGAAGAGATGACCGACAGATTCATCATCAAGAAGATCTTAAGAGCATTGGATGGAAAATATGATACCGTGTGCACATTGATCCAAATGATGCCAAATTACAAAGATCTCAAGCCAACGGAAGTCATTGGAAGAATTGTTGCTCATGAGATGTCACTCAAGGATAAGGAGGAACTTCGCAACAAGTCAAGTGGTGCTTACAAAGCCTCATGTGAAGCCCCCACATCATCAAGTGAGAAACAAATCTTCAATGAAGAATTGAGCTTAATGGTGAAGAACTTCAACAAATTCTACAAGAGTAGAAGCAAAGAAAGAAGCTCTAAGTCAAGGTCCTACAATGACAAAAGATCTTCTAGTCGAGAGCGCGATTGCTACAATTGTGGGAGACCCGGACACTATTCCAATGAGTGTACGGCACCCTACAAAAGAAGAGAAGATTCTCCAAAAAGAAGAAGTAGAAGAGAAGAATCACCACCAAGAGAGAGAAGGAGTAGAGATGATCATTATGAACGAAGACCCTCACGAAGAAGCAAGGATTCGGAAAGGAAGGACAAGTCATCAAAGAGCTACACAAAACAAAGACATCAAGCTCATGTTGGTGAATGGGTATCCGGCTCCGACTCCGACAATCACTCCGAGAGAAGCTATCACTCCGACTTTGAATATACTCAAGATGAAGGTGTTGCCGGTCTAGCACTTGTGTCAACCAACTCCTACGACATATTTGATTCACCAAATGAAGGAATTGGAAGATGCTTCATGGCCAAAGGTCCTAAGGTAACACACCCCGAGTATGTTGATTTTAATAGTGATGAAGATGACTTGTTAGGTGATGATGATTTACTTATTGACAACTCTAGTAATGAATACTATGATGAAACGTCAATTAATCATGCTAATCAAGATAAAACGAATGACAATGATAAGGAGAAGATTGACCTTCTAACTAAAGAACTAAACACTCTTAAGTGAGCTCATGAAACTATCTTCGAAGATCATCGAGAACTTTTAAGGGCTCATGAGAAGTTACGCTTTGAAAAGCTCAATCTTGAGCAAGAGCATGAGTTCTTAAAGGCAATCAATGACGATCTCCGTAAGAAAAGTTCTTCTTACATTGCCAAGCGTTTACTCTTATCTACTTACATGCCTCAAGTCAAGTCTAGTAACAAGAACAAGAAAGATTCTTCCTCGAGTAGTAACAATAATAATGCTAAATCCAATATTGTTGCTTCTAGTAGTTCTCTTGATTCCACTAATGATTCTCTTAGCCAAGTTAGACTTGAGCAAGAAAATAGCTTATTGAAGGGAATTATAGAGAAAGGTGTATACAAGAGCCTTGCCGGGAGTAAGCAATTCGAGGAAATTGTACGCAAGCAAGGAAGGCACCGGAAGAATCAAGGTGTTGGTTTTGAATGAAAGTTCAATGCCAATGGAGTTGAGTGGGAAGAAGATCAATACCCCAAGACGAAGTTTGTTCCTCAACAAGAGAATTATGATCCTACTTCCTTCAAGGGAACACAAGCACAAGATGATCTTCCACCACAAGACCACAAGAAAAAAGGCAAGGACAAGCTTCAAGAGGAGATTGATGCATTTGAAGAAGCACCTAAGGCCTTGGTCAAGTGGGTTCCCAAGACTACGTCAAGTTATACTTCATCAAGTACAACTACAACTCCAAGGATTCCCATCAAGATGATGTGGATCCCGAAGAATAAGAACTAGAGTGTTCTTGAGGGTGACTCCGCCAACATTCTTCACTCATATCATTATAGCAAGGACAAGTGCGATCAACTTCCATATCTTGCACTAGTTCAAGGAGTTACAAACCCTCATGTTGGTAAGGCAAGGGACAAGGTAACCTAATGTTTTCATGGACATCATTTGTGTGTGCATCACTCTATGTCTATGGATATTCTTGTTTGTTCCTTGTGGGACTAACCCATGTAGGTATTGAAAGTGCAACTCACTCCAAAGGATTGCTCCAAAGGATCTACATCAACATTGAGCATCCACATCTTCAACACCTACATGAAGTCATCATCGACAAAACCCAAGGTTAGTTCATCCCTCTAAGGGGGGATCTCACATCTAGGGGGAGCTTAACTCTAATAATTTAGTCAAAGCAACTCTAATGATGTGAACACATCAATGCATTATGTAAAAGTGGTAACCCCACTTGAGCTTAAATGATGAGTATGACCTATGATCAAATGTTCTCATTTGACTCCTAAGTCAATATACTCATATATAGATGACCTAGTCATCGCCAATTGTTTGATAGATGCTAGAATTGGTTGTGCATGCTTTGCCACATATTTCATTTGCCATTTTATTGTGTGAGCATGCTGGTTGCATATTTTACTCATTCGAGGACATCCACTTGTTGTTTTGATTGATTGGTTTCTTTTTCTTTGGCCAAGTGGATGGACAAGAATGCCTAAGAACCTTCTCTAGCTATCTATGCTTTTGTCGTCTCAAACTCTATTCATGCTACATCACAAAATTTGATCAAGTCAGAATCGAACCACTCTGTGTGAGGAGCACTTGGAGTCCTCGATTCGTCATAGACTTAAACTTCCAAAACTTCTTTGTGCTTTTTGGTCTGATCGATTCTTCCATTTCGGTCATACCGAGATCACTAAGTCGATCTAGGTTTTCAATCTCGGTGCAACCAATTTGAACTTTTCAATCACATCGAGTTGCTGTAACTGTCAACAGTTATGCATCTCGGTGCCACCGAGTCGTTCCACTCGGTCACACCGACAGTGTCAGGCTATATATTCACACGGGCAAAATTTTGGAAAACTTTCTCCAAACCTCTTCGCCCGCGCATAGCTCACTCTGCCTTCTAGGTCTCCGGATCGTCAACTTTGTCGCCAGCCGCCTCCTGTCGCTGGTCTCCACTGCCGTCAACGGATTTCATCTCCACCATTGCCGCCGTGGCGAGTTCATCACCGAACTAGGGTATGAACTCGATCACAGTGTTATCCTCGTCTGATTCTCAGCACATTGTGTTCATTATGATTGTTGCCATGATTGAAACACCTCTATCTAGTCAAAACAATCCTTAGAATAGATGCGATTTGAAAATTTAGGGTCAGGTTTCCGCCAAAACCATCTCGGACCCACCGAGTTGAAAAACTCGGTCCCACCGATTTGGCTAATGCCATTGCACCAGTAACTCTCGGTCTGACCGAGAATTGCTAATCGGTGTGACCGATTTTAGAACTTTGTGAAACCCTAGCAGTCTCGGTGCCACCGAACTGTGACTCGGTCTGACCGAGATCACTAGTTTAGGTTCCAAAACTGCTTCGGTATCACCGAGTTTGAAAATCGGTTGACACGAAATGCTTTCTGTGGAAAACTAAAACTAAGTTTTTGAATCATTCTTTTGCAAAAATCTCTGCATTTTGTGATGCTCATCCACTCTATCTCATCTATAACTACTAATAGGGTCAGCAGTGAGTGTATTCAACATGTCAGACCAAAGTGACAGCCAGAACAGGGAAGAAGAGCAGATTCACATGAGTGAGGGCACTAGTCCCTCTAGTTCCTCAGATGATGGCAGCAGAAGCACTCCCAGCAATTTGCCTAAAGCAGCCACAAGAGCCAGAAGGAAGAGAACCTCAGACTCTGAGGATGAGGATTATGTGGCAGCTAAAGATGAGGCCACTTCCAAGAAGAAGGTGGTCAAGAAAGAATATGGTTTAGCTGCAGCCACTAAGCCAGTAGTGCAGAAGAAGGCACCTGCAAGAAGGGTTCCCACTTCCAAACCCAGGAAGGTTGCCACTGGAGAAACCATGAAGTTTACTATTGAGTCAGAAGATGAAGCTGCTGGTCAAGACAAAAAGAAAAAGAGAGTCAGAACCACTACTGCCAAAGTTCTTGGCAATCCCTCTATGAGGAGAGACTCTGAGGAGGAGGAAGAAGAGGTTGCTGCACCAGCACCCAAGGCACAAAAGCTGATGGGTGATGCTATAAGGTCAGGGGCTGCAACATCAAAGCCCAAAGAAGCACCCAAAGCTGCCTCCAAGCCCAAGAACGCACCAAAGAGGAATACCAGGAGTATACCAGCTGCTGAGAAGAACAAGGCCCCAGTGCCTGAAGTTGCTGCTGAGGATGATGAAGGACAAGTCCTGAGGAAGCTCAAACCCAAGATTCCAGACCACAATGATGCTCATCCTGTGGCTGAGAACATGAAAATCAGGAGAGATTCAGGGTTGAGGCTATGGAGAGAGTCAGATCCATATGCCACTAGGAGAAGGACTGCTGTTGATTATAGGTTCCACACAAAGGAACAGCAGGATTTCTATGAGACAATCTTGTTGGACAAGAAGCCTATAGTGTGTGATATGAGGTGGGTCGACTGGACCTACATGAAGGAGAATGAAGAACACTATCCTAGAGTATATGACAGCTTCAGTGCGTGTGGAGTTGCAGACTTTGTTGGGCAGAAGCTCACAAACTGGAATGATGAGCTCATTATGCAATTCTACTCAACAACACATTTCTATCCAGATGGTAGGATAGTTTGGATGTCTGAAGGTAAGAGATACCAATCAACTATTGAGGAATGGGCCAATTTGATCAATGCCCCAAAGGAGAGTGAAGATGACTTGGACGTTTATGCCAAGAAAAAGATGGATCACAATTCTATGTCACATATGTACAAGGAGATCCCAGACAAAGCTCTTGAGACTTTCAAGTTTGGGTCAGTCCATTTTCTTCTGTCAGGGCTACCAACGATCAACTGGATCCTAAGGCACACTCTTTTGCCCAAGTCAGGTGACCACAACATGATCAGAGGGCATGCAATTAATTTGCTACACATATTTGATGTGCCACAGAAATTCAAGGTCATGAGCCTCATGGTTGAGACTATCAAGAGGACAGCAGCAGACCAAAAGAGAAGTTGTGGATATGCCCCACAAATTCAGGAGTTGATTAACTCAAAGATGGGCATAGGAAAATATCTGTTGGATAAGGAACACTTTGTTCTCTATCCATACTTTGAGGACAATCAAGTTGTGATGAATGATAATGAACCATCATTAGTACAAGCTCAAGAGAAGAAGGAGAAAGCAAAGAAAGAGAAGGCTGCCAAGATGCCAACTCAAGAGGAGGCATCTGAATACTTTTTGAAGAACAAGCAGGAGCAGCTTGGTTACTTGATAGCATCAACTCTGAGGATTGAGAAGGGGTTGGCCACCCTAACTCAAAACCAGGAGAGTCTGGAAAGAATCATGGAACAAAAATTCTATGATTTAGATGTCAAAGTAACTGAGATTCAGTCAGTTGTGGAGCAGCTACAGGATGACATGCAGGAGAGGAAGGGTAGGACAACTACTAATGCATTTGCCAGAGTGCCTCGAGCTCAGAGATCAGCTGCAGAGCCAGTAACAGACATCAGAGTTACTTCATCTGCACCAGCTACAGCTCCAGTGCAACCAACTCCAGCACCAACTCCTTCAGCTCCATCCACATCAACTGAAGTCTTCGTCCAAGGAGCCATCTCTACGCCACCAACTGAAGACCAAGCCTGAGAGACGATATAGTACTATGCATTTGCTAGGAACTTTTTGGTAACTTGTTGCCAAAGGGGGAGAAAAATGTATAGATCATAGGCTTCGAGAGAGAGAGTTTGCTTTTGTTCACTCTGGTCTTCTTGGTTGAACTTTGTTTGCTTTTGATTGCTTGAGATACAATGCTATTATCTATGAGACATTGATGATCATGTGTTTGATCATAAGCTACACTTATGCTTGTTAAATGATATTATCTTACTTATCCTTAAATGATCATTCACTTTGCTTGGTGATGAGTGCATGCATTCAATCTTTATTATTTTGAGCGCTCCACCAAGATGTATGTCACATGGAAGAGTAACCCATGAGCCTAATTCCTTGTGCATTTGCAGTCCAAAGCAAATCTTAAACTATGCACAAATTTAGGGGGAGCTCTTGCTTATCACATACTTCTCAAAGCGACGATGTTTTTCAGTCTTATTATCATTTGTCGAAGCTTTGATCTATATGTTGTCATCAATTACCAAAAAGGGGGAGATTGAAAGTGCAACTATCCCTAGGTGGTTTTGGTAATTCATAACAACATATAGCTCATTGAGCTAATGCTATTCCAAGACAAATATTTCAGGAAAGCTCAATGAATGGCATGGCATGGATGATGAAAGTGGATCCCTCCAAATATTAAGGACAAAGGATTGGCTCAAGCTCAAAAGCTCAAGACTCTACATTTTACATTTTAGTGATCCAAGATCACATTGAGTCTATAGGAAAAGCCAATATTATCAAGGAGGGATGAGGTGTTGCTTAATGAGCCTCTTGCTTCAAGTGCTTAGTGATATGCTCCAAAAACCATCAACTACTTTCTCACATCCACATATGACCTAAACCCAAAGTCAAAATTGGTCCCACCGATTCTTTCTATCCGGCTCCACCGAGTTCAAATGTCATAGCCACTGCCACAAACCCTAGGCAAATCAGTCTCACCGATAGGGATCTCGGTCTCACCGAGATGGGATTGTAATCTCTCTGCTTCCCTTCGTAACGTTTCGGTCTAACCGAAGTGAGCGATCGGTACCACCGAGATTGCAATGTAAACTCTCTGTTTCCCTTCCGTAACATTTCGGTCTCACCGAAAAGGGCGAATCGGTCCCACCGAGTTTACCTGACCAACTCTCTGGTTAGCTAATTACCAAAATCGGTCTCACCGAGTTTGTGTAATCGGTCTCACCGAGATTACATTATGCCCTAACCCTAACCATATCAGTCATACCAAGTTGCATGTCGGTCCCACCAAAAATCCTAACGGTCACTAGATTTGCTAAATCGGTCCGACCGAGTTTGTTGATTCGGTCCCACCGAGTTTGGTAAATTGTGTGTAACGGTTGGATTTTGTGTGGAGGCTATATATACCCCTACACCTCCTCTTCATTCGTGGAGAGAGCCATCAGAACAAACCTACACTTCCAACTTACTAGTTCTGAGAGAGAACCACCTACTCATGTGTTGAGGACAAGATATTCCATTCCTACCATATGAATCTTGATCTCTAGCCTTCCCCAAGTTGCTTTCCACTCAAATCTTCTTTCCACCAGATCCAAATCCTATGAGAGAGAGTTGAGTGTTGGGGAGACTATCATTTGAAGCACAAGAGCAAGGAGTTCATCATCAACACACCATTTGTTACTTCTTGGAGAGTGGTGTCTCCTAGATTGGCTAGGTGTCACTTGGGAGCCTTCGACAAGATTATGGAGTTGAACCAAGGAGTTTGTAAGGGCAAGGAGATCGCCTACTTCATGAAGATCTACCGCTAGTGAGGCAAGTCCTTCGTGGGCGACGGCCATGGTGGGATAGACAAGGTTGCTTATTCGTGGACCCTTCGTGGGTGGAGCCCTCCATGGACTCGCGCAACCGTTAGCCTTCGTGGCTTGAAGTCTCCATCAACGTGGATGTACGATAGCACCACCTATCGGAACCACGACAAAAACATCCGTGTCTCCAATTGCGTTTGAATCCTCCAAACCCTTCCCTTTACATTCTTGCAAGTTGCATGCTTTAAATTCCGCTGCTCATATACTCTTTGCATGCTTGCTTGAATTGTGTGAAGATTGCTTGACTGGTGCAAAGATAGCTAAAATCTGCCAAAGTCTAAAATTGGGAAAAGGTTAAGTTTTTAATTGGTCAAGTAGTCTAATCACCCCCCCTCTAGACATACTTCAAGGTCCTACACATACATCAAGTGCTCTCACATCCAAAGATTCAATCCGACATAACAAAACCTCAAAGGAAAAGACTCAATTCATCACAAGGTAGAGAGGGGGAGAAACACCATATGATTCAACTATAGTAACAAAGCTTGCCGTACATCAAGATCGTGCCAAATCAAGAACACAAGAGAGAGATCAAACACATAGCTACTGGTACATACCCTCAGCCCCGAGGGTGAACTACTCCTTCTTCGTCATGGAGAGCACCGGGATGATGAAGATGGCCACCGGTGATGGTTTCCCCCTTCGGTAGGGTGCCGGAATGAGCTCCCGATTGTTTTTTTGTGGCTACGGAGGCTTGCAACAGCGGAACTCCCAATCTAGGTTTCTTTCTGGGTTTTTCTCTATTTATAAGAATTTTTGGCGTCGGGGACAAGTCAGGGGGTCCACGAGGCGATGACAAGGTAGGGGGCGCGCCCTGGGGGTGGGTGCGCCATGCACCCTTGTGGTTCGTGGCTCCTCTGGTACATCTCTGATACTTCGTGGGCTTCTTCTGGTCCATAAAAAATCTTTGTAAAGTTTCAGCTCGTTTGAACTCCGTTTGATATTCCTTTTCTATAAAACTCAAAAACAAGGAAAAAGCATAAACTGGCACTAGGCTCTAGGTTAATAGGTTAGTCATTAAAATAATATAAAATAGCATATTAATGCATATAAAACACCCAAAACAGATAATACTTCAAGCATACTAATAAAGCAATCATGTCTTCTCAAAATAACATGGCCAATGCAAGCTATCCCTACAAAATCATATAGTATGGATATGCTCCATCTTCATCACACAAAATATTAAAATCATGCACAACCCCGATGACAAGCTAAGCAATTGTATCATACTTTTGATATTCTTGAACCTTTTCAAATTTCACGCAATACATGAGCGTGAGCCGTGGACATAGCACTATAGGTGGAATATAATATGGTGGTTGTGGAGAAGACAAAAAGAAGGAGATAGTCTCACATCAACTAGGCATATCAATAGGCCATGGAGATGCCCATCAATAGATATCAATGTGAGTGAGTAGGGATTGCCATGCAACGGATGCACTAGAGCTATAAGTTCACGGGCGGAGCCAGGAATTGGACATAGGGGGGTGAGTTGAAAACTGAAAATTTCGCACCCCGCAAAGCGTTGTGGTTTGTAAACAAACCTCTTTTTGTTAACCATCGTAAATAGCCATCTGTAACAATTATCTATATGTACAAAATCTAATACTTAGCTTGTAAAATATTGCCCAGAAGATGATACCATACAACTAAGAAATTTAATTATGTACAACAATATTTTCTAAAAGGTTCAAAGAAACGTTTAATTAGTAGATTGATCTGTTATCTTATTTGCTAGAATAGTTAGCTGCCATGTCGTGATCCATAAGAGGTACTAGCAGTAAGGAGAGTGTATGTTGGTGTACCTTTGAAACCGATCCCTAGACCATGCATAAATGCTTTGATTGACTTAATAACGAGGCTCCATATCTGAATCAACAGATTGACTAACACCATCGAAGCAACCTGTGTCCACATAGTGATCTGAGTAGTTTGCTAGCTGCCGGCGGCGGGCTGGGGCAGTGCTCTGCGGTTGGAAGCGAGGCGGCTGGAGCAGCAAGCCACGAGCGGCGGCACGAACCCTAGATGACAACCGATGGTCCTCCCAAATTACTGAAAGAGCAAACGTGCATGTAGGCTTCCAGCCTTTCACAACCAATGGTCAAAGTGGGCTGGGCTTCGGTTTGTGTACTACACGGATTAGTATCAATTATGGGCTGACTTAATAATTAAGTTACCATTAGCTCTGGCCAATTAGTAGATGTATTAGCATAATACTACTAGTATGCCGCGTGGAACGTTGAGGGGGGCCGATCGTTGGGGGGGATCTAGCCCCTGCGCGCCCCTGTCTCCGCCCCTGTATAAGTTTATGAAAGCTCAAAAAGAAACTAAGTGGGTGTGCATCCAACTTGCTTGCTCATGAAGACCTAGGGCAATTTGAGGAAGCCCATCATTGGAATATACAAGCCAAGTTCTATAATGAAAAATTCCCACTAGTATATGACATCATAGGAGAATATCTATCATGAAGATCATGGTGCTACTTTGAAGCACAAGTGTGGAAAAAGGATAGTAACATTGCCCCATCTCTCTTTTCTCTCATTATTTTTTGTTTGGCTTCTTTGGCCTCTTTTATTTTTCCTCACATGGGTCAATGCTTTAATAATGAAGATCATCATACTTTTATTTACTTACAACTCAAGAAATACAACTCGATACTTAGAACAAAATATGACTCTATATGAATGCCTCCGATGGTGTACCGGGATGTGAATGACTCAAGAGTGCATGTATAAAAACTATGAGTGGTGGCTTTGCCACAAATACTATGTCAACCACATGATCATGCAAGGCAATATGACAATGATGAAGCGTGTCATAGTAAAATGGAATAGTGAAAGTTGCATGGCAATATATCTCGGAATGGCTATGGAAATGCCATAATAGGTAGGTATGGTGGCTGTTTTGAGGAAGGTATATGGTGGGTGTGTGGTACCGACAAAAGTTGTGCGACACTAGAGAGACTAGCAATGGTGGAAGGGGGACATTGCGTATAATCCATGGACTCAACATTAGTCATAAAGAACTCACATACTTATTGCAAAAGTCTATTAGCTATCAAAACAAAGTACTACGCGCATGCTCCTAGGGGGATAGATTGTTAGGAAAAGACCATCGCTCGTCCCTGATCGCCATTCATAAGGAAGACAATCATTAAATAAATCATGCTCCAACTTCATTACATAAGGGTTCATCATATGTGCAGGCTATGGGAATCACAAACCTCAACACAAGTATTTCTACAATCCACAATTACTCACTAGCATGAATCTAATATCACCATCCTCATATCTCAAAACAATCATAAGGAATCAAATTTCTCATAGTATTCAATGCACTTTATATGAAAGATTTTATTATATCCCTCTTGGATGCCCATCATATTATGACTAAATTCATAACCTAAGCAAATTACCGTGTTGTTTAGAGAGACTCTCAAAATAATATAAGTGAAGCATGAGAGTTCATCAATTTCTTCAAAATAAAACCCACCGCCGTGCTCTCAAAAGATATAAGTGAAGCACTCACTAGAGCAAATGACAAACTACTCCAAAAGATATATGTGAAGATCAATGAGTAGTCGAATAATTATGTAACTATGTGAAGACTCTCTAACATTTAAGAATTTCAGACCTTGGGATATTATTCAAACAACAAGCAAAACAAAATAAAATAAAATGATACTCCAAGCAAAACACATATCACGTGGTGAATAAAAATATAGCTCCAAGTAAGGTTACCGATGAACAAAGACGAAAGAGGGGATGCCATCCGGGGCATCCCCATGCTTAGATGCTTGGTTGTCCTTTAATGTTACCTTTGGGTGCCTTGGGCATCCCCAAGCTTAGGCTCTTGCCACTCCTTATTCCGTAGTCCATCGAAACTTCATCCAAAACTTGAAAACTGCACAACACAAAACTCAACAGAAAACTCGTAAGCTCCGTTAGTATAACAAAGCAAAACACAAATTAGATACTATTGTGAACTCATTCTAAATTAATATTGGTGTTGTATCTACTGTATTTCAACTTATTCATGGTTCATACTCTCCAACACTACTTATAGATTCATCAAAATAAGCAAACAACACAATGAAAACAGAATCTGTCAAAAACAGAACACGTAATCTAGAAACTTCGTATACTTATGTAACTCCAAAAATTCTGAAAAATTAGGAAAACATAGGAAATTTGTATATCAATCATGTGTCAAAAATTCAAATCAAAATCACGTTCCAGTGAATTTTAAATATTCCTGGACTAAGAGCAAAAGTTTCTGTTTTTGCACAGAATCAAGTCAACCATCATCCACACTATCCCAAAGGCTTTACTAGGCACTTTATTGAAAATAAGCTATAAAACATGATTACTACAGTAACTTAAACATGTGAACACACAAAAACAGTAGGTATAAGTGTTGGGTTGTCTCCCAACAAGCGCTTTTCTTTAATGCCCTTTTAGCTAGGCATGATGATTTCAATGATGCTCACATAAAAGATAAGAATTGAAACACAATGGGAGCATCATGAAGCATATGAATAACACATTTAAGTCTAACCCACTTCCTATGCATAAGGATTTTGTGAGCAAACAATTTATGGGAACAAGATTCAATTAGCATAGGAAGGTAAAACAACAAAACTTTAAGATTTTCAACACATCGAGAGGAAACTTGATATAATCGCAATATGTAAAATCATATGCTCACCTCTCATAGTATTTTTCAGTAGCATCATGAATGAATTCAACAATATAACTATCATATAAAGCATTCTTTTCATGAGCCACAAGCATAGAAATTTTACTACTCTCCACATAAGCAAAATTCTTCTCATTCGGAATAGTGGGAATATCATAAGAAACTTGAATACTATAAATTGTTTCCACATTAAATGAGTAATGTTCAGAAAAAGGGTAATCATTATTATGACAAGTTTTATAAATATAATAATCACTACTTTTTATAACATAAGTGTCATCACAATAATCATCATAAGTATCAACTTTGTTCTCATCAAAATTAATTGAAACCTCTTCCAAGATAGTGGAATCATTACTAAATAAAGTCATGACCTCTCCAAATCCACTTTCATAATTATTGCAATCATCGTAAATAGGAGGCATGCTGACGGTGTCCTGAACTAGGGGGTACTCATCACGTCATCTCCCAATCTGTTAGATTGGGCCGAGGACCCCCATGACCGTATACTCATGAGCCAGTCTGGACAGCTGCCGCATACAAGGAAGAATCCACAAGACTTGGCGATCAAGACAAGGACTCCTCCCCCACCGGCGTATTCGGCTAGGACTCATGTTATCCTAGGCCTCTGGTGCATTATATAAACCAGGGCCAGGCTAGTCGATAGAGATATACAACAACAATCATACCATAGGCTAGCTTCTAGGGTTTAGCCTCCTTGATCTCGTGGTAGATCTACTCTTGTAATACCCATATCATCAATATTAATCAAGCAGGAGTAGGGTTTTACCTCCATCGAGAGGGCCCGAACCTGGGTAAACATTGTGTCCCTTGCCTCCTGTTACCATTGATCCTAAGACGCACTGCTTGGGACCCCCTACCCGAGATCCGCCGGTTTTGACACCGACATTGGTGCTTTCATTGAGAGTTCCGCTGTGTGATCGGCGAAAGGATCAATGGCTCGACTGCAGGTCAACTGCGACGTCGACTTCTTCGTCACCAGCTCGACTGGTCACTTTGGCTTGACCGAGGAATGCGCCTTACCTCCGATCGTCATGTTCGGATGAAGGCCTTCATCAACACCAACTCCGATCTCTATCAACATCATGGAGAAGTCATCCACGGAGCTCGGGGGCTCAACGTCAACATTGCCCTCAGGCAACCGTGCCGTTTTTTTGGACAACAAACTTGTATCCGCCGCCACCGCCTCCTCGAGTGTGTCTTAAACGATTACTTTGGTGGAATTATGCGGAATTAAGTCTACAACAACCCTGCAAAAATTTCGTCGAGTTCCAATGGAGGAATCTCCGGCAATCTCCGTTATACGGAAGCCCTGTTGAATCTGGACGAGAATCCGGACGAGTTTAGGGCATGGTATCCAGCATCTAGCTAGGATGTCCTTTGGAGGATCCAACCGTTGATTTGCCGCGGAATTCCCATATCTACCACCTGCCAAAAATTCGGCTCGATCCGACCGTCCAAACTCCGGGAAACTTCCGATTAGTGCATCACTTTTTGGATCTGTTTTCTGCGCGAGAACGAATCCGACCCGAATTCATCTTCTTTATGAACGGGATCTCGGACATCCTTTTTGAAGGAAGTTTTCGTATGGGGTGTTGTGTTTTATTCTCAAAAAGATCCTAGTAGTATTAAAAGTATTCTTGCAATACGAACTTCACCGTCGCGCTGGTGTCAAACCAGCCCGACAACATCACTCCACGGCGACCGACCTGCGTTAGACACGTCGTCGCTTTGTTGAGCCAAGCTCAATTTCTTTGGATCATCATCTCGCACAGCCGAATAATAGTTCGGCATCGCGAAGGATAAATCACATCGCCACATGGTCACTTCATCAAGCCGGCATCGACCACGTCACGACCTGCATTGCTGGACCGGGGGCTTCATCATCTCTTCATCAACCTACTCTGAAGACTTCGGCGTCGCTGGCCGACCAGCTCCGTCACGTTAGCTGGACCGAGGGCTTTGCCTCGGTGAGCCAACCTTTGCCAGCATCGCCATGCCGTTGCTTTATCGCCCATCAGACGATAGGTGTGCGGATCGAGTCCCAATTTTGGGAATCACCTTTCTTCGGATTGCTATTACAAATAAGCCAGGTGCTATTAATCCTAGTATTTTTTGCTTGTTAAGGTTCATTTTTCCCAATGAATTATTACTCTGGTTTGTCCTTCATATGTACGCAGGTCTATCAAATGGTGGCCGCATTAACGATGGTCGCATGGTGGTTCGGTCAGTTTCCGTACATAGTCTGGCGAACGCCGCATCCGGAACTCGAACCGACCTGTGAATTCAGGCCTTGCCATGCCTTTACCGCATCACGCCGCCACCCTGCATCGACATTGACTTTGGCGCCAGGCCATATTTCTTTTATTACTCACTTTGCATAAATTATTTGTTATGCAATGAATTTTTTTTATTACTATTATCTCCGGTTTGCACTATTTTTTGTGCACAGGAAAATGATCCAGCCGGACTATATCCTTTGGCGTCACCTCGGCTGGACGGGGGGCTTCGTCAACACTTCATTACCCCATGCCGGGGACTTCGGCATCACCCTGCCGTCCTGCATTGACCGTGCTATGTCACCACTTCGGAGTGCCGAGTGTCGTGGTTCTAAGCCTGACAGTAGAGTGGGGGGTAGGTATTGAGAGGCAAGGTCCTAGCTATGGAGAGGTTGTAAGCACAAGGGATGTACGAGTTCAGGCCCTTCTCGGAGGAAGTAACAGCCCTACGTCTCGGAGCCCGGAGGCGGTCGAGTGGATTATGAGTATATGAGTTACAAGGTGCCGAACCCCTCTGCCTGTGGAGGGGGTGGCTTATATAGAGTGCGCCAGGACCCCAGCCAGCCCACGTAGGAGAGGGTTTAAGGTGAGTTAAGTCTGGGGCGTTACTGGTAACGCCCCACATAAAGTGCCTTTACTATCATAAGTCTACTTGATTACAGGCCGTTGCAGTGCAGAGTGCCTCTTGACCTTCTGGTGGTCGAGTGAGTCTTCGTGGTCGAGTCCTTCAAGTCAGTCGAGTGTGTCTCTCGTTGGTCGACTGGAAGGCGACTTCTTCTAAGGGTGTCCTTGGGTAAGGTACTTAGATCAGGTCCATGACCCTACCCTAGGTACATAACCCCATCATTAGCCCCCGAATGGATTGAGGCTTCGAGTGAGGAAGGAGTTGATGTCGTTTCCGATTAACCTTTGTGCCCTGGTCGTGCGTTGTCCTGGACCAAAGAATCTCTTCGTCGACAGGGAGCAATTTGCCTTCAGTCGACTCGATCCATTCTATTTTTGCGTCCAGTGATCTTTCGGGCTTCGACGATCTCCGAGCGACGGATCGCCGGAAACACCGCGTCTGACAGACTGATTTGTTGTTCGCGGATTCCGCGGGATGCGAAATTTGGGGACGCGCGCGAAGCGGGGCGGACCGCATCGTTCGGATGGAACGGGGCATAGACGCCTCGATCTCCGCGCCGCCTTTTTCGCCACGTATCCTGTCTGCATAACTGCTCCCAGATATGATTAGATCGACGGGCCCACCTGTCATCCACTCGGAAGGGACCTTATAAATGTGCCCGGCGAGGATTTCTGTGCTACGCCTCAGCATTCTCTTCCTCTCTCTGCTTCCTTCTTCTCCGCCCAGCGTGCTCGCTCTCGCCCCCGCACCACTTCCCTTCGCGCATCTCGCCGGCGACCATGGCCAAGGAGAAGACGGCGGCGCTGGAGCACGCAAAGAAGGCGTCGGCGTCGGAGAAGGCGAAGGGGAGATCCACCAGCCGCGGAGGGTCCTCGTCCAGATCCCGTCTGCCGAAGGGCTGGGTCCAAGGAGACTGGATCCAGTCGACCATCACAGAGAAGGACCTCCTCGACATGGCCAACGAGGGCTTGATCCCTCACGGAGCTGCGAGGCTTCCGGGGAAGGAGTGGCAGCCTCAGCCAGAAGAGGGTGAGTGTGTGCTTTTGGCCACTCATGTTGATCGTGGGTTTTCCTTGCCGCCGAGTGTTTTCTTCCGTGGCTTCTTGAATTTCTTCGGAGCGCAGCTTCACCACTTTACCCCAAACTCCATTGCCTATCTTGCTGCATTCGTGTCCATGTGTGAGGGTTTCTTGGGCTGTCGACCACACTGGGGTTTGTTCAAACATATATTCACGTGTCGCTCTCAGACCGTGAAGAAGGCGAGCCCAGGTGATGAGAGAACCCGAGTCGTCCAAATGTGTGGGGGTCTGGGGATCCAGGTGAGGAATAAGAGCACCTTCCCGCCCATGACTTTTCCCGAGTCCGTCAGAGGCTGGCAGTCGACTTGGTTCTACTGCCAAGCCCAGTCGACGCCAGGGCAGTCGAGTGGACTCCCTCCGTTACCATGGACCGAGTGAACAAGCCCTCCCCTCTGAAGCTGATTCCGGAGGAGAAAGCTGACGTGAAGATGTTGATGGAGCGCGTGGTGCAGTTGGTTCGGGAGGGAGTGACGGGCATGGACCTCCTGGAGGTCTTCCTCAGGCGTCGCATCCAGCCCCTTCAGTTCCGGAGCCACTGCATGTGGTTGTACTGTGGGACCGAAGACGAGACTAGAGTCCATCCAGAAGCAGTCGACGACGTCACTCTGGAAAGATGGATGGTAGCCGTTACCGGAAACAAGGATAACCCACGCGGAGCCAGAAGGATTCCTCCACTCGACCACAACAGCGACCCAAACAAGGTACACTTGCCCTGCTCTCCACTGCGCTCTTGTCGCATTCATTTCTGTTTACCCTGCCGACTGATCGACTGATCCTTGTCTGGACATCTGCCAGGCCCTCACCGAGCTGTACTCGATGCCCAATGGGGCACAAGCTTCGACTGAGGAGGGCGAGGCGAGCGGGGGTGAGAGTCAGGAAGAGGAGGAATGGGACTCGGATGTTGCAGAGGATGACGACGACGACGATGATGATGACGGTGATGAAGATGACGTCGAGGACGAGGAAGCAGAGGAGGAGGAGGTCGTACCACCGCGCTCAGAAAGGCGGTCGAAGCTTGTCCACGACCCTTCGACCGAACGTGGTAAGGGGGTTGCGACCGCCACTCAGTCGACCAAGCGCCCTCGGACCACCTCTCCGGTGCCGACTGAAAAGGCGCCGAAGCAGCCCAGGGCGGCCTCGTCGAAGCCGATCAAGCTCTTGCCGAAGATGAAGGTGTCCATCCCCACCATATCAGGGTAACCGTGCTGCTCATATTTTCTTATTTTGTGTGAACTCTGTCTCTGGTCGACGCTGAAGTTAATCGACCGATCCTTTGGAGTTGCAGTGCTGCTACTTCTGAAACCTCGGCCCGGGCCGATGACCACGAGATGGAGGACGCAGCAACTTTGAACCCAGGTACTGTATTCTTAACGCCGTTCTTAGTCGACTGACTCGCGACCTCTGATCCTGATTCTTCTCCGCAGCTCCACCCAATACTGTTATCAATCTTCCTGATGATGATGAGGATGAAGAGCCGCTGAAGCGCAGGAGGAGTCGGAAAGCGTCCGCCAGTAAGGTGCCTCAGGATGTGACGGCGCCTGAGATTCTGACTGTGGAGGAAGAGAACACCACTCGACACACGGTGTCCTTCGCAAATCCACTGACGAGTGCTCAGCAGCCCTCCCTCTTCACGACGCACCACGTCCCAGAGGACCAAGCTGGCGCAGCGAAGGAGGCGATACGCCAGGCGGGACTCATGATGGAGCAGCTGAAGACCATCCGGGACGCGAGCCAGGCAGCTTATGACGCCAGTTCTGCCCTCCAAAGCAATGTTCAGGTCAGTCGACCACCGTTTGTTCTGTTGGATATGCTGCCAAAACTTTTCCTTTCCAGAATTTATAGTAGTCACCCAGTGGGTGTTGTCGATTGATCTCCGTATTAGCGGGGGCACGCTGAGTGCACCCGCTGGGTGTAGTCCCCAAGGCTAAGGTCGACTGCTAGCAGTCGGCCTTAGGCTTTATAATTTCAGTCTTTCTGTCAGTCGACTATGTCGACTGGATTTCACAAACCGGTGGGGGCACGCTGAGTGCACCCACTGGGTGTAGTCCCCGAGACTGTGGTCGACTGCTTGCAGTTGATCACAGTCTTAGAGAATGCATCTCGCACTTTTTTTTTTGAGGTCGACTGGTCGACTTTGTCTTCAACAGGATTAGTGGGGGCACGCTGAGTGCACCCACTGGGTGTAGTCCCCGAGACTACGGTCGAATGCTTGTATTCGGCTGTAGTCTTAGAAACGTGAGTTTTTCCCTTTTTCACTCGGAAGTGAATTATATTTGACATTTAGTCGATTGGTTCTTCACAGAACTCTTGTGATCTTGTGGCTCGCTACTCAGAGCTGGAACACAAGCATACTCAAGTCGAGCTGAGCTTGAAGCTGGTTCAGGAGAAGCTGACAAAGGCAAAGAAGGAGACCGAAGGTATGTTTGGTGAGACCTTGACGACTGCTTTTCCCCTTGCTTGTTTCAAAATCTGATCTTGCTGTAACTTGCAGGTAAGGTAAGGGAGGCCCAACAGAAGAAAGACCTTGAGCTAGCTGAGAAGATCAAGCTTGCTGACGAGAAGTTAGCTTCAGTCACCAAGCTCGAACAAGACAATACCAATCTGAAAGCTGCTCTTGGGATTGCCAACAAGGAGGTCAGTCGACTGAAAACTGATAAAGCTGCCCTGACCGACCAAGTCGCCAAATTGACTGGGAAGAAAACTGATCTGGAGGCCTTCCTGAGTGGACTTGCCAAGAAGCTGTTTCTTATGCTTGAAGGTAAACCTCTATGCTTGGCAGACATTTCCAATTGTGATTTTTCCATTCGACCATCTCCTTGACTTAGTGATCACCCTTGCAGAATTTTGTCAAAACTTTGAAGAAGAAACTAGCCGGCTGGAGCCAAACCTCGACCCCGTCAATTCTCCGATGAACGATGAAGTTGCCATGGATGTTCTCCGACTGGAGTCCCGTGTTGCAGCTGTCGTGGACTATCTCGCAAGGCTGAAGGCCGCCACATCTCGCATCGACTCGACGCTTTGGCCTGAGGAGACACTTTAGAATGACCTTGAATCGCTGATGGCCCGGCTGAACACGATCCCTGGTCGAGTGCAAGAATGGAAGAAGTCCTCGGCTCGGTGTGGTGCAGATGTTGCTTTGTGTCTTGCCCGAGTCCACTGTAAGGATGCACGAGAAGAGAAGCTGGCGGCCCTTCGGGTGGCCAACACCAAGAAGCACGACTTCAGGTCCTTTATGGAAACTTTCCTTGCAGCTGCCACTCGGATCGCCGACGGAATTGACCTTGATGAATTCGTTGCTCCTTCCAGCCCTCCACAGGAGGGGTAAAAAACTTCTTCTGGCTCGACGCTTTTAAATTTGCCTCGGTATGCCGAGTGGAATTGTAACCGATAAACTTTAACAGGCTTAACGCCTGAGCACTCTCGGTTCCTTTAGATATCGATTCAAACTTGAATTTGGTGCTTGAATATGATTGCCTTTGGCTCGAAATGTCTTTTGCAGGTTCAAAGCAAGGCGCCTTTACTGCAATCGACTTATTCTTCAGTCCACTTAGGCGAGCACTGGGCTGCAGCTAAGCCCCCGAGTGAGAGGTTTACTCTTCACTCGGCAGGATTTCGATAACTTAGGCGAGTGCTTGGACTGCAGCTAAGCCTCCGAGTGAGAGGGTTGCTCTACACTCGGTAGGATTTTGATAACTTAGGCGAGTGCTTGGACTGCAGCTAAGCCTCCGAGTGAGAGGGTTGCTCTACACTCGGTAGGATTTTGATAACTTAGGCGAGTGCTTGGACTGCAGCTAAGCCTCCGAGTGAGAGGGTTGCTCTACACTCGGTAGGATTTTGATAACTTAGGCGAGTGCTTGGACTGCAGCTAAGCCCCCGAGTGAGAGGGTTGCTCTACACTCGGTAGGATTTTTGTAACTTAGACGAGCACAGGTCTGCAGCTAAGCTCCCGAGTGGAAGGCTGGCTTACCACTCGGTAGGATTTTTATAACTTAGGCGAGCACAGGGCTGCAGCTAAGCCCCCGAGTGGAAGGCTGGCTTACCACTCGGTAGGATTTTTATAACTTAGGCGAGCACAGGGCTGCAGCTAAGCCCCCGAGTGGAAGGCTGGCTTACCACTCGGTAGGATTTTTATAACTTAGGCGAGCACAGGGCTGCAGCTAAGCCCCCGAGTGGAAGGCTGGCTTACCACTCGGTAGGATTTTTACAAACTTAGGCGAAACGGATTCGCAGCTAAGTCACCCACTGAGGGGGAATTTTATTGGACAATAAAAAGCGACAGAAATTATGGAGGGACTATGACACTATTATTTTGAGGTCCATGAACTACAGAAGTACTTTATTGCAACTCATCCGAGTGATAAAACTTAAGTGTAAAATGGGCGGAGTAGCTCCGCGTTCCAAGCTCGGGGCTCGTCGATATTATGCTTGACGTTGTAAAGACGGTACGCCCCATTGTGGAGAACCTTGGTGACGATGAAGGGGCCTTCCCAAGAAGGAGCAAGCTTGTGTGGTTTGTGCTGATCCACTCGGAGAACCAAATCTCCTTCCTGGAAGGCTCGACCTCTCACATTTCTGGCGTGGAAACGACGCAAATCTTGTTGGTAGATGGTCGACCGGATCAGAGCCATCTCCCTTTCTTCCTCTAAAAGGTCGACTGCGTCTTGCCGCGCTTGTTCAGCCTCTACTTCGTTGTAGATTTCAACTCGAGGAGCATTGTGGAGAAGATCACTCGGCAAGACTGCTTCAGCTCCGTAGACCAAGAAGAATGGAGTTCTTCCGGTCGACCGATTAGGTGTGGTCCGCAGTCCCCAGAGTACTGAGGGAAGTTCGTCGACCCAAGCTCCAGCCGCGTGTTTGAGATCACGCATCAGTCGAGGCTTCAATCCCTTAAGAATCAGTCCATTAGCTCGCTCTGCTTGTCCATTCGACTGCGGATGGGCGACTGAAGCGTAGTCGACCCGTGTGCCCTGGGAGTTGCAGAAAGCTCTGAATTCCTCTGAGTCAAAGTTCGACCCATTATCCGTAATGATGCTGTGTGGGACTCCATATCTGAATATTAGTTCCCTGATGAAGCTAACAGCAGTACCGGTGTCAAGGCTCTTGATTGGTTTAGCCTCGATCCACTTGGTGAACTTGTCGACTGCCACCAGTACATGCGTGAAGCCACTTCGTCCTATTCTCAAAGGACCGACCATGTCCAATCCCCATACTGCGAAAGGCCAGACGAGTGGAATGGTCTTCAGAGCCGACGCAGGCTTGTGTGACATATTCGAGTAGAATTGACATCCCTCGCACTTATCCACTATCTCTTTTGCCATCTCATTCGCCTTTGGCCAGTAAAATCCGGCTCGGTATGCTTTGGCCACGATGGTCCGAGAGGACGCATGATGACCACAGGTCCCCGAGTGAATATCATTGAGGATGAGTCGACCTTCTTCTGGTGTTATGCACTTCTGACCAACTCCAGTCGCGCTTTCTCTGTATAATTGTCCTTTGATTACGGTAAAGGTCTTAGATCGACGGACGATCTGTCGAGCCTCTTCCTCATCCTCCGGGAGCTCTTTCCTCAGGATATATGCGACATACGGAATCGTCCAGTCGGGAATGACCACCAGAACCTCCATGATCAAGTCGACCACCGCTGGGACTTCAACTTCAGTCGAATCTGTGGCACTCTTGGGCTGTGGAGTTTCTTCGGTGAAAGGATCCTCTTTGACTGACGGAGTGTGTATATGCTCCAAGAACACACCACTCGGAATGGCTTCTCTCTTGGAACCTATCTTTGCTAGATCATTAGCTGCTTGATTTTTCAGTCGGGGTATATGATGGAGCTCCAACCCCTCGAACTTCTTTTCCAGCTTCCTCACTGCACTGCAGTATCCAGTCATGGCTGGGCTTCTCACGTCCCACTCTTTCATCACCTGATTGACCACTAAATCCGAGTCGCCATAGACCATCAGGCGACGGACGCCGAGTGAAATGGCCATGCGCAACCCATATAAGAGGGCTTCATATTCCGCCTCATTGTTGGAGGAATCAAAGTGAATCTGGAGCACATATCTGAGCTTATCTCCTCTGGGGGAAACCAGGACAACCCCAGCACCGGAACCATTCAACATCTTAGAGCCATCAAAAAACATGGTCCAATGCTCCGAGTGAACTTCAGTTGGCTGCTGCTGTTCAATCCACTCGGCAAGGAAATCTGCTATTGCCTGGGACTTAATGGCTTTCTTTGCCTCAAACTTGATATCAAGGGGAAGAAGTTCAATCGCCCATTTGGCCACTCGACCAGTTGCATCTCTGTTGTGCAAAATCTCTGATAGTGGAGCGTCGCTGACGACTGTGATGGAATGATCAGAGAAATAATGAGCAACCTTCTTTGTGGTCATGTATATTCCATACACAAGCTTCTGATAATGAGGATATCTCTGCTTGGATGGAGTCAAGACTTCAGACAAATAATACACTGGGCGCTGAACTTTGAGAGCTTTTCCTTCTTCTTCCCGCTCGACCGTTAGCACAGTACTGACGACTTGTCCTGTGGCTGCGATATAGAGCAACAGAGGCTCTTTGCTGATTGGAGCAGCAAGCACCGGCTGGGTGGAGAGCAGAGCTTTTAGCTCGGCAAACGCTGCATCAGCTTCTGGAGTCCACTCGAACTTGTCTGTCTTCTTCATCAGTCGGTAAAGAGGTAATGCCTTTTCACCGAGTCGTGAGATGAATCGACTTAATGCGGCCAAGCATCCAGTAAGCTTCTGGACATCGTGCACTCGCACAGGGCGTTTCATTCGGAGAATAGTGCCAATCTTCTCTGGGTTAGCGTCGATTCCCCGTTCGGAAACGAGAAAACCGAGTAACTTGCCACCGGGAACTCCAAATGTGCACTTTGATGGATTGAGCTTGATATCATACCTTCTGAGGTTGGCAAATGTTTCGGCGAGGTCTGCGAGCAGGTCGGAACCTTTTCGTGACTTGACAACAATATCATCCATATAAGCTTCCACATTCCGACTGATTTGAGTGAGTAGACACTTCTGAATCATTCGCATAAATGTGGCTCCGGCATTCTTAAGGCCGAATGGCATGGTGATATAGCAGAAGCACCCGAATGGAGTGATGAAAGCTGTTTTTACCTCGTCGGGCCCGTACAGACGGATCTGGTGGTACCCGGAGTAGGCATCTAAAAAAGATAACCTCTCACATCCCGCGGTCGAGTCAACAATTTGATCTATGCGAGGGAGAGGAAAATGATCATTCGGGCAGGCCCGGTTGATGTGCTTGAAATCAATGCACATTCGGAGCGACTTGTCCTTCTTAGGAACCATGACGACATTAGCGAGCCACTCGGAGTGGTATATCTCTCGGATAAATCCTGCCGCCAACAGTCGAGCCACTTCTTCGCCAATGGCTTTTCTCTTCTGGACGGCGGACCGCCGAAGATGCTCTTTGACTGGTTTTGCAGATGAGTCGACTCTTAGGCGATGCTCAGCCAGTCCCCTGGGAACACCTGGCATGTCAGCGGGCTTCCATGCAAAAATGTCCCAGTTCTCACGGAGGAACTGGATGAGCGCTTCTTCCTATTTTGGGTCGAGTGTCGTGGAGATGCGGGTCGGAGCTGCTTCGGGGTCAGTCGGGTGAATGTGAACAGGCTTCGTCTCACCGGACGACTGGAATGCAGACTCTGTGGCGGGCTTCTTGGATCGCAGCAAGTCACTCGGATCTGCGTTTTGCTTGTATTCTTCGAACTCGACCGCTGTCACCTGGGAATCGGCGATCTTGGAGCCCTTTTGAAAGCACTCTTCTGCCTTTTTCCGATCACCGGTGACAGTGATCACTCCTTTGGGGCCGGGCATCTTCAATTTGAGGTACACGTAGCATGGTCGAGCCATAAACCGTGCGTAAGCTGGTCTCCCCAAAATGGCATGATATGCACTCTGAAAATCCACGACCTCAAACGTCAGCTTTTCTTTGCGAAAATGCTTTGAATCGCCAAACACCACGTCCAAAGCTATCTGGCCGAGTGACTCGGCCTTCTTTCCTGGTATAACTCCATGAAAGCTCATGTTACTAGTGCTCAGTCGGGACATCGGAATGCACATACCTTTCAATGTGTCTGCATACAATAAGTTCAGCCCACTTCCACCATCCATCAGCACCTTTGTCAGTCGAGTGCCTTCGACAACTGGATCGACCACCAAAGCTTGCCTCCCAGGGGTGGCAATATGAGTCGGGTGATCAGATTGGTCGAATGTGATGGGTGTTTGAGACCACTTCAGATAATTTGCTTTTGCGGGGGCAACCATGTTCACCTCTCGGTTAATCACTTTCAGTCGACTTCTGCTTTCCACATCTGCAAAGATCATCAGAGTGGAGTTGATATGCGGATATCCTTCCTCACTGTCCTCCTTGTCTTCGGCCTTGTCCGACTCCTTCTCCTTGTCCTTAGACTGTTTTCCCTGAAACTGCTGGATTAGGAGTCGACATTGGCGAGTGGTGTGCTTCGGGTAAATGATATTCCCCTCTTCGTCTTTCTTCATGTGAATGTGACATGGCATATCCATCACGTCGTTTCCTTCTTTATCCTTTACCTTCTTGGGGTTCCAGGATCCTTTTGGTTTCCCCTTAAACTTTCCTTGAGTCACGGCCAGAGCCTCTCCAGGAGCTGCCGGTTCAGCCTTCCGCTTCTGTTTCCGACTGGTGTTTCCTTTTTCCGACTGACTCGGCTTGTGCTTGCCGCTTCGGAGTCGGTCTTCTTCTTCGCCGTTGGCGTACTTGGTAGCAATCTCCATCATCCGACTCAAGGTCATGTCACTGGTTCGACCAAACTTCAAACTCAGTTCTCTGTTCTTGACACCATCTTTGAAGGCGCAGACTGCCTGATGATCAGACACATTCTCCACAATGTGGTGCAAAGTGATCCACCTCTGAATATATTCTCTGAGAGTCTCATTAGCCTTCTGCACGCAGACTTGCAACTCTGTCAATCCAGCTGGTCGCTTGCAAGTTCCTTCAAACGTTCTGATGAACACTCGGGACAGATCTTCCCAAGTGTAAATGCTGCTAGGAGGTAATTGAGTCAACCATGCCCTGGCAGAACCTTCCAGCATGAGGGGCAGGTGCTTCATGGCCACTTCGTCGTTCCCACCACCAATCTGAACTGCCACTCGGTAGTCTTCAAGCCAAGTTTCAGGCTTTGACTCACCAGTGAACTTGCTGACTCCTGTTGCCAACCTGAAATTGGGAGGGATAACTGCGGCTCTGATAGCCCTGCTGAAACATTCAGGGCCAGAAACATGCACTCGACTGCTTGTGGGTACATCTCTGTCGAGTGCACCTCGATGGGCTCTGTTCCGGTCGACCAACCCTTGCACGATAATGGATCGCGCGTCGAAGCCTGGTTCTCTGGGGTCGACTGGAACCCTACGCCCTGTACTGTACTGATGCCTATCATCTGGCTGCCGAGGAGCGTAAGACCCACCCCTCGGAGGGGAATAGGGCACTCGACGCCTGTCATCTCGGTCGAGTCTGTCGTCATATTGATCTCGCCGATTCCCGCGCCCTTCGCGCCGCGGAGGCGATCTGGGGCTGTGCGCCGACTGAACTGTATTCACAGTGACGGATCGACTGTGAATTCTGTTGCGCGACTGAGACACGGCTGAATTCTGATCTCCTGCTGCCCGGAGTAAATCCCTGATCTGCAGCAAACCTCTGCCAGCTTCCGACTGCGAAGGCTGGATGGACTCTGCTATACGGGTCGCAGCTGCTAAATTCTGAATTGGGGTTCGATATACCTGAGTCAGCGGGAAGAGTTGACGTCGACTGGTGTCGGGAACTCGTTGCCGCGCGCGCTCATCGAGTGCTCGCTGAAGGTTCTCCAGTTGAGTGCGCTCGGCCAAATTGGCCAGACGCGCCTCCTCCAAGGCACGAGCCTCGGGGGTTTCTCCTGCGATGGGAATACGCAGGGGATCCTCGTTCCTGCGGCGAAGTTCCTCTCTTTGCAGAGAGTCGAGTGGCTCGGGCTGGTACTCTTCGTAGCCTCGTGTAGGGTCGCCGCCGTCACCTGCTCCACCACCACGGGTGAAGCCAGGAGGACTGTGGGGCCCGTCGACCATCAAGATTTCCGCTGCTGGATCACTGCTACCGCACTCGGATGCAGTCTCTACGGGGCCAATCGACTGATCGAACAAGCCGTAGAGAGGTTCGTCGGGCTCGATTGCCGCAACTTGGGTGGTGGCCGATTGGCGAGCCACCGCGTGCCTCACCCATCGCTGAAGCCTTGACCGGCCTGAGCGCTTGCGCTGGCGGGAGACCGGGAGGGTGGACGATAAAGGAGCCGACCGATACTGGGTCGACGGTTGCCGCAGCAAAACGCCACGGACACATGCGCGAAAATGCGTCGCACCGCGGACGGGGAGCGCATCCACGTCGAGTGGAGCCTCCTGGAGCCATGCGGAGTCGTCGGCGATGAAGGCGAGAGTGCCGAGACGGATCTCTTGACCCTCGACCAAAACTCCAGCAGACACCATGATGAAAGTACTCGGAAGAATCGCAACTTCTCCACAAAATCGCTAAAACACCTGCCCCACGGTGGGCGCCAACTGTCGTGGTTCTAAGCCTGACAGTAGAGTGGGGGGTAGGTATTGAGAGGCAAGGTCCTAGCTATGGAGAGGTTGTAAGAACAAGGGATGTACGAGTTCAGGCCCTTCTCGGAGGAAGTAACAGCCCTACGTCTCGGAGCCCGGAGGCGGTCGAGTGGATTATGAGTATATGAGTTACAAGGTGCCGAACCCCTCTGCCTGTGGAGGGGGGTGGCTTATATAGAGTGCGCCAGGACCCCAGCCAGCCCACGTAGGAGAGGGTTTAAGGTGAGTTAAGTCTGGGGCGTTACTGGTAACGCCCCACATAAAGTGCCTTTACTATCATAAGTCTACTTGATTACAGGCCGTTGCAGTGCAGAGTGCCTCTTGACCTTCTGGTGGTCGAGTGAGTCTTCGTGGTCGAGTCCTTCAAGTCAGTCGAGTGTGTCTCTCGTTGGTCGACTGGAAGGCGACTTCTTCTAAGGGTGTCCTTGGGTAAGGTACTTAGACCAGGTCCATGACCCTACCCTAGGTACATGATGAAGCGTGTCATAGTAAAATGGAATAGTGAAAGTTGCATGGCAATATATCTCGGAATGGCTATGGAAATGCCATAATAGGTAGGTATGGTGGCTGTTTTGAGGAAGGTATATGGTGGGTGTGTGGTACCGGCAAAAGTTGTGCGACACTAAAGAGACTAGCAATGGTGGAAGGGGGACAGTGCGTATAATCCATGGACTCAACATTAGTCATAAAGAACTCACATACTTATTGCAAAAGTCTATTAGCTATCAAAACAAAGTACTACGCGCATGCTCCTAGGGGGATAGATTGTTAGGAAAAGACCATCGCTCGTCCCTGATCGCCATTCATAAGGAAGACAATCATTAAATAAATCATGCTCCAACTTCATTACATAAGGGTTCATCATATGTGCAGGCTATGGGAATCACAAACCTCAACACAAGTATTTCTACAATCCACAATTACTCACTAGCATGAATCTAATATCACCATCCTCATATCTCAAAACAATCATAAGGAATCAAATTTCTCATAGTATTCAATGCACTTTATATGAAAGATTTTATTATATCCCTCTTGGATGCCCATCATATTATGACTAAATTCATAACCTAAGCAAATTACCGTGTTGTTTAGAGAGACTCTCAAAATAATATAAGTGAAGCATGAGAGTTCATCAATTTCTTCAAAATAAAACCCACCGCCGTGCTCTCAAAAGATATAAGTGAAGCACTCACTAGAGCAAATGACAAACTACTCCAAAAGATATATGTGAAGATCAATGAGTAGTCGAATAATTATGTAACTATGTGAAGACTCTCCAACATTTAAGAATTTCAGACCTTGGGATATTATTCAAACAACAAGCAAAACAAAATAAAATAAAATGATACTCCAAGCAAAACACATATCACGTGGTGAATAAAAATATAGCTCCAAGTAAGGTTACCGATGAACAAAGACGAAAGAGGGGATGCCATCCGGGGCATCCCCATGCTTAGATGCTTGGTTGTCCTTTAATGTTACCTTTGGGTGCCTTGGGCATCCCCAAGCTTAGGCTCTTGCCACTCCTTATTCCGTAGTCCATCGAAACTTCATCCAAAACTTGAAAACTGCACAACACAAAACTCAACAGAAAACTCGTAAGCTCCGTTAGTATAACAAAGCAAAACACAAATTAGATACTATTGTGAACTCATTCTAAATTAATATTGGTGTTGTATCTACTGTATTTCAACTTATTCATGGTTCATACTCTCCAACACTACTTATAGATTCATCAAAATAAGCAAACAACACAATGAAAACAGAATCTGTCAAAAACAGAACACGTAATCTGGAAACTTCGTATACTTATGTAACTCCAAAAATTCTGAAAAATTAGGAAAACATAGGAAATTTGTATATCAATCATGTGTCAAAAATTCAAATCAAAATCACGTTCCAGTGAATTTTAAATATTCTTGGACTAAGAGCAAAAGTTTCTGTTTTTGCACAGAATCAAGTCAACTATCATCCACACTATCCCAAAGGCTTTACTAGGCACTTTATTGAAAATAAGCTATAAAACATGATTACTACAGTAACTTAAACATGTGAACACACAAAAACAGTAGGTATAAGTGTTGGGTTGTCTCCCAACAAGCGCTTTTCTTTAATGCCCTTTTAGCTAGGCATGATGATTTCAATGATGCTCACATAAAAGATAAGAATTGAAACACAATGGGAGCATCATGAAGCATATGAATAACACATTTAAGTCTAACCCACTTCCTATGCATAAGGATTTTGTGAGCAAACAATTTATGGGAACAAGATTCAATTAGCATAGGAAGGTAAAACAACAAAACTTTAAGATTTTCAACACATCGAGAGGAAACTTGATATAATCGCAATATGTAAAATCATATGCTCACCTCTCATAGTATTTTTCAGTAGCATCATGAATGAATTCAACAATATAACTATCATATAAAGCATTCTTTTCATGAGCCACAAGCATAGAAATTTTACTACTCTCCACATAAGCAAAATTCTTCTCATTCGGAATAGTGGGAATATCATAAGAAACTTGAATACTATAAATTGTTTCCACATTAAATGAGTAATGTTCAGAAAAAGGGTAATCATTATTATGACAAGTTTTATAAATTAATAATCACTACTTTTTATAACATAAGTGTCATCACAATAATCATCATAAGTATCAACTTTGTTCTCATCAAAATTAATTGAAACCTCTTCCAAGATAGTGGAATCATTACTAAATAAAGTCATGACCTCTCCAAATCCACTTTCATAATTATTGCAATCATCGTAAATAGGAGGCATGCTGACGGTGTCCTGAACTAGGGGGTACTCATCACGTCATCTCCCAATCTGTTAGATTGGGCCGAGGACCCCCATGACCGTATACTCATGAGCCAGTCTGGACAGCTGCCGCATACAACGAAGAATCCACAAGACTTGGCGATCAAGACAAGGACTCCTCCCCCACCGGCGTATTCGGCTAGGACTCATGTTATCCTAGGCCTCTGGTGCATTATATAAACCAGGGCCAGGCTAGTCGATAGAGATATGCAACAACAATCATACCATAGGCTAGCTTCTAGGGTTTAGCCTCCTTGATCTCGTGGTAGATCTACTCTTGTAATACCCATATCATCAATATTAATCAAGCAGGAGTAGGGTTTTACCTCCATCGAGAGGGCCCGAACCTGGGTAAACATTGTGTCCCTTGCCTCCTGTTACCATTGATCCTAAGACGCACTGCTTGGGACCCCCTACCCGAGATCCGCCGGTTTTGACACCGACATTGGTGCTTTCATTGAGAGTTCCGCTGTGTGATCGGCGAAAGGATCAATGGCTCGACTGCAGGTCAACTGCGACGTCGACTTCTTCGTCACCAGCTCGACTAGTCACTTTGGCTTGACCGAGGAATGCGCCTTACCTCCGATCGTCATGTTCGGATGAAGGCCTTCATCAACACCAACTCCGATCTCTATCAACATCATGGAGAAGTCATCCACGGAGCTCGGGGGCTCAACGTCAACATTGCCCTCAGGCGACCGTGCCGGTTTTTTGGACAACAAACTTGTATCCGCCGCCACCGCCTCCTCGAGTGTGGCTTAAATGATTACTTTGGTGGAATTATGCGGAATTAAGTCTACAACAACCCTGCAAAAATTTCGTCGAGTTCCAATGGAGGAATCTCCGGCAATCTCCGTTATACGGGAGCCCTGTTGAATCTGGACGAGAATCCGGACGAGTTTAGGGCATGGTATCCAGCATCTAGCTCGGATGTCCTTTGGAGGATCCAATCGTTGATTTGCCGCGGAATTCCCATATCTACCACCTGCCAAAAATTCGGCTCGATCCGACCGTCCAAACTCCGGGAAACTTCCGATTAGTGCATCACTTTTTGGATCTGTTTTCTGCGCGAGAACGAATCCGACCCGAATTCATCTTCTTTATGAACGGGATCTCGGACATCCTTTTTGAAGGAAGTTTTCGTATGGGGTGTTGTGTTTTATTCTCAAAAAGATCCTAGTAGTATTAAAAGTATTCTTGCAATACGAACTTCACCGTCGCCCCGGTGTCAAACCAGCCCGACAACATCACTCCACGGCGACCGACCTGCGTTAGACACGTCGTCGCTTTGTTGAGCCAAGCTCAATTTCTTTGGATCATCATCTCGCACAGCCGAATAATAGTTCGGCATCGCGAAGGATAAATCACATCGCCACACGGTCACTTCATCAAGCCGGCATCGACCACGTCACGACCTGCATTGCTGGACCGGGGGCTTCATCATCTCTTCATCAACCTACTCTAAAGACTTCGGCGTCGCTGGCCGACCAGCTCCGTCACGTTAGCTGGACCGAGGGCTTTGCCTCGGTGAGCCAACCTTTGCCAGCATCGCCATGCCGTTGCTTTATCGCCCATCAGACGATAGGTGTGCGGATCGAGTCCCAATTTTGGGAATCACCTTTCTTTGGATTGCTATTACAAATAAGCCAGGTGCTATTAATCCTAGTATTTTTTGCTTGTTAAGGTTCATTTTTCCCAATGAATTATTACTCTGGTTTGTCCTTCATATGTACGCAGGTCTATCAAATGGTGGCCGCATTAACGATGGTCGCATGGTGGTTCGGTCAGTTTCCGTACATAGTCTGGCGAACGCCGCATCCGGAACTCGAACCGACCTGTGAATTCAGGCCTTGCCATGCCTTTACCGCATCACGCCGCCACCCTGCATCGACATTGACTTCGGCGCCAGGCCATATTTCTTTTATTACTCACTTTGCATAAATTATTTGTTATGCAATGATTTTTTTATTACTATTATCTCCGGTTTGCACTATTTTTTGTGCACAGGAAAATGATCCAGCCGGACTATATCCTTTGGCGTCACCTCGGCTGGACGGGGGGCTTCGTCAACACTTCATTACCCCATGCCGGGAACTTCGGCATCACCCTGCCGTCCTGCATTGACCGTGCTATGTCACCACTTCGGAGTGCCGAGCTCTTTGCTCCGCCACCTCGGGACCGGCTCGGGGATGGAACCTTGTCCCGCATCAAGCTCGGACCGCGTCATCAATGCCGAACACATTAACCAGCTAAGTTGTCTTCATGCTCAAAGTTTTAAATTTTTAACTTGTGTTCGGCTCAGCCAAGCATTATACTTTTTTAGTTGCTTGTAAAAATTTCCTTGTCCAAACTTTGTTTGTGACACGCAAATTCAAATACCCCGTTTACTTGGGGGCTTCCTTCATGAAGCTTTTTCCTCTTGCATATGGTTATACTTGTACGGCTTCGTTCCTTGTTCATGTATTACACCACAATATGCACCATATTGACTTAAGCGATTTGCAAGCTGGGTTGCCTGGCTCCTGTGCTTACCCCTACGTTCCCGATTGTTCGGCTAGGGAGTAAAGGGAGCACCTCTGCGATTGTCACGATCGGGTCACCCGAGCCGGACCTCAGACTGGGTGAAGCCGAAAGCTAGCGCTCTTATTGTTTTCAATCATGGTCGGCACACAACGGAACTCATGAGTACAAAAAATCCATTGCACAAGTCTCATATTAACAATGAGCATCGAAGAAAGGTATCGGTGGGAGCACTATTTTCTTCGAAGATGCTTCTTACACTTTATCAGTAATATAGCATAAGTTCCCTGAGCGCGCTTTGTTTGTTACAGCCTTATGACCTGATTGCCTGGTTATTGGAAACATCGTCGATATTCTCGACAGATGGAGTACATAACACTTTTCGGTCCTTGACCGAAGAGGGAGAAGCCGACGGTCGGTTAAGACGCGTTTAAAGTTCGGTTGAACATAGATATGATATAAGTACTTCAGTACATACAATCATTCTTTTACCCAAGTCACTTGGGGGATCTTATGTTTATTTGAGCCGTTTTATAATAAGTGTTTTTCTTCTTAGTCGTTCCAGAGTTTTTATTATTATTTATCACTCCTTTTCTCGACACGAGTGTGCGGTCACTAGCCGGGGAGCCTAATTTCTCTCTCAAAACCGCTAGAGTTTAGTTTTCTAAACTGGCCTAATGAGAAGTACTTCACCTTCGGGATGGGAGACTGAAGCCGTAGGCTGACCCGCTTGAAGTCTTGAGATAGGGTGTGTCATGTTAAAACACGGCAGAAGCACTTTTTTTTCTAAAGTCCAATTTTCAGATTGGCACCGAACACTTGATCTTGTTCGGACGTCATGTTTTTACTGACGTTTTTGGTTTTCCAAGCTTTTGGCACTTTTAAACTATTTGTGTGTTTTCAGCATAAGTCTCGCAGTGCAACGCCGGACACCTTTAGAGATTCGGCAAAAACATTCTCGGATGTTGCTATATATGCATCGGTTTTGAATTGTGTCTTTGGTCAATAGTTGGGTTGCCCGGCTCCTGCGCTTGCCTCCTATGTTCCGCTTTGTTCGGCTAGGTGTGCAAAGGGAGAACCACTGCGATTGTGCTTCCAACTCACATGGTTAAGCACCTCAGTGGAGAAAGCCAAAAACTGACTGTCACAATAAGCATAAACTGGTCGGTGATCCGATGACGGTGTTAAACTACGGGCCATTTATAACAATGGCCGAAGTGTTTACGGCTTGACCTCGACTGTCGCCGAACACTACCGGGGGCTATTAACTGGCCTCCCAAACTAAATCCTCGATATTTTGCTCTTACATTGGAGCTGAGGTTTCATGATCAAGCTTAGCATGACAACCCAAAGAAAGGAACCGATAGCGGGACTATTTTCTTTGGAAGACATTTCTTCTGATAGACAGTAATGTAACATGTCTCTCCGCATACCTTTGTTTATAAAACCGTATGGTCAGATTGCCTTGTTTGTTGTAAATCTTTGCCCTCATAAAGGCTTTATAAAGTAGGACAAACACTCCTCGGCTATTGGCCGAGGAGGTGGAAGCCGATGGTCGGTCAACAAAGTTTTGTACAATGCGGATCTGAGCATTAATGACGTAAAGTACTTGGATACATAGAGTCATTACACATAATTTGTGATTTTACTATGGATATCGATCCTTAATTCGGCCTCCCGTGCCCGCATTAAGGCTCGGGGGCTACTGGGCTTCGGGCTTATTATTTACAAATATTAAAGGGGCACATCGATCCCCTGATCTAGTGTTGCCACCCGACCAGTGTCTCGGGCGCTACTGCATTGCCTGTTCTATGCAGAAAATTTTAAGTGCAATACAGTGTCCGAGGAGATTTTGATCCTTAGGTTGGTCGGCCGCACCCAACCTGAGTCTCGAGGACTGAGCACGCCGCTTTTTGTGTCCCGAAGTATTCTGCTGAGCTAGGACTTGATCCTCAGACCGATTTTGCAAATCAACCTGAGTCTTAGTAGCTACGAGGATCAGCGGTCTTATGTCATCCTTCATGGGCATCTCGGGTTTTAGACCGGTACCCACCTTGAGGGCTACTGGCTATGTATCTCGGCAGAGAATAAATTGCACCAGTCAAAAAATATTGACAAAAATCGGCCCACATTCGGGGCGGTGCACCACCTCGGAAGCAGTCCGGCATAAAGCTTGGGCGCTAGTGGCTGGCTCCATAGAGGGCATTTCCGGCATTAAGCTCAGCTAAACTCCTTCAAACTTCTTTGAACCAAGGTGATTTATGACACCTCGGATACAGTCCGGCATTGGAGCTCGGATACATATGTTGGAAATATGCCCTAGAGGCAATAATAAAAGCATTATTATTATATTTCCTTGTTCATGATAATTGTCTTTATTCATGCTATAATTGTGTTATCCGGAAATCGTAATACATGTGTGAATAACAGACACCGACATGTCCCTAGTGAGCCTCTAGTTGACTAGCTCGTTGATCAACAGATAGTCATGGTTTCCTGACTATGGACACTGGATGTCATTGATAACGAGATCACATCATTGGGAGAATGATGTGATGGACAAGACCCAATCCTAAACATAGCACAAGATCGTATAGTTCGTTTGCTAGAGTTTTCCAATGTCAAAGTATCTTTTCCTTAGACCATGAGATCGTGTAACTCCCGGATACCGTAGGAGTGCTTTGGGTATGCCAAACGTCACAACGTAACTGGGTGACTATAAAGGTAGACTACGGGTATCTCCGAAAGTGTCTGTTGGGTGACATGGATCAAGACTGGGATTTGTCACTCTGTATGACGGAGAGGTATCACTGGGCCCACTCGGTAATGCATCATCATAATGAGCTCAGAGTGACCAAGTGTCTGGTCACGGGATCATGCATTACGGTACGAGTAAAGTGACTTGCCGGTAACGAGATTGAACGAGGTATTGGGATACCGACGATCGAATCTCGGGCAAGTAACATATCGATAGACAAAGGGAATAGCGTACGGGATTGATTGAATCCTCAACATCGTGGTTCATCCGATGAGATCATCGTGGAGCATGTGGGAGCCAACATGGGTATCCAGATCCCGCTGTTGGTTATTGACCGGAGATTCGTCTCGGTCATGTCTGCTTGTCTCCCGAACCCTTAGGGTCTACACACTTAAGGTTCAGTGACGCTAGGGTTATGAAGATATGTATATGCAGAAACCCGAATGTTGTTCGGAGTCCCGGATGAGATCGCGGACGTCAAGAGGAGTTCCGGAATGGTCCGGAGGTAAAGAATTATATATAGGAAGTGCTATTTCGGGCATCGGGACAAGTTTCGGGGTTATCGGTATTGTACCGGGACCACCGGAAGGGTCCCGGGGGTCCACCGGGTGGGGCCACCTGTCCCGGGGGGCCACATGGGCTGTAGGGGGTGCGCCTTGGCCTAGATGGGCCAAGGGCACCAGCCCCTATAGGCCCATGCGCCTAGGGTTTCCACCATGGAAGAGTCCATGTGGTGGAAGGCACCCCTAGGTGCCTTGGGGGGGAGGGAAACCTCCCCTTGGCCGCCGCCCCCCCTAGTAGATCTCATCTACTAGGGCCGGCGCCCCCCCTTGGCACCCCTATATATAGTGGGGGGGAGAGGAGGGATTTTACACCAGCCCCTGGCGCCTCCACCTCCCCCCGTTATGTCTCTCCCTCGTAGTCTCGGCGAAGCCCTGCTGCTGTGACGCCCTGCATCCACCACCACGCCGTCGTGCTGCTGGATCTTCATCAACCTCTCCTTCCCCCTTGCTGGATCAAGAAGGAGGAGACGTCTCCCATCCCGTACGTGTGTTGAACGCGGAGGTGCCGTCTGTTCGGCGCTGGTCATCGGTGATTTGGATCACGTCGAGTACGACTACATCATCACCGTTCTTTTGAACGCTTCCGTGCGCGATCTACAAAGGTATGTAGATGCATCTAATCACTCGTTGCTAGATGAACTCCTAGATGATCTTGGTGAAACGAGTAGGAAAATTTTTGTTTTCTGCAATGTTCCCCAACAGTGGCATCATGAGCTAGGTCTATGCGTAGTTCTTCTTGCGCGAGTAGAACACAATTTGTTGTGGGCGTAGATTTGTCAACTTTCTTGCTGTTACTAGTCCTTTCTTGCTTCAGCGGTATTGTGGGATGAAGCAGCCCGGACCAACCTTACACGTACGCTTACGTGAGACCGGTTCCACCGACTAACATGCACTAGTTGCATAAGGTGGCTGGCGGGTGTCTGTCTCTCCTACTTTAGTTGGAGCGGAATCGATGAACAGGGTCCTTATGAAGGGTAAATAGAAGTTGACAAATCACGTTGTGGCTTTAACGTAGGTAAGAAAACGTTCTTGCTAGAACCCTAATTCAGCCACGTAAAACTTGCAACAACAATTAGAGGACGTCTAACTTGTTTTTGCAGCAAGTGGTTTGTGATATGATATGGCCAAAGTTGTGATGAATGATGAATGATCTATATGTGATGTATGAGATGTTCATGCTATTGTAATAGGAATCACGACTTGCATGTCGATGAGTATGACAACCGGCAGGAGCCATAGGAGTTGTCTTTATTCTTTTATATGACCTGCGTGTCATCAAGAAACGCCATGTAAATTACTTTACTTTATTTCTAAACGCGTTAGCCATAGTAGTAGAAGTAATAGTTGGCGAGCAACTTCATGGAGACACGATGATGGAGATCATGATGATGGATATCATGGTGTCAAGCCGGTGACAAGATGATCATGGAGCCCCAAGATGGAGATCAAAGGAGCTATGTGATAATGGCCATATCATGTCACGTTTATTATTTGATTGCATGTGATGTTTATCATGTTTTGCATCTTGTTTACTTAGAACGACGGTAGTAAATAAGATGATCCCTCACAATAATTTCAAGAAGTGTTCCCCCTAACTGTGCACCGTTGCGACAGTTCGCTGTTTCAAAACACCACGTGATGATCGGGTGTTTTATTCAGACGTTCACATACAACGGGTGTAAGACAGATTTACACATGCAAACACTTAGGTTGACTTGACGAGCCTAGCATGTACAGACATGGCCTCGGAACACAGAAGACCGAAAGGTCGAGCATGAGTCGTATAGAAGATACGATCAACATGAAGATGTTCACCGATGTTGACTAGTCCGTCTCACGTGATGATCGGACACGGTCTAGTTTAACTCGGATCATGTAATACTTAGATGACCAGAGGGATGTCTAATCTAAGTGGGAGTTCACTAATAATTTGATTAGTTGAACTTAATTATCATGAACTTAGTCTAAAATCTTTGCAATATGTCTTGTAGATCAAATGGCCAACGTAGTCCTCAACTTCAACGCATTCCTAGAGAAAACTAAGCTGAAAGACGATGGCAGCAACTATACGGACTGGGTCCGGAACCTGAGGATCATCCTCATAGCTGCCAAGAAAGATTATGTCCTACAAGCACCGCTTGGTGACGCACCCGTTCTCCCTGCAGAACAAGATGTTATGAACGCTTGGCAGGCACGTTTCGATGACTACTCCCTCGTTCAGTGCGGCATGCTTTACAGCCTAGAGCCGGGGCTCCAAAAGCGTTTTGAGAGACATGGAGCATATGAGATGTTCGAAGAGCTGAAAATGGTTTTCCAAGCTCATGCCCGGGTCAAGAGATATGAAGTCTCCGACAAATTCTTCAGCTGTAAGATGGAGGAAAACAGTTCTGTCAGTGAGCACATACTCACTATGTCTGGGTTGCATAACCGCTTGACTCAGCTCGGAGTTAATCTCCCAGATGATGCGGTCATTGACAGAATCCTCCAGTCGCTTCCACCAAGCTACAAGAGCTTTGTGATGAACTTCAATATGCAGGGGATGGAAAAGACCATTCCTGAAGTATTTGCTATGCTGAAATCAGCAGAGGTAGAAGTCAGGAAGGAACATCAAGTGTTGATGGTCAATAAAACCACTAAGTTCAAGAAAGGCAAGGGTAAAAAGAACTTCAAGAAGGACGGCAAAGAGGTTGCCGCGCCCGGCAAGCAAGCTGCCGGGAAGAAGCCAAAGAATGGACCCAAGCCCGAGACTGAGTGCTTTTATTGCAAGGGAAGCGGTCACTGGAAGCGGAACTGCCCTAAGTACTTAGCGGATAAGAAGGCCGGCAAAACAAAAGGTATATGTGATATACATGTAATTGATGTGTACCTTACTAGTGCCCGTAGTAGCTCCTGGGTATTTGATACCGGTGCAGTTGCTCACATTTGTAACTCAAAGCAGGGGCTGCGGAATAAGAGGAAACTGGCAAAGGACGAGGTGACGATGCGCGTCGGGAATGGTTCCAAGGTCAATGTGATCGCCGTCGGCACGCTACCTCTGCATCTCCCTTCGGGATTAGTTTTAAACCTTAATAATTTTTATTTAGTACCAGCTTTGAGCATGAACATTGTATCAGGATCTCGTTTAATTCGAGATGGCTACTCTTTTAAATCTGAGAATAATGGTTGTTCCATTTTTATGAGAGATATGTTTTATGGTCATGCTCCTATGGTGAATGGTTTATTCTTTATAAATCTCGAACGTGATGCTACATATGTTCATAATGTGAGTACCAAAAGAGGTAAGGTTGATAATGATAGTCCCACATACCTGTGGCACTGCCGCCTTGGTCACATAGGTGTCAAACGCATGAAGAAGCTCCATGCTGATGGACTTTTAGAGTCTCTTGATTATGAATCATTTGACACATGCGAACCATGCCTTATGGGTAAAATGACCAAGACTCCGTTCTCAGGAACAATGGAGCGAGCAACCGACTTATTGGAAATCATACATACTGATGTGTGCGGTCCAATGAGTGTTGAGGCTCGCGGTGGCTATCGTTATGTTCTCACCCTCACTAATGATTTAAGTAGGTATGGGTATATCTACTTAATGAAACACAAGTCTGAAACCTTTGAAAAGTTCAAGGAATTTCAGAGTGAGGTTGAAAATCAACGTGACAGGAAAATCAAGTTTCTACGATCAGATCGTGGAGGAGAATACTTGAGTCACGAGTTTGGGGCACACTTAAGAAAATGTGGAATAGTTTCACAACTCACGCCGCCTGGAACACCTCAGCGTAATGGTGTGTCCGAACGTCGTAATCGCACTCTGTTAGATATGGTGCGATCTATGATGTCTCTTACCGATTTACCGCTTTCTTTTTGGGGCTATGCTTTAGAGACTGCCGCATTCACTTTAAATAGGGCTCCGTCGAAATCCGTTGAGACAACACCGTATGAATTGTGGTTTGGGAAGAAACCTAAGCTGTCGTTTCTAAAAGTTTGGGGATGCGATGCTTATGTCAAGAAACTTCAACCTGAAAAGCTCGAACCCAAGTCGGAAAAATGCGTCTTCATAGGATACCCAAAAGAAACTATTGGGTACACCTTCTACCTCAGATCCGAAGGCAAGATCTTTGTTGCCAAGAATAGGTCCTTTCTGGAGAAAGAGTTTCTCTCGAAAGAAGTAAGTGGGAGGAAAGTAGAGCTTGATGAAGTATTACCTCTTGAACCGGAAAATGGCGCAACTCAAGAAAATGTTCCTGAGGTGCCTGCACCGACTAGAGAGGAAGTTAATGACAATGATCAAGATACTTCTGATCAAGCCCCTACTGAAATTCGAAGGTCCACAAGGACACGTTCCGCACCAGAGTGGTACGGCAACCCTGTCTTGGAAATCATGCTGTTAGACAACGGTGAACCTTCGAACTATGAAGAAGCGATGGCGGGCCCGAATTCCGACAAATGGCTGGAAGCCATGAAATCCGAGATAGGATCCATGTATGAAAACAAAGGATGGACTTTGACTGACTTGCCCGTTGAGCGGCGAGCCATAGAAAATAAATGGATCTTTAAGAAGAAGACAGACGCGGATGGTAATGTGACCATCTATAAAGCTCGGCTTGTCGCTAAGGGTTATCGACAAGTTCAAGGGGTTGACTACGATGAGATTTTCTCGCCGGTAGTGAAGCTGAAGTCCGTCCGAATCATGTTAGCAATTGCCGCATTCTATGATTACAAAATATGGCAAATGGACGTCAAAACGGCATTCCTTAATGGTTTCCTTAAGGAAGAATTGTATATGATACAGCCGGAAGGTTTTGTCGATCCTAAGAATGCTGACAAAGTGTGCAAGCTCCAACGCTTGATTTATGGGCTGGTGCAAGCATCTCGGAGTTGGAACATTCGCTTTGATGAGATGATCAAAGCGTTTGGGTTTACACAGACTTATGGAGAAGCCTGCATTTACAAGAAAGTGAGTGGGAGCTCTGTAGCATTTCTCATATTATATGTAGATGACATACTTTTGATGGGAAATGATATAGAACTCTTGGACAGCATCAAGGCCTACTTGAATAAAAGTTTTTCAATGAAGGACCTTGGAGAAGCTGCTTATATATTAGGCATCAAAATCTATAGAGATAGATCAAGACGCCTCATAGGTCTTTCACAAAGCACATACCTTGATAAGATATTGAAGAAGTTCAATATGGATCAATCCAAGAAGGGGTTCTTGCCTGTGTTACAAGGTGTGAAATTGAGCTCAGCTCAATGTCCGACCACGGCAGAAGATATAGAGGAGATGAGCGTCATCCCCTATGCCTCAGCCATAGGTTCTATTATGTATGCCATGCTGTGTACCAGACTTGATGTTAACCTTGCCGTCAGTTTGGTAGGAAGGTACCAAAGTAATCCCGGCAAGGAACACTGGACAGCGGTCAAGAATATCCTGAAGTACCTGAAAAGGACTAAGGAAATGTTTCTCGTTTATGGAGGTGACGAAGAGCTCGTCGTAAAGGGTTACGTCGACGCTAGCTTCGACACAGATCTGGATGACTCTAAGTCACAAACTGGATACGTGTATATTTTGAATGGTGGGGCAGTAAGCTGGTGTAGTTGCAAGCAAAGTGTCGTGGCAGGATCTACATGTGAAGCGGAGTACATGGCAGCCTCGAAGGCAGCACATGAAGCAATATGGGTGAAGGAGTTCATCACCGACCTAGGAGTCATACCCAATGCGTCGGGGCCGATCAAGCTCTTCTGTGACAACACTGGAGCTATTGCACTTGCCAAGGAGCCCAGGTTTCACAAGAAGACAAGGCACATCAAGCGTCGCTTCAACTCCATTCGTGAAAATGTTCAAGATGGAGACATAGAGATTTGTAAAGTACATACGGGCCTGAATATAGCAGATCCGTTGACTAAACCTCTCCCTAGAGCAAAACATGTTCAACACCAGAATTCTATGGGTGTTCGATTCATCACAATGTAACTAGATTATTGACTCTAGTGCAAGTGGGAGACTGTTGGAAATATGCCCTAGAGGCAATAATAAAAGCATTATTATTATATTTCCTTGTTCATGATAATTGTCTTTATTCATGCTATAATTGTGTTATCCGGAAATCGTAATACATTTGTGAATAACAGACACCGACATGTCCCTAGTGAGCCTCTAGTTGACTAGCTCGTTGATCAACAGATAGTCATGGTTTCCTGACTATGGACACTGGATGTCATTGATAACGAGATCACATCATTGGGAGAATGATGTGATGGACAAGACCCAATCCTAAACATAGCACAAGATCGTATAGTTCGTTTGCTAGAGTTTTCCAATGTCAAAGTATCTTTTCCTTAGACCATGAGATCGTGTAACTCCCGGATACCGTAGGAGTGCTTTGGGTATGCCAAACGTCACAACGTAACTGGGTGACTATAAAGGTAGACTACGGGTATCTCCGAAAGTGTCTGTTGGGTGACATGGATCAAGACTGGGATTTGTCACTCCGTATGACGGAGAGGTATCACTGGGCCCACTCAGTAATGCATCATCATAATGAGCTCAGAGTGACCAAGTGTCTGGTCATGGGATCATGCATTACGGTACGAGTAAAGTGACTTGCCGGTAACGAGATTGAACGAGGTATTGGGATACCGACGATCGAATCTCGGGCAAGTAACATATCGATAGACAAAGGGAATAGCGTACGGG